>NC_041389.1:271353806-271417593 GCF_002162155.2 Triticum dicoccoides
TCCTCCCCACTGCTCCCTCTCTCTCGCGATCGACCACAAGCACCTGAGAGCACCGACGAGATCCACAGCAGCCAATGTCCACCCCTCGCCTCGCCGATGCTTCTAGAAGAACCGCCGCGCCTTCCTCTTCGTCTCCACCAACCCACGTGACGCCGGGTGCACCGCAGCGTCGTCCCTGCCGCATTCATCGCCGCATCTGTCCGGCGATCGCCGCGGTCGATTCGCTGTCTCCGGCGCCTCCCCGAGACCACCGAGCTGCTCTTCGACCTCGCTGTGAGCCCCGGAGTATTTACCCTCACCTCTCCCTCTCTGGTCCGTCCCCTAGCTAGCTGCGCCGCCATGGCCGTAGCTCGCCGTCCGCCATGGCCGGCGAGCCCCGCACCCCCGAGCTCTTGCACTTGCGTTCGTTGCACCGGCGTGCTCCTGGTGACTCCAGGAACCCGTAGAGCCCCTCAGCTGATCTCGCTGTGCCGTGTAACGCCAAACCTAACCCCGTCCGAACTCCGGCCGCCGCCGCCGTCGTGGTTGCCGTCGCCTCCGGCCACCCCAGCTCTTCTCGCTTGCCCTGCTAGATGCGCGCGAGCCCCAACTACGCATAGGACCAAACCACGGTCGATTTGGTCGACCGTGGGCAAAACCCGAACCACTCCAGTGCGCCTCCGCCGCGGCTTGAGGTCGCCGCTGGCCAAACACCAGCGTGCCGACGTGGCCGCGTATTTAGTGCTAATCACCGCCAGCTAAACCACCCACAGACACTGACAGTGGACCCCACTAGAATAATTAAGTATAAGATTATGTTTGTTTAGGATTAGATTAAGTAAAGTGGGCCCCGATTGTCAGGGTTGACCTGCCCAGTCAGCATTGACTGGTCCCACATGTCATTGACCCAAACCAGCCCTGTTACACTGACCCGTGGGTCCCAGCCGTCAGGTTTGACCTGGACCGACCCTGTTGACCAGCTGACGTCACAGTGACGCAGTGCTGACGCATTAATTCAATTACTGGATTTATTCTTATATAGGAAATTCCAGAAAATAGTATAAACTTCTAAAATTCATATAAAATCAACCGTAACTCCAAATGAAATAAGTTATATATGAAAAATGATCAGAAAAATCCAATCTATCCATCTGTACTGTTTTCATGCATGTTAGAACAACTTATAGCTGCTGTTTAGCACAAATCATATAAATGACATTTAAATATCCACATATGGAGTTTGAATTTGAACCCTTGGTTCAAACCAACTTCATTTAACCTGCTGCTAGTTGCATTAGCTTAAATCACAGCATATTGCCATGTCACACTCATGCATCATATTGTTGGATTGCATTGATTGTGTTCTTTCTCTGTTGCCGGTGTTTGTTCCCCCTCAGTAGACGTGGTTCCGATGATGTGTTCGATGCCACCGATGAAGAACTATATTCTCTTCAGAAGTGCCAGGCAAGCAAAACCCCCCTTGTTCATTCCGATACAATCCCACTCTCTCGCTCCTGCTCTCTTTTACTGCATTAGGACAACAACGATACAACTGTTACTTGCTGCGGTAGTTGAACCCCTTTATCCTCTACATGACCTGTCATTGCCATAGTAAATAGATGAAACCCACTAGCATGAGTAGGAGTTGTTTGAGCCCTGATGTGCCTACTCATTCATGCTTGTTTGTCATGCCTGCTATTGCTTAGAGTTGAGTCAGGTCTGATTCATCGGGAATGAATTGGAGGTGTGTAAACATGTCCTACTGTTGAGAGCTAAGTGTGTGAACACGATTTGGTAAGGGTAGCGGTGAGAGGCCATGTAGGAGTACATGGTGGGTTGTCTCATTGCAGCCGTCCTCAGGAACTGAGTTCTGTGTTTGTGATCCATGAACAGTTACTACCACACATTGGGCTCCGGGCACTCCAAGCTCTCTCGACTTATTAATCAACTCGATCTCTGTCCAGGAGTTGCAACTAGTTTCTGGTGTTTGTAGGTAGTAGTCTACCAAGTGGCACCCGGTACAGGTGGGCTTGGGACAGACTAGGCACAGTGGCACGGTGTACCAAGTGGCACCCGGATGGTGGGCTTGGGAACCCTGCTCACATCGTTTGGGGCCGTGAGCGACACCCAGGCCGGATCTCCTTGGGGATGGAACCCGAATAGGCGATAAACCTAGACGAGAGACTTGTGTGGTTAGTCAGGTCGTGGACGACTCCCTCGCCAGGCTTCCGCTTGAAGGTTGCCGAGATACACGTGGTGTACATGGTGGTAAGTGGCGAGAGCGTGTGTGAAGAAGTACACCCCTACAGGGTTAATATGATCTATTCGAATAGCCGTGTCCGCGGAAAAGGACTTCTGGGTTGCCTGTACAGTTCATAGACAAGTGAAAGTGGATACTCTAAAATACGCAAGATAAGCGTGAGTGCTATGGATGGCGTTCTCGTAGGGAGACGGGAGCGGATCCATAGTGGTGTATTGATATGGTGAATATGTGGACTCGTGTGCGCCACCTCAAAAGAGTTACTTGCAGTCGTAGTTTAGGATAGCCACCGAGTCAAAGCTGGCTTGCTGCAGTTAAACTCCACCCCCCCTTTGTTGATAATGATGCATATGTAGTTAGTTCTGATGTAAGTCTTGCTGGGTACATTTGTACTCACGTTTGCCTATTTTACGTTTTTGCAGAGAGACTTCAGTCTCGCTAGTAGTACCGCGTGGACTTCGACGTTTAGCTTGTTACCTCAGCTACGATCTTGTGCCCTCGGCAGGATCTAGTAGATAGTCAGGCTTCTCAGCCTTTTTCATTTGTAGATGTCTGTACTCAGACATGTTGAGCTTCCGCTTGTGCTTTGACTTGTATGCTCTGAGTGTTGGGTCATGAGACCCATGTTTGTAATATCTCACTCCTCGGAGCCTATTGAATAAAATACTTGAGTTGTAGAGTCATGTTGTGATGCCATGTTGTATTTGCACATATCGAGCATATTGTGTGTATGTTATTGAAATGCTTGGTATGTGTGGGATCTGACTATCTAGTTGTTTAACCTTAGTAGCCTCTTTTACCGGGAAATGTCTCCTAGTGCTTCCACTGAGCCATGGTAGCTTGCTACTGCTCTAGAACACTTAGGCTGGCCGGCATGTGTCCTTCTTCGTTCCTGTGTCTGTCCCTTTGGGGAAATGTCACGTGATGAATACCGGAGTCCTGTTAGCCCGCTACAGCCCGGTTCACCGGAGTCCTGCTAGCCCAGTGCTACAGCCTGGATTCACTCGCTGATGACCGACACGTTCGATGCTGGGTCATGGATGCCTGTCCCTGTAAGTTTGTGCCACTTTGGGTTTACGACTAGCCATGTCAGCCCGGGCTCCTTATCATATGGATGCTAGCGACACTATCATATACGTGTGCCAAAAGGCGCAAACGGTCCCAGGCAAAGGTAAGGCGACACCCGTGGGAATACCGTGCGTGAGGCCGCAAAGTGATATGAGGTGTTACATGCTAGATCGATGTGGCATTGAGTCGGGGTCCTGACAGTGTCCATGTAGGCAATGAGGGTGTGGATCTTGTCCCCTGTGATGGGGCGGAGGCGAGTGATGCAACACGGACATCTCCAGTCTGGTGAGGCTGCCATCACCGTTAAGGTCGAAGGAGGAGGAGCTTTCGCAGTTGGGTTAGCGGAGGGGGCTCATCGACACTCATACATTTTTCTTCCAGCGCAGCCCTACAAATGTTGGTGCCTTCGGACTCCAAAATCAACAAAAATCGTGCAAAACTGGAGTATGAGGTACCGCTGTGGGAGGACCTTGAAGTGGTACCAGCTCCTCTCTGCTTTCTTTCAATTTCGCAATAAAAAGGGCATAGATAAAAATGTTTGTTCAGTTAGGTGTCCTGCCTCTTTTTAGCTCCCAGTTTCCAGAGGAAATCTATTGTGCACAGATTAATTCATAAGTTTGTTGCTATTAATGATCGTTGCTGATGGTAACTTAGTCAAAAATCTGAATTTGTTCAGGCCACATCCTACCTTTTCCGGGCATGGGACCGACATTGACAGTGTTAGGCCCCTTACCATACATTATTACCGATGAAATTTAAGAATTTATACACATATTTGCGAGTAGTTGTAGTTTAAATATTTATTAAAAGGTTAATTAAATTTTAATAACTAAATAAGAAAATAGGTCTGATTGCGTTATACAATATTGAGCTCAACTCCTATATGCTTGTAGTCAATAAAGAGCTTCAAACATGAGATACCATACTGTTTTGATGTTTGGTATTATTGAATAATTACTCAGGAGTAACTGTAATCTGATGTATATAGATTGTAAGAAACCATAAGCTTAAATGGGCGTAAAGCTTTTACCATTTTTTGGAAATATTTCATATTTTCATCAAATGTTCATGCATTTTTTCAATATTTCTTTAGAATAGTACATTATATTCGTCCTGCCATATAGTGTCTAACATTCATGTTACCATAGATTAGTAAATTTGTTAATTTGAACAGATTTTGCGGCAAATTAATTATCAATGTACTTGTGCTTATGTAAAAGGCTGGCAACATCATACGGCAAGTGTGTGTTTTGGACTTTTAGTTCATAACTTTAGAAAAATTCTTTGTAGATTATGTTCTTGACCATAACATCCTTATTGTTATCTTCATCATTTAGCATTACTTGTAGTCCATCCATTTTTCTAACTCTTGATAATGGTACATATAGATGTCCATGTGTAAAGACTTGTTCATGTAGATATAGTCCAACCTTGTTTGGAGAGTGCTCCTGGCTTTTGTTATGGTCATAGCAAAGCATGGTGAGATATGATATTGTCTCATTTTTAGAAGTCATAACCACACCCATTTAGCTGGTGACATGTTTTTTTTGGAATATTGACCTTTTCTTCTAGATGTGATTCTATTATTGTCACACCCTGATTTTCATGGCACAACACTTAAGTCAATAAATAATGTCAAAATGTGGTTTGACAAAAACTTTTGAGTGTTTTGTCTTTGCTTTGATTGAATGTTTGTTTGCTGTTTGCAAGTGCTCTAAAAATCAAATAAATTCTCCAACTCTTATACTCCTTCTCCTTTATCCAAAAACCTTTCCCAATGATCATGCCATGTGTATAGGACATAAAAATAATTTCTTGCAAAAATAATTTGGCCAAATAGCATTTTCAAAAATTAGTTTTTCAAAAACCCCTGAATTGAGGTTTGCACTGCAAGTACTTAATTAAGGACAGTAAAAATCTTTCTAAAAATATATTTGACTCCTATTAGATATAGGATACCCAGAAACCACAAAAATATAATTTTGAAAGTTATTTTCGTATTTTATTTAAAAGCTTTTTCTTAAGGCCAGAAATGGTCTTTAATAGGGAAAAATTATTTTATTGCTTCAAAAATATTTGACAAAATTTAGGGAAACTCATAGGACATATATTGTCCATACATAAGAGTTTCAACACATGGTCATGTTCAAGATATTGGTCAAATCCCTCAAAAACCCTTTCTGGATATTTCAAGCTTTTGAAATATTTACAAAGGAAATATTCTCCAAAAATTCCAAGAAAATTCTACCATGTCACATATGACATATTTGGTGATCTTGCCAAGTCTCATGTCTTGGAGAACAAGATAACATCATCAAATACCCTCAAAACCATTTCTGTCCATTTTGAAGTTTGAGAAACTTTACATTGCCAAACATTTCCAAATATTCTCAAACCTTGTGAACATTCTCAAATGGTCTAATTATTCATCTAGACCAAGTGGAACAAGTTGGAGAACAAGTTATATTTATCAAAGTGCCCCAAAACCCTCTTTGACCAGAATCAAATTTGAACAACTCTACATTACCAACTTTCTCTCCTTGATTCCAACTTTTGTGAGAATGATCACATGACCAAATGAGGCCACTACACCAAGTGGTGCATCAAGGAGAATAGATTTGCATGGCTAAATCTTGGAAAGCCCATTTCTGTTGATTTCTAGGGTTTACCAAAGTTGCATTGTCAACTTGCTCCAAATGAACTCCAAATTGGTGGAAGGCCCTAGTAATGTGTGTCATTTCACCCTGTGGAGCCTCATGACAAATGGAAGTCATCTTATTGCCTAAACCAACATCAAACACCTTCTGACAGAAACACAAAATACTTGTTTCAGCCATTTCCACACATCTCCATGAGCTGAGCTTTTTCCCACAGCCTCATATGGTCCTCCTCTACCTCCTGCATCTTTCCTTGCCCGAGAAGCCATGCTGAAGGGGGTGAAAACTCCATTTCTCTACTCTGGACAGCAGCATTTCCACTCCCCCTCAACTCCCTCTTCCCTCCAGTGGATCCCCAGGGCATCCAATGCTATTTCCGCATTGTTTACTCCCCCTTTCAGCTGCCAGACACAAGTGGACGCGCGGGTGCGCGCAAAAAGCCGCGGGTGCCGGCCATTTGCATGCTCTGGAGCGCCTCGCAGGGCGTTCGACCGTTGACGCCGCGTCGCCCGACCACCTCGGGCCTCCCCCGCGCGCCTGCCGATGCGCCTCAGCGTCCGCAACACGCCACGCGGTCGGCCCCCTCCTCTCTCCTCCTCCCCGTGCCTCCGCGCTAGCAAACAGAGGCCGCCCGAGCGCGCCAATGGTGCGGCTCACACGCGCGGCACCCTGGCCCTTCCCCGCTCCTTCTCTCCCCTCCTCTCGCCCTAGAACAACCCCACGGACACCCCAGACACGCTCACACGAGCCCCCGTGGCCTCTAGCGACGGCTACGGCCTCGCCGGCGCACGGTCCCGTGGTGCACCTCGCCCCCTCCTATTTAAGGCCACCCCCGAGCCCTCTCTGGCCTCCTTTCGCCCTCTCTCACTCCCAGTGACCCCCGGACCAACTCACTCCTCCTCTCGCGCCCTCCTGCTCCCTCCATGGCCGGAGTGCCGCCGTCGGGCTCCGCCGAAATTCTGGCTATCTCGAGCCTCTCCTCTCTTCCTAGCCACTCCAGTGCACCCTCACCACCACCACCGACTCGCCCCGCACTTCATCCCCTCATCCTCGCGCCTTCCTCGCCGTGCCGAACTCCGCCATCGCCTGTTCCTGCCGCGGCCGAGGCCTCGCTCGCTCTGGCGGTCCTCGGCAGAAACTGGGTCCCCAGGTGGGTGCGGCCCATCCTCCCGAGCTCGCCGGAGTCCGGGCGGTCGCCGGAGGTGGCCGGAGCCACCGGAATGGGAGCCGGCAAGCGCTCGTCCCTGCCTCCTCTGCCTCCTCTGTCGCGGGCGGGAGGAGGGCGACGACCCTGCGGGTGGACCCCGCAGGTCAGTGACCGGCCAGCGGGCCCCTCCCGTTTAAGTGAAGGCGTACCAGCCTCTTCCCCGCTTCCCCGCGGTGAAGGCGCCCTGACTGGAATACGCCTTCGACGTCGCCCCTGACACCTGCGCAGCCGAGCCGCTGGGCCGGCCCACTGCTATCTTTCGCCTGGTGCGCTGGATAAGGGTACACCCCCTTTCCCTTTTCCTTTTCTTTTTCTGTAACCTTGTTATATCCATAAACAAATCAATTTAGCTCCAAATTTGATGATTCAAATTTCTAATAGTTTCTAAAATCATGCCCTACCACATGATCCTGTTGTAATATTTTTACAGGAGCATTTCCTTCACAAATATTTATCAAAACCCCATTTTTCCATTTATGTGATGAACTTTAGAAAATCACAGAGAGCTCAAAATTGATCCAAATGCCATGATTCAAATTCCTAGATGCTTCTAAGTTCATAAATTAGTTTATGAACATTTTTCTTAATACTTTCTGTACCCCATAATATTATGAGCCATTTCTTCATATTTGTCAATTTTGCAAATTCATAGGGAATTCATTTGAACTCCAAATCCAGTAAAACCAACTCCTAGATGCTTCTAAAATCATCCTTGGTTAAATGGGTGCCTTTGCTCATTTTTCAAAAATGTATTTCTGTACACTTCTTGCAAACCCATTAATCCCTTGATTCCATCATATTGAAATGTTCAGAGATTTCCATTGATCAAATCCTAATGAAACCACTTTGGTCATCCCTCATATGACCAGAGGTATCCCAGAAAAGTCCAACTCATATTTTTAGAGCACTTTTATTTCCTGCCTTGTTGTGTTGCTTATTATGGTTGCTTTCGACGATAGTTGACGAAGTAGACGGAATGCTCGGAGTTGGACCAGAGATATTTGAAGAACTCGATGACTTTGTTAAAACAGGCAAGCAGCCCTTTGACCATGTCTATGAAACCCTTTTTATCCATGTCATATAGCTCTTTATTATTGTTGCATCGGGACCATGATGAGAGGGTAAACCACGTGGGTTGGTTGCCTCTGCCACTTCCTCGTTGATACTTGCATTGTGCATGGCCCTACCTTCTTATGAGGGTTATGCCGGTGGGAGTAGATAGGATGCTAAAGTAGATGCCACGCAAGAGGGATGGGTATATGCATGGTGACGGAGACAAAGTATCTTCAAAGGATTTTTCGAAAACCCCGTCGGGTGCCACTTATGCCCGAGGGAGATGATGAGATGGGTAACCACTTGATGACGAAGTGGTGTACCGAGGCAGGTGTGTGTGTTGTTTTCGAAAACGGATTAGATTTAATATTTGATGACTGTCCCAACCTTACATGCGCAACCACTCTACCCTTATATGGGAAAGGGCATTATTGAGTACCTAGACTGATACTAGCTTGGGGCCCGCATTACTAGTGATGGGAGAGTTGTTGGTGCGCTCTCTCGGGACGGGGTCGTGCCAGGTAGGGCGGCCATGACTGTTTTCACAGGGCACCGGACACACCGTTGGTACCCCGTGCCAGTGGTATGTGATAAGTATGGGAGCAAGGCTCCACGAAAATGTTATGTGATAATGTTGGGCACGGGGGTTACTACCAATCGAGTGGACTCCATGTTAGTGTCGTCTAGAGAAAGGTAGTTATCGGGTGCTTACCCCGGGTACTTGAGGTACCGCGGGTCGTGGATGACACGGGAGTTCCCCGGATCTTGTGGGTAAAGTGTGCAACCTCTGCAGAGTGTAAAACTATTCGAATAGCCATGTCCACGGTCAAGGACGGTTGGGCGGTGCTGCTTAAACTATGTCCAAAGTTTTGCAACCATGTGTGTGAGCTGATAAAACTACTTGGGTCAAGTCAAAGGACTTGACATGATTGAGGTGGGCTGGTGCCCACTCTGTTTATGTTAGATGGGTTGGTGCCCACTCTGTTTATGTTAGATGGGTTGGTGCCCACTCTATTTATGTTGATATCTGTAACCAGTCCTCATGGTTACTTGAATTCTCTTGATGCATGCCTTATAAAGATGTTGAACATGTCATTGCACTCAAAACTAGCTTCCTGCAAAAATTTACCTATATCATGCATTGTTGTATCTTGAACCAAAACATGGGTTGCTTGCAAGTACATTCAAAGTACTCCTTGGCTTGCCACTGGTTATTTTATTAGCCAGGCTTGAAAGAACAGGATATGATGAAGAATACTTCGATGACGAACATGCGAGCTAGGACGCTTCCCGGTACGAATGCCTGTAGGGTTAAGGCAGATGGCATGGGTCCAAGTTATCGACGAAGATTTCCGCTGCGATGCTATACTCAAGACTCGACCATAATGGTCCTACTTGTGTAATACGGTATGTATGGATGTAAGACTCTTGTTATTCAGCTTCTGTGTGTTCAGTGAGCATTGATCTCTGGGATCACTGTACACGTGCATTCGGTGATCACGACTTATGAGTCGGGGTCCCCACAATTATTTACTATCGTCACTTCGATGAATGTGTTTGTACGTTGTACTGAACAATCACATACCGTCATTTTTTTTCTTTTGTACCATTCACAATCGAGGATGCAACTTCAGTTGCAGATGGCATACCATGTCGTTTTCCATCTGCGCCACACTCATTGGTTAGTTTAATCTGGCATTGTGATAGTTACAGTCTTTGAATGTGCCACTTGCCATTCTGAATGTTTTTGCTCGTATATTATCTCTATCCAGCATATTATTAAGGGCCTCAATGATGCGAGGATATATTGATTCCCTTTATCTTTTGTGTTTTTAGTGCCATATATGCACAAGCACAACTCTGCCTAGCGCGGTATCTCTTCACTCTTCACCTTCAGGCACCAATGTAGCAACTATGTGTTAGTTTTGCCCGTTCATTCTAAACACATAAGGTCCACTACGATTGTTTATTTCTTTGTCTACCTTACAGGCCATTGATGTGAGATCCAACGTGGAGTTGTATAGTATGGTATTTTGCATGTAGTTTTTCGACCTCTTCCCGTTTTTTTCATAGCCATTTCATGAGGTAAGCCAATGGCTCTCTCAGTTGGCAGCATAGTAAGCTACTCCCTCCGTTCCTAAATATAAATATTTTTAGAGATTTCACTACAAACTACATACGGATGTATATAGACATGTTTCATAGTGTAGATTCACTCATTTTGCTCCATATGTAGTTCATAGTGAAATCTCTAAAAAACTATATTTAGGAACGGAGGGAGAACATGCTTCTAGCTATACCTGATGTTCTTTCTGCTTACCAGAAAATGGCACCATGTTGCTGTACTTGCCGGTTGCCTCTACGAAGTTTGAAAAAATTCATACCAAGTCCATTCAATGTTCAAGTTTCTTAATTTTGCATCATTTAAATATCACTGTTGGTTGTTCTTGTTCATACTAAAATTCAAACTTAATACAACTTACATATCTGGTGACGTTTTTCTTTGTCCTCAGTTTTGATGTCGTGCACCCTTTGTTTTAGTCCTTGATTGTCTTATCACTCGGTTCTTGTGGTCAATGCATTCAAGAACATAGGTGAGATGTTGTTTGGGGCCTAAAAATAGAAATAGATGTATGAGTTAGTAAAGTAGAAATATAACTGGAAAAATAATTATATGCATAGTAAAGAGTTACCTTTAACACAAACTATTAACTCAGGGAAATGTAAGTACGGCAAGGGAGTTCATTAATCTATCTTTCAATGAATCATGCAAATTAATTTCTTTTGTTCATAAGATGGTAATACCTACTGGAGGTGGAGCGGTCACTAAAAGGAGTCAATTCGATAATCAAGGTGATCGACGGAGATTGGTTGCCAACCTTGGACACAAAAAAGTTTTTACTAAACAGAAGTATAGCAAGGAACCGATTTCGGTCATATTAATCAATCTAGATGTATAGATTAGTGTTTTTTTATTTTAGCATAATCTACCAATCAAGTATACTTGATCCATCACCCAGTGATCACTTCATCAGTTTGACATCCAATGGATAGTACTCCCTCTGTACATAAATATAAATATAAGAGCGTTTACATAATCACTTCAGTGATCTAAGTGCTCTTATATTTATTTACGGAAGGAGTTCAAATTAATCAAATTTGTGCAGAAGATGATACCTACTGGAGTTGCTGTTGTTTTTGGGTGGAGTTGAATTGGACAATCGAGGAGATCCTATAGCGTGGCGATGTTCAAGGGTGGCCGATATGAAGGTGAAGCCAATCTGGAAGCACTTACAAGTAGAACGGAATTGGAGATTGAGATTGGTTTTTGAGTTGTGCGAGATGTAATTATGCAAGGATAAGTGTGTTCATCCAACCGAATATCAAGTGTCTCCGATCTAGCTTGTTGTTGGCATGCGGGAATTTAATCAGCAAGAAGACCCCTATCAAGCATGTGCTAAAAATAATAGAAAATTGCATACGTTACTTTTATCGATCTGGCAACTGCATGTTGCCGATTGCTTTCCGACCAGATGCGTGACCATCCACCAAAGCAAGCCGTTAGATTGCTACGGCTGGGTGCTAATGCTGACATACTTACCTGAGGCCAGACCTAGAAATCAATCAGCCTTATGCCCTTGCCGCATATCCACAGAATTAATCAGCTTCTTAGATTTGAGCCATCTTGTACGTACATGAAAGCACCGACCAGAAGTCCATTTATCAAGGCATACTTCCATAAGAAGAACTTCGGAGGCCATGAGGGGATCTCTATCAAGGCATAATTCCACAAGAAGAATTTGGAGGCCATGAGGGGATCTCCGAGAAATTATCCAAGTAGACAGTGCCCGTCGGGCCAGGGGAAAGGAAGACATCGGGAGGGTTTTGGAGAGGACGGGTAGATTTTTGTTTTGTTAGGGTATAAAAGAGGAGCTTCTTTCGATGGCATTGGTGGTTAATTTTTCATAAAGTTATTACGATCTAACGGTTATAGTTTTATTTTATATTAACATTAATGGTCAGATGTTTCTATTTTTGTGGGATTTTCTAGTTTAATTCTCTATTTTCTGGTTAACCCGTCAAGCATTTTTAATATATAAATAGATGGTAACAGTAGCAAAAGTAACGATAACAGTTTTGTAGTAACTGTAACAGTAGCAACATAAAAGTAAATAAGCAAAGCACAATATGTGAAAAGCTCGTAGGCATTGGATCAGTGATGGATAATTATGTTGGATGCGATTCCTCATGTAATAGTTATAACATAGGATGACACAGAACTAGCTCCAGTTCATCAATGTAATGTAGGCATCTATTCCGAATATAGTCATACGTGCTTATGGAAAAGAACTTGCATGACATCTTTTGTCCTAGCCTTCCGTGGCAGCGGGGTCCTAATGGAAACTAAGGGATATTAAGGACTCCTTTTAATAGAGTACCGGACCAAAGCATTAGCACTTAGTGAATACATGAACTCCTCAAACTACGGTCATCACTGAGAAGTATCCAAGATTATTGTCACTTCGGGGTTGTCGCATTATAACACATAATAGGTGAATATAGACTTGCAAGATAGGATCAAGAACTCACATATATTCATGAAAACATAATAGGTTCAGATCTGAAATCATGGCACTCGGGCCCTAGTGACAAGCATTAAGCATAGCAAAGTCATATCAACATCAATCTTAGAACATAGTGGATATTAGGGATCAAACCCTAACAAAACTAACTTGCTTACATGGTAAATCTCATCCAACCCATCACCGTCCAGCAAGCATATGATGGAATTACTCATGCATGGCGGTGAGCATCATGAAATTGGTGATGGAGGATGGTTGATGATGACGACGACAATGAATCCCCCTCTCCGAAGCCCCGAACGGACTCTAGATCAGCCCTCCCGAGAAAGATTAGTGCTTGGCGGGTGGCTCCGTATCGTAAAACACGATGAAACTTTCTCTCTAATTTTTCTCTCCGCGAAAGCAAATATATAGAGTTGGAGTTGAGGTCGGTGGACATCCAGGGGGCCCATGAGGCAGGGGGCACACCCGGGGGGAGGGGGTGCGCCCCCCACCCTCCTGGACAGGGTGTGGGCCCCCTAGGCTTGATTCTTTTGCCAGTATTTTTTATATTTTCCAAAAGTAATCTCCGTGGATTTTTAGGTCATTCCGAGAAATTTTGTTTTCTACACAAAAATAACACCATGGCAGTTATGTTGAAAACAGCGTCAGCCCGGGTTAGTTTCATTCAAATCATGCAATTTAGAGTCCAAAACAAGGGCAAAAGTGTTTGGAAAAGTAGATACATTGGAGACGTATCAGGTACGGGGCAGGTACTCGAGGTCATTGACAAGGAAGTTCTTGGGGTACTCAGCTTCTACTGGCAATGGCTTCATCATGCTCATCATTTGGCTCATGTTCGACTCTTGCTTCTGGAAGATGCTTTCAAGGTCCTGTTCATATCACTGACAACCTGGCTCATAAATATCTCCAAGAGTGGGCTGGGAAGTGAGCTCAATGATATCTTGAGCTTGGGCTTCATGATGGACATCACCTGCCATCTAGTCAAGGACCCATGTCTTCGGATCCCAGTTGTAGCCTGAGATATGTAAAGCAGCATAAAAATTGAAGCAAAAGCTCTTCATTCCAGTGCTCCTTGTCGATGACAAATGGGAGCAAGACAACTTCACAAAAGCAGTCGAGGGCTTCTTCAAGGAAGGGCAGACCAACCATGGCTTCACAACACATGCGCTTGTGTGGAAAGATTTTGTCCTGGTTGAATAAGATGGACGACTAATAGCTACATTGCTTATGACTCCAGAACCTATTAGAGGAAATCTTGGGTTTCATGTAAGGATTCTTGGCCTTGTCGAAGAATGTATTGTGCTCTCTAAAGCTTAATACGCTGAATGAGCCCTGAGTGGTGCAACACTTGGAAACCTTGGCAACATTGGCATAGGCTTCTGTGTCTGAGGCCTCTGCTCTATATGGTAATCATATTGGGGCTTAGGAGCTTCAGGAGGAGTAAGTATGTGCCACTTGACGCTGATCAGCTCACCTGTGCGATTGAACACCCTTGCCATGGTATGTGGAACTATTGGAGCAGCATCAACATCCGAGGTGGATGGCCGAATATCTTCAGACACATCAGTGGCTTCATGTTGAAGTGTGGCTTTAGACTGCTCATTGGCTTCAGCCATTACAACATCATTGGCTTCACTATGTGTGGCAGCAACAGCAACAGAGGCTTCAATCACTAGGGGGGGGTCAGGCACAATCACTTCTAGAATCACACTTGGTGCAGTAGGGGGAATAATAACTTGTTCTTCTTCTTCTTCATTGGCTGATGCAGCCGGAATATCTTCAGCCTCTTTGGCTTCAGATTCTTGAGCAGTCACTGAGGGGATGGCTTCAAGAAACACTTGATGTGCTACTAAGCTTGTGGTGTGCACATCCTCTTCAGGAATGCTTGACATGGAGACAGATGGCCTTGGGCCTTTGTGAAGTCTTCGGAATGAGGGCGACGCTTGCGGTGATGGAGTAGTCTTCTCCATGTCTTCGGGGGTTTCTTGGGAAGTCTCAAGCACAGGAGTAGTGACTTCAGCTGGTGGAGTACGCGGGACTTCATGGAGTGGGGAGTTGGGGTGCTGCTCTTCCCAGAACTCATCTTGAGTGATTGGCGTCGTAGGACCACCAATACTAATCTGTTCACTGCTCGTGGGAGCAGGCAATGGTACCTGCTTCTGAGTCAGCTGCAGTACTTGAGGAAGGACTTCATCATCATTTGTTTCCACATTGTCTTCACGACCAATGTCTTCAGCTGTGATGGTGTCAATAGCTTGAATCTCTTCAGTTTCACGGGCCTCTGTGGGAGCAGGCTCATGTACAATCATTCAACGGTCTCGATTGGAGGAGGAAGGTAGTGCAATAGAAATAGGCTTAACAAGTAGCAACTCCTGAGGAGTAGATGAAACTATTGGTGCTTGAGCTCTTCTTGAAGTCTTTGAAGACTTTGTCTTCAGCTTCTTCCGAGACAGAGCGGCATCAGAGGCTTCTTGATGCTTGCAATTTTTGGCTTCAGCCTTTCCCTGCTTGGTCTTCTTCCTTTCAGAAGTAGTTGATGGTACTTTGGCCTCGAGCCAGTCATGCTAGAAGGGAAGACAATGCTTGGCCTCTCTTGCCTTGGAGCCTCAGCTTATGCTTCAGCTGGCTCCTTCTTCTTGGCTGCCAGCCTTGGATCCATTCCTGGATGCCCAAGAGCCTTTCTCTTCATGGCTTCATTATGAGCCTGAACACATTCCTCAGCACAGAATTTAAGGCGCTCTCGAGAGCCGTTGGCTTCATCACAACGCTTAAGGAACTCTGCCTTAAGATCAACCATCATCTTCTTGAAGTTCTGAACCTTAGTTGCACTGAGCTTAGCCATGTGCTTCTTGAAGAGAGCTTTCTCATGATCAATCTTGTTTTTCTGCTCAACAACCTTCTGAGCAATAGCAAGATCTTTGGCTATGCAGTCCTGGAATGTGACGCTGATGTCAATTGGTAGCTGCAGATCATCAATGGTGGGAGAAGTAACCATTCGTCAATGAAATTGTTCAAAATGTCAGCATCAAACAGAGGCAAATCCTTGAAGATTTTGGCCTCCTGCTTGCTATTGATCAACAGCTGAAGGGCATCATTAGAAAGATCTTAATCACTAGATAGATCAATCACATCTCCCTCATTGCGCAGAATGCTTGCTGGAGTATGTCCTTTCCCAGAAATTTTCTTTGTCTTCGCAGAAGTGCGAGACAAGTCTTCAGAATGCACACTGGATTTAGCAGGTGCAATCTTCAATGGCTTCACTCTTGAAGCTTTTGGAGCAGATACAGACTTTGAAGCCTTTGACTTCTTCGCAGGCTTCGGGGGTTCTGGGTCTTCAGATTGGGGCTCATCTTGAGCAGCATCAAACTAGCTCTTTGCTCAGCTATGTGTGTGGGAAACCCATCGAAGTTGTTAAAGGGACCTATTATATTGAGTTTGACTTCATGGCTGCCATCGGGCCTTGGCTTAGCTGGACTTCGGTTGAAGTCAATCCCAAGGTCTTGTTTTGTATAGTAGAAGCCCTAGCAAACTGATAATTTGCTTCAAACAGATTGTCTTCATGACACCATCAAAGACTGGATGGGTCAGCATTCTGAGCCATTGGCCCCCTCACCATACAAGGGAAGAAGCCTTGTTGAATGGATTCAGCCTTGGTTTATGGATGGAGCTGCTTATACACAATGCCAGCCCATAGCGGCCTCACAACATTCTTGTTAGCATACTCAGGCGTCACAAAGTTATACAGAAACCATTGATCAACCCAATATCCGTGAATCCATTGTACGCGAGATTTGCGCTCACCATAGCTTTCTTCTGGATCAAACTTGTACATTTCATATAGTTCAGAAGGTAGATCCTTTGCAGTGTTGTCACAGTGCTATCTTCCGCCTTTCTTCGCAAATTTTCTACTTGCCATTGGCTTCACAAGACTGATTGGCTTCATAGAGGTGATAGGCTTCGCTTTGCTGTCCAGACAGGAACTGGCTTTAGGAGATTTTATATGATGTTGTAAGTGGTCTGCAAATGAATTCAGACTATGAGATCCTAGGGACTCTCCCACGAACATGTAACTGTGACAACATTACAGATGCGAGGGAAGGGGAAGAGGTCATATGCATTTTCAGAGGATTTTGAAGATAAATCAGTTTGAAGACACTGACCTCATAGATCGAATACATTCACTTATCGAGATAAGTTGGTTCTAGATTTGTATGAATCCATGAATAAGTACAAGTGAGGAATCAACTTAGTTGTGAAGCACAAGTGAAAGTACTTGCAAGTTATGAGATGCAGAGAATGAAAGATCCAGATTTGGAAGTGGTAAAAAAAACTTCCTGAAGATATAGAAAACTTATCGGATCAAACGTGCGGTAAAAAGCAAGCTTTTAATTACCGCTCAAGAACAATTGAGGAACTGCTAGACGAGTTGGGATGGGGTCGAGCAGTCCAATGTCCCGCGCCCTAACTTGGTGGCGGAAGACACCTACGGAGGCGGCGGGAAGAAGAGGTCCGCGGCCGACGTGAAGAATACGACAGAGAAGTCGCGACAGTGAAGCATTTCTTCTCCAACGACGATGAGAACTAGCAACGGTGTTTTGAACGAGACAGCGAAGGGAGTAGGGAAGTAATGACTGCGGCGGCTGAGTATTTATAAGAAGGGAGTTGGCGTAGTGAAATGACTCAGCTACTCCTGGCGTTACGCATCTGGGCTATGCGTGGCATGCATGCAACAGTTTAAAAACTGTGCCATGACCCCACGAACACCTGATATGACGGGTGGTCGTTCTGCCTTCTCCGGATTCAGGAAAAAAGGATAAGGATATTAAATGATTTCTAAATTTTTTCTCTTAATCTTTGACTGACAATGACACAGTGAATACAATCTACACGTGTCAACAGAATGCATATGAAGATTCAGAGAGTAGGAGAGATAGGCACATATGGGGTTAGGGTTCGATCACATTCACTTAGTGCAGAAAAATGGCAACTTGAAGACATAGCTATAACACTACAAAAAATACACTTTCGTGATGATACGTGTTTGTCACAGTAGGTCACGTTTTCTGCATGCATGTACATCCATGATGATTTTATGACAGAATCAAGATAGTCATACATGTGTTGTCGTAGAAGTGTTCCATGACAATACCAAAATTATCATCACGGAAGTGTCCACTTCCATGACGATAAATGGCGCGTCATGGAAGTGTTTTTGTCAAGGGTGGCCGACACGTGGCATCCACCATAACGGGTCGCCGTTAAGATATCGGGTTCGGGTTTGGATCTGATAACCCGTTAACATCCTAGACAAATGAGGATTTTCCACGTGTAAAATTCTCATTCGTCGGCAGATCCACGTGTCGGCCTAGCGTTCGGATAGTTGTCATCCAGTGAATGGACGAGACACGCCTATGATACGTCGAAACGTGGCTCGGCTCAACAGTTGCCCATTCAGGTCAATAGGCCGGCAGGTTTGATCTGGTCAAAAGGTAACGGCCGGCCCACTTAAAGCATGTTAGCAGTTGTTCGCATATAGCCCATTTACAGCCCGCTAACTCACGACCCACTATGGCCTATCTGAATTAGGCCCAGTAGCGTCATCTGGGCCGTCCAATATGTTTCTAGCCCGTTGTAACTTCCAGCCCATGTATATCCCATGACGTCTTTCAGCCCATATGAGGCCCTTGTAACTGTTGGCCCATTAACGACCCGTGGTGAAACTGGCCCATAATGAACAGTGTATCACTTTATACCCATTAATGGCTCATTATTCCATTGGGCCGTTTCCAGCCCGTGTTATCTTTTGGCCTTCTCATGGCCCATTTATTCTTGGGCTGATTTGCAGCATTCGATTACTTACGATCCGTTACTGGCCTGTTTCGGTTGTGGGCCAAATTCAGCCCGTGGTTAAAGTCGGCCCATTTGTGGCCTGTTAATCCGTTGGGCCGTTTTCTTAGCGTCATCAAATACGGCCAATTAACGACGGCCCGTTAGGGTGGGCCCATGAATGAACGATTCCAACTCTAGCCTATTTACGGACCATAATGCGGTCCATTATTGGCCCATTTTTGCCAATCGAGAACGACCCGCATAAGGCCTGTTGCTTCTACAACCCGTAGAAGGCCCATTGTTTCTATGGACCATAGAAGGCCCATTGTTTCTACATCCTGTAGGAGGCCCATGGTCACTACAGTAGATATGTAGACCATGGTTATTCTGGCCTAGTTTTAAAAAGTAGCTTATTGTGGCCACTAGCAAACTGCGGAAAAAGAACTGCTGTAAGGGCATCTAGTGCCACCCCTAGTTGGTTTTGGAGTATTGACGACAAACCTGGTTGAGGGACTAATGTGTTTGTGAGAATTGTAGGATAACACAGGTAGTAGTCCCTCATTGATTCGGTTTACCTACCGGAGATTAACCCTTAAAATGTGTGAAGACATTGAAGACAATGGTGGTCTATGAAGATACTCACATTGAAGACTATGACACAAGAAGACATTGAGTGAAGACTATGGAGCGCGAAGACTTAGTTGTTTCGTTATCTCTTTTTCTTCTTTGTTGAGTCATAGGAACCACCGCACTGTTAAGTGGGGTCCAAGTGAACAAAGTCAGAGTGACTGAAGTGATGCTCAACCAAATCCTATGTCTTCGAGCGAAGAAAATGAGAGCAAATCTTATCTTGAGTTGGATAAGTCAGCTTTACTTGTAGCCCAAGTCAAGCTGCCGCGTGTGTTTGAAATCTGACCGTTGCAACACATGTCAGTTCCTTAGTGACCCAGGGTCATTTCGGACAATTCCGGTCGGGTTGCCCAGTGGCTATAAATAGCCCACCCCCTACACCATAAATTGGTGGCTGCTTAGAGTTAGTACACGGATTTTGTCATTTGAGAGCAACCCACCGCCGAAGCTTTCGAGAGAGAATCCTTGCGAGGACAAAGCCCAAACCACCCAGAGCCCAAAGAGTGTTTGGCATCACTGAAGTCTTTCTGTCCGCGTGATCTGAAGACTTGTTACACTTGAGGACTGTGAATCCTCCAGCCGGTTAGGCATCGCGTTCTGAGCATCCAACAGCCATTATGGATTGCCGTGAACAAAGTCAGTGAAGGTTTGGAAGTCTACCTTGAAGACTTACTAGAGTGATTGGGCGGGGACTAAGTGTCCTTAGCTCAAGGGGAATAAGGTGAAGACGTGGTCTTCTGAGTTGAATCTCAGCCTTCCTAACCAGAGTACAATTGTCACAGCAACTGGAACTGGTCGAACAAATCCCTGTCCTTCTGAAGCCACTGGTTCTATCTCTTACTTCTGTTTACTTTCAGTTTGTCTTCGTGAGGTCATTGCCTGCTTGCATTATCTGTTTGACTTCACTGTGTGACTACTTGTTCTGATTGGTTTCGTACTATCTTCCATCCTGATCCTTACTACCTAGATGCTATTAGTCTTCGTGCTTTCACTTCATTGAATACTTGTCTATGGCTTGTCTAGGGTAGTCTACCTTCCTGCAATCAAATTGTGTGTTTATATTGTTTGTCTTCAAAACTCTCATGTTTTGAAGACTTTCATAAAAATCGCCTACTCACCCCCCTCTAGCCGATAACTAGCCCTTTCAATTGGTATCAGAGCAGTACTCCCTTGTTCTGTGTGATTCGGTTTAACCACCTGGAGTTTAGCTATATCGACTGCAGGGATAATCAAAGTCTCCGTTGCATGCCCCATCTTCATTGGCACTGAATATCCCTACTGGAAGAATAGGATGCACATGCATCTCAAAGCCATTGATGTTGATCTATGGTATGTTGTCAAGAACGGCATTCCCAAGACTGGTGAAGGTGTCACCCCTGCTGATGTCAAGAAGTTCATTCAACTGGACTCTACTGCCAAGAACATCATCTGTGGTCACCTTACCAAAGGACAGTATGGCCGTGTGAGTGCTCTAGAAACGTCGAAGCTAGTCTGGGATTGGCTCTCCAAGGTCAATGAAGGCGTCTCAACTCAGCGAGATCAACGTATCAGTACTCTCTGCAACCTCTTCAACCGCTTCAAGAGACACGACAACGAGAATGTCCAGCTCACATTTGATCGCCTCACTGATATCACAAATGAGCTCCAAGCACTCGGCGCCACTGAGATCACGAAGCATGAGATAGTGAAGACACTACTGAGATCTCTTGACAGCTCATTTGACACCTTAGCCCTGATGATACAAGAACACCCTGACTTTAAGACTCTCGATCCATCTGACATCACACATGAGTACCAGCTATCTAAGAAACGAGATATCTATGGCCCCAACTATGGCCGAACTCGAGCTTTGAAGGCAAAGGCTGCTGCTTCCTCATCTGAAGAAGAATCTGACTGCAGTTCTGGTGATCCTAAAGACATTGGAAAGGATCTTGCTATGCTTATGAAGAAGTTCTAGAAATTCACCAAGAAGAAAGGCTTCAGAAAGTCTTCATGATCCAGCTCTAGGAATGATGAAGCTTCTGCCTATGATCACAAGAAGAGAACCTATCACAAGTGCAAGAAACCTGGTCACTATATCTCAGAGTGTCCACAGTGGGACAATGAGAAGAAGAAGAAGAGCAAAGAATATGATTTTGATGACAAGAAGAAGAAGAAATCCTCAAAATCTTCTTCCAAGTCTTCGTCACACAAGAAGAGCTCATCTAGCAAAGCCCCGTGCTTTTGTTGGCAAGGAAATGGATTCAGAGGAGGAGTCAGCTTCCGAGGAGGCAGAGGTGGAATCTGAGGAGGAGCCAGACTCTGGTGTTGCGAGTCTGGCTCTGGCTACAGCCTACGTCGCCAAGTCCATTTTCAACACCGAAGACAATGGCTCCATCACCAACGCTAATGATAATGACAAGGACGACTCGCCTCCCACCTACTGCTTCATGGCATGTGGTGCCAAGGTAAAATCATGCGATGCTTACTTTAAAACATCAAGTGAAGATAACTCTGATGGTGAATCCAAACCTAGTTACAAAACAATTGCTAAAATTGCAACTGAACAACAGAAAGCTATGGAACATACTCAAAAACTGTTAGACAAAAGCGATGACCTGTTGGACGTGGAAATGACCAAGTCTCAGTCCTTAATTGAAGACAAAAATCTTCATATTAAGTACCATGAACTTGAAGGTCGACATGAATCGCTCACAACTTCCCATGAAAAGCTTTCCTATGATTATCTTCAAAGGTAGCAGGAACTTGAGAAATTGAGATCGGATCATGAAGATCTTCAAAAGGAAAATGAGTCACTTCGCGCCCAACAGATCAGTCCCACTCAGGAAGGATTTGAACCACCATGCCTAAAATGCATTGAGCGTGATAACGCTCCTTCTGTTGCTGAATGTTCTACTGCTGCTACTGTTGCAATATCTTCAACTGCTGATGTGGTAACTAACCCCTCTGCTGAGGATACCACTACTATTGCTGATGAGAATGACAGGTTGAAGACACTGCTTGAGACAGGGATGTACAAAAGTCTCAAAGGGCATCAGACATTATGTGATGTCCTCAAAAAGTAGATTCTGAACCGAAACCCTAGGAAAGAGGGTGTTGGGTTCGAGAGGAAAATGAATGTTGATGGGTCGTACTGGAAGCCTGAGCAGTACCCCAAAACCACATGGGTTGCTGCAAAGGAACCTCCAGTTGATCCATCCACCTTATCTGGTTTCACTTGTGCTAACCCCATTATCATTGATGAATCCTTTGATGCAAACTACAAATTGTTTAAGAATCAGAATGGTGAAGTGTTTGCCAGGTATATTGGTACTAACTGCAGGAATGGGCCACCTATGAAGAAGATATGGGTTCCCAAAAGTTGTCTTGAGAATCTTCTAGTGAATGTCATCATGACACCACCTATGAAGAAGACAAATCCCATACCAAAGGCTTCATATGGTCCAAAAGCTTCATACAGACCTAGGACTCATCTGAGTCACCCTAACGTCAATGTTTTCCAGGGAAATCATACTCAGGCCCATGAATATGAGCGTGTTTCCTCAAACCGCTATGTTCATAAAACAAAGAATTTTTCTGCTTATTCCTATGAGTATTATTCACCTCCTGCAGGGCTATTTACTAGGGCCCCAAAGCCGAAGTTCTCAGATGCTGCACTTAGACTCATTGTTTCTAAGCCACCCCTGAAAATATGGGTGGTTAAGAAAACTTAACTCTCTTTTGCAGGGAAAGGTCTCCAGCCGGAAATCAAAGGCGTTCCAAAACTAATACTGGGGACCTTAAACATCTTGTAGGGCGCAAGATAAAATGCCCTAATGGTCTTACTATGTATTTCGTTCTAGGATTCCTTGATACTCACCCTATCTATCCTAACCAAGATCTGAATTTTCATGTTCCACTTGTTCATCAAAAGTTTATGCTTCACAACTCACTTGGTGAAGCCTATCCCCCAAACTGCATTGTAGGATATGACACCTCGTACTTCAGAATGGATTATGGACAGTGGATGCACTAACCACATGACGGGCGATCGAAGTCTTCTGATGGATTCAACGCTACGTCCATCCGACAAAAGTCACATCACATTTGCTGACACTGGTAAAAGCAAGGTATCGGGTCTAGGCAGAGTTGCAATATCAAGGGATCAGCACATGGATAAAGTGAAGCTTGTTGAATCCCTTGGTTTCAACTTAATGTCTGTCTCAATGCTTTGTGACTTAAACATGATTGTGGTATTTGGAAAATATCGATGCCTTGTACTAATGGAATCTGACAAGTCTCTAGTCTTTGAAGGGTATCGGAAAGACGATCTATATATGCTAGATTTCTCAGCAGGACCACAGATGGCCGTATGTCTTCTAGCAAAGGCTTCATAATGCTGGCTCTGGCATCGAAGGCTAGGACATGCTGGCATGAAGAACTTGCACATCTCCCGAAGAAGAAGCATGTCGTGGGCATCGACGGCGTCAAGTTCAAGACGGACCATCCGTGTGGCGCCTGCGAAGCTGGAAAGATGACTAGGGCCAAGCATCCCTTGGAGACAATCATAACAACATCTCAACCCTTCGAGCTGCTTCACATGGATCTATTCGGCCCTACTCACTACTCTACTCTCACTGCTACTGCTTGCCTCTATGGCTTCGTAATTGTCGATGATTACTCTCGATATACTTGGGTGCATATAATCCTCTACAAGACTGAAGTGCAGGATGTCTTCAGACGTTTTGCCAATCATGCTATGATGAACTATGGCATCAAGATCAAGCACATCATAAGAGACAACGGCACTGAGTTCAAGAACACTGGCCTCGACCTCTATCTGGATACACTTGGTATCACACATGAGTTCTCTACTCCTTATACACCTCAGCAGAATGGCATCGCCGAGCGCAAGAATAGAACTCTCATTGAGATGGCCCGAACGATGCTTGATGAGTATAAGACTCCATGGAAGTTCTAGCCTGAAGCTATTGACACTGGTTGCCACATCATCAACCGTGTTTATCTTCACAAGCTTCTGAAGAAAACATCCTATGAGCTCCTAACTGGTAAGAAGCCAAATGTAAGCTACTTCAGAGTATTTGGTGCTAGGTGCTGGATCAAGGATCCACATCACACTTCAAAATTTGCACCGAAAGCACATGAAGGTTTTATGCTTGGTTATGGAAAGGATTTGTACTCCTACAGAGTCTTCAACCTCTTTCACTATAAAGTGGTTGAAACTGTGGATGTGCGGTTCAATGAGACTAACGGCTCGCAAAGAGAGCACCTGTCAAATGTGCTAGATGAAGCACCTCCAAGTGAATCTATCAAGCAGATGGGAATTGGAGATATCATACCCTCTAAGAATCAATCTGAAGAGGAACTTGTCATTTCTGCACCTAATCAACCTGAAGACAATGCTCAGCCTGAAGACAATCCCCCAAATGATGACATTGCTCAGCAAGAACAAAATCTTTGTCCTGCTCATCCTCGTGTTGCAAATGAAGTTCAGATTGAGAAGATAATTGACAGCTTGAATGCACCTGGTCCACTCACTCGTTCAAAAGCAACTCAAAGAGCAACACAACTAACCAACTTCTGTGGGCATTTTGCATTTGTATCAATCTCTGAACCCAAGAAAGTTGATGAAGCCTTCATGGAACCTGAATGGATTCAAGCTATGCAAGAAGAGCTTCAACAGTTCGAGCTGAATAATGTGTGGGAATTGGTTGAGCATCCTGATCCTCGGAAGCACAATATCATTGGCACCAAATGGATATATCGCAACAAGCAAGATGAGCATGGTCAAGTGGTCAGAAACAAGGCTCGTCTGGTTGCGCAAGGTTACACTCAAGTGGAAGGAATTGACTTCGATGAAACATTTGCTCCCATGGCAAGACTTGAAGCCATTCGCATACTGCTAGCCTATGCAAACCATCACAATATCCTTCTGTATCAAATGGATGTGAAGAGCGCCTTTCTCAATGGAAAGATAGAAGAAGAAGTATATGTCGCACTACCTCCTGGCTTTGAAGATCCAAAACATCCTGATATGGTATACAAGCTCAACAAGGCACTGTATGGCCTCAAACAAGCCCCTCGTGCTTGATATGACACGCTCAAAGACTTCCTGAAGAGCAAAGGCTTCAAACCTGGTTCACTAGATCCTACACTCTTCACGAAGACATATGATGGTGAACTGTTTGTGTGCCAAATCTATGTGGATGACATTATCTTCGGCTGCACCAACAAGAAATACAGTGATGAATTTGGTCACATGATGCAAGAGCAATATCAAATGTCCATGATGGGCGAGCTGAAGTTCTTTCTGGGTCTCCAAATCCGTCAACAATGCAATGACATCTTCATATCTCAAGAAAAATATCTCAAAGATTGCCTGAAGAAGTTTGGAATGCAAGACTGCAAAGGATACACGATGCCAATGCCTACCAAAAGTCATCTGGGTCCCGACGACAATGGTAAAGAGTTCGATCAAAAGGTATACCGCTCCATGATTGGTTCTTTGCTTTACTTATGTGCATCTAGGCCTGATATAATGCTTAGTGTTTGCATGTGTGCCCGGCTCCAAGCGGCACCAAAGGAATCGCATCACTTAGATGTGAAGCGAATTCTTCGATATTTGGCTTACACCCCAACACTTGGATTATGGTATCCAAAGGGCTCAGAGTTTGATCTAGTTAGATTCTCAGATGCTGATTATGCTGGTGACAAGGTTGATCGCAAGTCCACATCAGGGACATGTCATTTTCTAGGACGATCCCTTGTCTGTTGGTCTTCAAAGAAGCAGAACTGTGTATCTCTCTCCACTGCTTAATCTGAATACATTGCCCCTGGATCTTGCTGTGCTCAACTTCTTTGGATGAAGAAAACTCTCAAGTACTATGGTATCCATCTGAAGAATGTGCCTCTCTACTGCGATAATGAGAGTGCCATCAAGATTGCCAACAACCCAGTTTAGCACTCGAAGACAAAGCACATTGAAATTCGTCATCACTTTCTCAGAGATCATGTTATGAAGGAAGATATTGATATCATTCACGTCAAGACAGAAGAGCAGTTGGCTGATATCTTCACAAAGCCCTTGGATGAGAAAAGGTTTTGCAAGTTGCGGTGTGAGCTCAATATCTTGGAATCCTCAAATTTCCTGTGATTAGGCACACATCCTAACACTTATGCATTTTGATGACTTACATGTGCAACACACGAAGTAATGTATATCTTCAATCAATGAAGACATACACTCTAAGTGTGAACACATTAATGCGGAATTTGACTTCGGAGCGCCACGATAATTGTGTGCCGTGTCTGGGTCTAATACTTCCTATACGGTGGGTAACGCCACCACCAAACTTTTGTTTGAATTGTTTCTCTTAGCGTTATATTTGCATAGTTCTCATATTGGATTCATATTCATGCTTGGCTTATATTCAAGTTTATCTTCAATTGATTGATTTGGCCTTATACTAGCTATATATATTTATTTGTGTTCTGTCCTCTACAGCATTCACTTATAGCTATGGCTTCGTGTTGAATCTTTTGAACTAAGTGAATGTGATCGGACCCTAACCTATCTATGCTTCTACTCAACTCTATCTGTGAAAATCATATGCATTCTATTGAAAACTGTCGATTGTCCTCACTGAGACCTTGCCAACTAAAGTCAATCTGACAAACATTTATGTCTTTTTTAATGCTATATCCTATTTGGCTGAAACCCGAAGAATTCGGAACGACTACCCCGACAATCCAGGCGTGTGTGGGAACATGGAACAACTCCCAAGGTGTTGCATGCTTGCCACGTGTCCGTCAGATGTGAACCACCAGGGGCACCTGCATAATTGCGCTGTGCCGTCTCTTTCCTTATAAATACCCGTCACGTCTCGTCAAAAATTCTTCTTCCCCGCTAGCTCTCGACGACGCCGATGATGAAGCACTTAACTGTCGCGACTTCTTCGACGCCGTCCTCATGCCGGCCGAGGACCTCGTCCTCTCCGCCATCGCCGTAGGTGTCTTCC
The DNA here is from genome assembly GCF_002162155.2 of Triticum dicoccoides. NCBI lineage: Eukaryota > Viridiplantae > Streptophyta > Magnoliopsida > Poales > Poaceae > Triticum > Triticum dicoccoides. The sequence continues at coordinate 271,381,094 of NC_041389.1, forward strand.
GTCACCAAGTTAGGGCATGGGAGATCGAACTGATCGGCCTCCACCTTCGCTCCATCTAGCAGTTCTTCGTGTGGTAATTAAATTTCACTTTTTACCTTCTTTTCGATCTGATAGATTCATCCGTCTTTACCAAAAGTGGTTTCTAGATCTCCGAACTTGAATCTATCTCATTCTGCATCTCATATTCTGCCTAGTCTATTCACTTATGCTTCTTTACAAGTTAGATTCCTCACTTATGTCTTCGCGTTATGAGGTCAATGTCTTCAAACTGATTTATCTTCAAACTCTTCTGAGAATGCATATGACCTCTTCCCCTTCCCTCGCACCTCTAGTGCTGTCAAAAGTACATGTCCATGGGAGAATCCCTTGGTTCTCATAGTCTGCATTCGTTTGCAGAATTCTTACAGAGTCACATCAATTCACCTGAAGCCAGTTCTTGTCTGACCAGCCGTCTGAAGCCATTGCAAGTACTGAAGCCTTTCAGTTTAAGCTTCATGGCAACTGAGAAGTCAACACAAAAGGGAGGTAGACAGCGTCGTGGTAACACTTCCAAGGATTTGCCTCCAGATTTGCACGAGCTGTACAAAACAGACCCTGAGGAAACCTATACCGGCCGCAAGAATCGAATCCAGTGGATTCGTAGATATTGGGCTGAGGAATGGTTCAAGTACTGCTTCGTCACTGAAGAATATGCAGAGAAGAATGCCATCAAAGGACCCTGGGGAGATATTGTGTACAAAAATCTTCAACCCCAATCCCTTCCTGAATCCATTCAACGAGAATTCTATCCGTGCATGATTCACGGACCGCAGCCAGAGAATGCTGACCCTTCTTCTCTGCTGTGGTGCCGTGAAGACCATCTGTTCAAGCGCAACTACCAGTTCGCCAAAGACTCAGCTGCAAAGAACAAGAAGGCTCTAGGACTTGACTTCAACCCTGGTCCTTCTTGAAGCCAATGAGAACAGGATCGACCCCTTCTACAACCTTGCATGCCTCATCACACAGATTGCTGTCCAAGGTGCAAAAGTGGATCATTCTGATGATGGTGCTGACACTGATGAGGCTCCAGCTCCCACTCCAAAGCCGCAGAAGCAAAAGAAGGCTAAAGCTTCAAAATCATCTGCTGCTCCAAAAGCTTCTCGAGTGAAGCCATTGGCGACTGCCCCTCCTGCTCCCAGCAACACCTCTGAAGATCTCTCTCGCATCTCAAAGAAGCACGAGAAGCCACAAAAGAAAACTGTTCAGAGATCTAGTCAAGCACTAACACCAGCTGTCGTTCCGAGGAACGAATCTGAAGCCATTGATCTGTCTTCAAATGAAGAATATGGCAATGATGCTCTTGAGCAGCTGATCAAGAGCAAGCAAAAGGCGGAGATCTTTAATGATCTGCCCCTCTTCGATCTGAATATCTTCCACAATTTCATTGATGAATGGTTCGACAATCAAGATTTCAGTTTTGATGATCTTCAACTCCCCATTGGCATCAGCGTCTCCTTTCAAGGCGCAATTGCTCCTGAGCTGGCTCTGGCTCAATGAATTGTTGAATTGAAGCACAAAATTGACTTTGAGAAAGAGGAGTTCAAGAAGCATGTGGCCAAGCTTAGTGTGGCTGATGTCCAAAAATTCAAGCTGATGCTGAATGACCTCAAGGAGGCGTTTCGCAAGAAATGTGAGGAAGCCAAAGGCTCAAGAGAGCGCATGAAAAATCTTGCTGCCAAGTGTGTTCAGGCTTACAACGAAGCTGAAAAGCGCAAGCCTCTTGAGCATCCTGGCACTGACCCCAAGATGGCTGCCAAGAAGAAGAAGAAGCATACTGTTGCCCAAACTGAAGCTCCACGGTGGGAAGAACCTCACATTGTCTTCCCTGCCAGCATGACAGGCTCGAAGCCTAAGGTCCCCTCAGTGGCTTCAGATCAGCAGAAAACCAAGGCAGCTGAAGCCGAAGCTAGAAAGCGAAAAATCAAGCGCACCACTGATGATGCACCACCCCCAAAGAAGAGAAAAACCAAGAAGAGAGATCGGGCTGCTCCCGCAGAGCCCCTTATAGTTGAACCCATTGCTTTTGCTCACCCTGACCCTGACAATCAAGAGCGTCAGTTGATAGTCCATGAGTCTGCTTCCACAGAGGCTCCTGAAGCTCAAAAATTTCCAGTCATTGACCCCATCGCAATTGAAGACAATCCGGCTGCATTAGCCGAAGAAAGACAAGAAGAAGAGCATGTTGCTACTCCCCTACCACCCAAGAAGTTGTTCTCGAGGAGAACGTGTCTGTGCCCGACCCTCCAGCTACTCAAGTGGAGGTTGAGAATCCTGAGGCGGCCACCATCAACACTACTAAAGCCAATGATGTTGTCATGGCTAAAGACAATGTGGCGCCTGTGATGAACACTGTGCTTGAAGCCACTGATGCTCCTGCAACGAATGTGCAGCCTGACGCCTCTGCTGATGCCACTGCTCCTGTTCCGCCTCCAAGGCCCCACACCATTGAGCATGCATTCTACCAAGGCGAGCTTGTTCCTGTTAGATGGCCAATTTTGGTTCCTCCGCCTGCTCCTAGACCTCAGTTTGACTATCATGTGGAGCACAGGCCTCAGGTTCAGAAGCCAAAACCAAGGCTGCCAAGGTTCCCATGTACTGCATCGGCACCAGGCTCATTCAATGTCAATGGCTTCATTGCACACAACACCTTCTTCAATACTGCCAAGAACCCATATTCCAAGCCAAGAATATCATCATATCGGTTCTGGAGCTATCAGCAGCGCCGCTACTACTCCTGTATTCTATACAATCAGGAGCGCATATTTCCTCATATGCGTCTGGACACTGAAGCCATTGCTGGTCTGCCCTGCCTAGAAGAAGCCCTTGGCTGCTTTCGCGATGCTGGCCTTCTGCAGTTTGTCACTGACAAGGAACATTGGAATGAAGAGCTTCTACTACAATTCTATGTAACCCTCCACATTTGCGGCTACAACAGGGATACAACGACATGGGTCCTTGAGTGGATGACAGGAAATGTTCATCATGAAGCCAAAGCCTTTGATCTCATTGAGGTTACCGGCCTCTCCACTCCAGGCGAACTGTATGAACCTGGTTGTCAGCTTCACCGGGATGAATTGGAGAGAATCTTTCAGAAGCCAGAACCAAACATGAGCTAGATCCTAAGTATGATGAAGCCACTGCCCCAGGATGCTGAATATCCCAAGGAATTTCTTGTTGAAGACCTAGAGTATCTGCCCCACACAATCTATCACATCATTAGGCAAACTCTATGGCCCATCAAAGGGCATTCCTCCTCAGCAAAGCTTGAAGGTGCAATGAAGACATTGGTCTTCTATATTCTCAATGGCAAAAGCTTCAATAGTCAGGATTTCTTCATTCGCCAGTTTGCTGTATCTGGGTCTGACATCTTTGGTCTAAAATTCTATGCTCCTTGGATTATGCGTCTGATCAAGCTTCACTCTGCCATTCTATCAGCCCTCTGCTCGTAACCATCTCATATTTCTACCAGAGGTTGATATGTCCACTGAAGCCATTTACCCAGAGCCTGCCAAGGAAGCACTATATCTTCACAATGCAGATCGTCAGAGCTTTTCCCAGCTTGTTGAAGGTGTTTAGGTTGCCTCTCCTGTTTATCCACTGGCCGGCAACACTTGTCGTGCACGCACTGAAGCCACTGAAAGCACCATTGCTCCAAGGCCTCGGAAGCGATCTCATGTGCTCAATGACCGAGAGCTTCTCGTGGCCTTGCATAAAAAACATGACAAGCATTACTACTGGATGAAGCGACAAATGCAAAACCTCTTGGTGGATGTCAATCGCATTAGCAATCTTGCCACCAAGAATACCTTTGTCACCCATGAAACTTGTCGAAGGTCCTAAAATAGTCTGACATTGCTAAGTGCTGAAGTTGATCTTCAAGACGATGGCTTCACCGAGATATTCAAGTTCGACTCCATTCCTCCCAGGAATGTTGTCTTACGTCGAACCCCATCTCTTGAAGATTCATAGTACTCCTCCTCCACAGCAACTGTGAATGCCAGAGTCTTGGATGACGCAGATGACGCTACCTCACCACCTCCAACCTCAGCGCGTGTCGACACTGCACCAAGTTCTTCAGCACCACCAAACCTCAATGCCGACCCTGCTAATTCACCTACTCCTCATGGGAACGAGTAGATACTATTTATTCAAACCTTTTTGGTCCTTACTGACAAAAGGGGGAGAAGCATATGTTGATAGTCTTCAAGCGGGTCCTGATGGGTGTGTCAGGACCCTGACTCAATGCCACATCGATCTAGCATGTAACACCTCATATCACTTTGCGGCCTCACGCACGGTATTCCCATGGGTGTCGCCTTACCTTTGCCCGGGACTGTTTGCGCCTTTTGGCACACGTATATGATAGTGTCGCTAGCATCCATATGATAAGGAGCCCGGGCTGACATGGCTAGTCGTAAACCCAAAGTGGCACAAACTTACAGGGACAGGCATCCATGACCCAGCATCGAACGTGTCGGTCATCAGCGAGTGAATCCAGGCTGTAGCACTGGGCTAGCAGGACTCCGGTAAACCGGGCTGTAGCGGGCTAACAGGACTCCGGTATTCATCGCGTGACATTTCCCCGAAGGGACAGACACAGGAACGAAGAAGGACACATGCCGGCCAGCCTAAGTGTTCCGGAGCAGTAGCAAGCTACCATGGCTCGGTGGAAACACTAGGAGACATTTCCCGGTAAGAGAGGCTACTAAAGATAAACAACTAGATAGTCAGATCCCACACATACCAAGCATTTCAATAACATACACACAATATGCTCGATATGTGCAAATACAACATGGCATCACAACATGACTCTACAACTCAAGTATTTTATTCAATAGGCTCCGAGGAGCGAGATATTACAAACATGAGTCTCATGACCCAACAATCAGAGCATACAAGTCAAAGCACAAGCGGAAGCTTAACATGTCTGAGTACAGAGAACTATAAATGAAAAAGGCTGAAAAGCCTGACTATCTACCAGATCCTGCCGAGGGCACAAGATCGTAGCTGAGGTAACAAGCTAAACGTCGAAGTCCATGCAGAACTACTAGAGAGACTGAAGTCTCTCTGCAAAAACATAAAATAGGCAAACATGAGTACAAATGTACCCAGCAAGACTTACATCAGAACTAACTACATATGCATCATTATCAACAAAGGGGGCGGTGGAGTTTTACTGCAGCAAGCCAGCTTTGACTCGGTGGCTAACCTGAACTACGACTGCAAGTAACTCTTGAGGTGGCGCACACGAGTCCACATATTCACCATATCAATACACCACTATGGATCCGCTCCCGTCTCCCTATGAGAACGCCATCCATAGCACTCACACTTATCTTGCGTATTTTAGAGTATCCACTTTCTCTTGTCTATGAACTATGCAAGGGGTCCAAGTTTCCATATTCGAGGAATCCGGCTATTCGAATAGATAATGATAACCCTGCAGGGGTGTACTTCTTCACACACGCTCTCGCCACTTATCGCCCTGTACACGTCATGTACCTCGGCAACCTTCAAGCAGAAGCCGGGCGAGGGAGTCGGCCATGGCCTACCTAAACACTCAAGTCTCTCGTCCAGGTTTATCGCCTATGCGGGTTCCATCCGCAAGGAGATCCGGCCGGGGTGTCGCTCACGGCCCCAAACGATGTGAGCAGGGTTCCCAAGCCCACCATCCGGGTGCCACTTGGTACACCGGGCCACTGTGCCTAGTCTGTCCCAAGCCCACCTGTACCGGGTGCCACTTGGTAGACTACTAACACTACCTACAAACACCAGAAACTAGTTGCAACTCCTGGACAGAGAACAAGGGTGATTAAGAAGCCGAGAGGGGCACTTAAGCATTCCAATGCGTGGTAGTAACTGTTCATGGATCACAAACACAGAACTCAGTTCCTGAGGACGGCTGCAATGAGACAACCCACCATGTACTCCTACATGGCCTCTCACCGCTACCTTTACCAAAACGTGTTCACACACTTAGCTCTCAACAGTAGGACATGTTTATACACCTCCGATTCATTCCCGATGAATCAGACCTGACTCAACTCTAAGCAATAGCAGGCATGACAAACAAGCATGAATGAGTAGGCACATCAGGGCTCAAACAACTCCTACTCATGCTAGTGGGTTTCATCTATTTACTTTGGCAATGACAGGTCATGCAGAGGATAAAGGGGTTCAACTACCGCAGCAAGTAACAGTTGTATCGTTGTTGTCCTAATGCAGTAAAATAGAGCAGGAGCGAGAGAGTAGGATTGTATCGGAATGAACAAGGGGGGTTTGCTTGCCTGGCACTACCAAAGATAATATAGCTCTTCATCAGTGTCATCGATCACGTCGTCGGTACGTCGTCTACTGAGAGGGGACAAACACCGGCAAACAAGGAAGAACAAAATCAATGCAATGCACAATATGATGCATGATCTTGACATGGCAATATGCTGTGATTTGAGCTAATGCAACTAGCAGCAAGTTAAATGGAGTTGGTGTGAACCCTAGGATCAAATTCAAACTCCACAGGTGATTATTTAAATGCCATTCATATGATTTGTCCTAAACAGCAGCTATAAGTTGTTCTAACATGCATGAAAATGGTACAGATGGATATATTGAATTTTTCTGATCATTTTCCATATATAATTTGTTTGATTTGGAGCTACGGTTGATTTTATATGAATTTTAGAAGTTTCAACTATTTTCTGAAATAAATAAATCATTTCTGATTTATTTTAAACTCCAGAAAAGCTTTACTGCGTCAGCATGATGTCGGTGTGACGTCAGCAGGTCAACTGCAGTTGACCAGGTCAAACCTGACCAGTGGGGTCCACTGATCAGTGACCCGGTGTTGTTAGTGACACTGACATGTGGGGTCGGGTCAACTGACGCGTCAGCACAGTCAACTCTGACTGGTGGGTCCCGCTTTATTAAACTATCTTAAACAGAAATAAAACCTGGATTAATTAGGGCCTGGGGCCCAGGTGTCATTGTCACTGGACGGGTTAATTAGTGGCGCCATTAGCCGCTAATGACACTACCACGTCGGCACGGCCGGAGTTAAACCGCCGGCGAGGTCAGCGACGGCCGAACGGCTCGGGTTTCACCCTCCGGCGACCAAACGCCGCGCGGAGAGGCTCTGTGGGTTCCTAGCGCTCGTGCGCATCCGGAGGAGGCGACGGAAGGACGCGGGGTGGTCAGCACTCACCGGAGCGGAGCTTGCGGCGGCGGCCGGAGTTCGGCTAGATGCAGGCGCGGGCTGCAGCTCGCTTCCGAGCAAACGGAGCACACAGGCGGTAGCTACTGGAAGAAGGAGCTCGACCGGGTACTCAGCCGTGACGTTGGCCCGTCACAGCGACGACGACGACAAACACGGCGGCCAGAGCTCACGGGCACTTGCGGGCGGCGGCTATGGAGCGGAATAGAGCACGAGCGAGGAGGGGAAACGGAGAAGATCTTACGGCGGTCCTGGAGATCAGCACGGGAGGCTCGGGGACGGCCTGGCTGCAGCGAATCGACGACGGAGAGGTCCGGCAACCGGCGGTGAAGAAGATGGCGACTGCGTTGCTTCGGTGCCTCCGGGCTCGCGAGATTCGCCGGAGAGGAGCCGCTCGAGGTAGCAGAGGCGATGGACGACTCGAGGAGGCGAGGCGTGCACGGTGGCTACAGATACGGTTGACGGCGGCGAGAGGCGTGCTCGGGGCTGTGAGAGAGAGAGCGGCAGGGGAGAGAGGAGCCGACAGGGAGGGAGTGAGAGGGGGGTCGGGGGTGTCGTGGCGTCGTCTGGGCGCGTCGGGGCAGCGGTGGGAAGCAGGAGGTCGCGGGGCGCGTGCTCGCGCGCGGTGGCCACGCTCCTCTCATCCTCCTGGCAGGAGGTTGAGGGTGACTGGCACGGCGTTGTGGGCTGGGCCGCACAGTAGCAGGCCGGCCAGCTGGACAGGTAAGCGCCAGGTAGGTCTTCTGCTCTTTTTTTAATTTTTCTTCTGTTTTGTTTTATTTAATTGCCACTGAATTCAAATTCAAACAAATTTGAAAACAGTGCCAAAACTCCCCTGGATAATTTTATGTCACTTAAGGTCTACTCCTCATAAACATAAAATATCTCAGGGCATTTGAAAATATATTCATTATATATTATGAATATAACTCCAAATTCAAATAAAATATTGATTTAAAATCAGAGCCCAAATAATTCCTTAGAAATGTTCCAAAATTTTGGTTTGATTTATAACTCTTGCCAAAATTGTCAGAGCTATTTCTAGGGCATTTTGGATTTACTGATTGCAATTTTAGGGTTTCTTGCCCCTTTATTAAAATGATTTCCGAGGCTTTCAATTTCCTCATTTCAACTTTCGGAATATAGACATGATGCACAAATGAAGCTAGCCTAGAGCATTACCAGAAGCTAGGGATGTGACAGCTCACCCCTACTAAACAAGAATCTCGTCCCGAGATTCAAGCGTAGGGTAAGATGAAGGGGGATCGCAAACTAACATAATCTTCACGATCTAGGTGGCACTTCAAAGAACATTGACTCGATCACCATCATTGTCTCGATGTCTTGCCCCGACAACTCCAACTAACATGACAAAGAAAGGGAAAGGAAAACTCTAGAGGGATCGATCTTATCAAATGTCGAACAACTCATGATCAACTCACGGAGTGGGACACTAAAACATCTCTCGAGCTGAGACACAAAGCATTCGTCCAGAGGGATGGAGTGAAACACATGACAAAGGTTCACTAGGTAGGCAATATTCCACACCTAAGAAGGTGGTGAACGGTTGTCAATGTAGCGAGGAGTTGAGTGGCCATGATACCATAACGATGCACCTTAGGGAAGGTGACTCGTAGAAATATCCCCTTAAGTGGCAAAAAGAATTACCTTTGATTCAGAGATCATTGAAACTCTTTATACCAGCCTAAGGCAATTCTCGAGCGACCATTTGGAGGAGTTCGGTAGAATGGCATACCCGGATTAGAATGGATGATGTGGATTACCTTGTTGAAAACAACCCAAGGGATGATTTTAGTAACTGCGGAGAAGCTCAACAGTAGAGAGTGAGTCCACTATTTGAAAAGTTATAGCACAATCGAGGAAACTGAGAGCAATCCCAGTTAGTGCCGATGATAACACCTAGCGTTTGTGTGTGCTCTCAAGAACTGGAGCGTTTCCATATTCATCAAGGTTTTACCAATTTCCGTGTCAAGGGTCCTGGCAACACAACACACTACCATGATGAATAGTGATGGATGATGCAAATGCAAAGGAAGATAACACTTTCTCAGATTTCACCTTAGCAAGGCCAAGGGGACAAAATCTAGACGATCGACCGAGAGACATTTAGCACTCCGCTTCTAATGCTCTCCTTGATGTGCTAGCGTAACCCATTTACATGGTTTGGTATCTAGAACATCAAGTAAAAGATCGGACTTCGGGAGCATAAAAGAAAATCCATAAGGAACAACTAGGGAGTAAATCCTACGAAATCCTTATGGGGAGGTGGCCAACTTCCTCAAACAAGATACTACAATAATAGGTCTTCCGGTTGGGTGTGTTGGCCACGACATCCTCTTTACCGGTTACAGAGAGACCAATATTATAGTTCTTGGAAAAATTCTCCAACCATCATATCTGCCTGAGATTCAGATCTGGTTGGTGTCAGAACAATCCAGACTCACCAAGTCTAGAAAGAAAAATGAAAGTTTGCAACACAAATCGACGAGATGACGTTGCGAGATTCTCGAGGGACGAACTGCAATAGCAAGCTCCAAAACATGAGCTGGTTCTGCTACAAACATGTGAACATGTTGTCCCAGACAAGCATGACCACAAGGTAGTCTTATAATAAAACACTACCGAGTTCTGGTTGGGAACCATCATCAAGGATATCAAAGTTCTTGATTAAGCCCGGGTTAGCTCTTAAAAAGAACTCCTTCTCCTAGAACAAATCAGTCAGTGGCTTGGTGTGCTACAGAATTCATATGGAACGAAGATGATCAGTCTAACAGACCACAGAATACTTTGCACGTGCATGGCTGACTTGGGATGATTCTAGAGGAAGCAAAAATAGACTTTCTCGAATTCACGGCGGCAACTTGCACCAAAATGCACATGAATTAGAGGAAGTCATTTCTTTCATCCGAGCATATGCTTCATGAACGGGACATGAAGATAACGCTTATAAAGTTTCCAATACTAGCTCGATGTTCAACACAAATCATGGAGAAGATAACAATGTTGCTGATGGGTGCAACAACAATTCATCCAGGTTTCCATGAAGATGGAATTCCATAATTATGTGAACAAGTGATAGCATTGGTCAGACCCAAAAGATATAATGATGTATGCTCGAGGAAACAACCACGAGTAATACAACATTACGAATATCGTTGGTTCTGATTTGATTTGATGATAGCCCATACTCAAATCAAAGATTGGATAACATAATAGATCCAGCAATTGACCATGAGGATCAATCAATGAAGATATCATCTTTCTTCAACAAACACATAACACAGAATATCCCTTTGGAAATGAACTAAGTTAGACAAGCTTTTATCTTCCAACTCTCCAAGTTGTTGTTTAGCTTAACCAACTAGCTCAGGGGTATCCTGCACAGATTCTTGGAGAAGGTTGGTTTACAAGAAACCAACTTGATCACGAGCTCAGCATAGCGGTCAGGTGACAACCTGGTAATACACCGAGAAGATATATGGAAAATCACGAACCACCGATATGTCTCTAAGCTCGAGAACAATCTTGCTTTTCAGGGCAAGATGATATGATCAAAAAAAATGAGGGATTGACACAATCCTAGCTCATTGATCGAAGAGTGCACCAGAAATAAGGACTAGGTAGCACGATCAGACTTAGAATGATAATTCAATAACCAGCACGCTAAGAATGAGAGTATTGTCCATTAACTACCAAGCAAATGAGTTGCTAGGAGTATTGATTTCGCACATCACGGTACACTTGTCGGCATTCCGGTTACAATAACACGGGAACCGAGGAATGAACAATGATGGCAAGAAGTATTACTGCGTCAAGAATTCATAAGAGGTGGTGCAATTCTCATGACAATCCTGACATAAAGAGGGTAACACTTCAAGGTAGAACAGAACAAAAGCTGGATTGGCATTTTGATCTGCGGAATACAACTACTTTGACCCAATCCTGGAAATGGATAAGGTACTGGAGTTTGTTTCTCCTAGTCATTCTGGAATAGAATGGCTTGACGGACCACAAGAATAATAAGCATTGATAACACAAATGCACAATTACTCCTGACTATCAATTGATAGACGAGGGCCAGAAAACAACTAAAGAGGGACAACTCAAAGGAACATATGATTTTCTGAGTTGTGGATGCATGGACTAGCATGTCGAACGAATTCAACATATTTCTTCTGGATAACCCATGCAGAAAGGTAGAACTGGCAGAGTCACAATATAGAATCGAGAACCCATCGAGAGCACTCTGATTGTGATCTTTCGATCAGCGAGGAACATCTGCCATAAGCGGTTCATAGTATTTGGAAGAAGGAAATACCACGAACATCGAGGACTAATGCAAAGGTTACTAATATCCTAAAGGAACTAGCAAATACTATCAACATGGAGTAGGTGGAGTGAATCTCGGGTTCAAACCCAAGGAGTAGAATACCTACTACTAAGTGGCATCACGGGATGCTTTTGAGAATGAAGGCCAGAATCATCACACTGGGAACACAAAACATGGCTAGATTACCTGGCGATCCTCTAAGACACCTAGGGTCATAATACTAGCTCCAACATATATGTCGAGGCAATAGAGTACCTCAACTCACCGATTAGTGTGCTTAATCTGGCCTAAAAGGACATCAGGAATGGGAGGAAGGGATTTGCAAATGCATCAGACTGTTTAGAAACCTGGGATGACTCGGATAGCATAACGGCTGTAAATGCTCAAAAAGATTTGAGACATCATGCAAAATGGTGGCATAACCACTCAACAACATCATATCACGGCTTTGGTTCAAATGACAACATACTAAAAGTAGTAGAAATTGAATTGAGGCCTGGAACCAACAATCCTAAGATTCTACGGATTAGTAACACGTGATCCTGATAGAAAGAAGAGAAGCCTAGTTCTTAATCCCCGTAGAAGAGAAGAGGTTGACTCAGATAAGAAGGCCATGAGGTATAAGGAGTAAAAAGAGCCTTACGTTCCATCCCACAATCAATTCCCTTATATAACTAAAGCATTTCTAGACTCAACTTCGACCAGTTTGGCTTGGTAATCCTACAGGCAGTCAAGCTCTGATACCAAAGCTGTCAGGACCCCGACTCAATGCCACATCGATCTAGCATGTAAAACCTCACATCACTTTGCGGCCTCACGCACGGTATTCCCACGGGTGTCGCCTTACCTTTTCCCGGGACCGTTTGCGCCTTTTGGCACACGTATATGATAGTGTCGCTAGCATCCATATGATAAGGAGCCCGGGCTGACATGGTTAGTCGTAAACCCAAAGTGGCACAAACTTACAGGGACAGGCATCCATGACCCAGCATCGAACGTGTCGGTCATCAGCGAGTGAATCCAGGCTGTAGCACTGGGCTAGCAGGACTCCGGTGAACCGGGCTGTAGCGGGCTAACAGGACTCCGGTATTCATCGCGTGACATTTCCCCGAAGGGACAGACACAGGAACGAAGAAGGACACATGCCGACCAGCCTAAGTGTTCCAGAGCAGTAGCAAGCTACCATGGCTCGGTGGAAACACTAGGAGACATTTCCCGGTAAGAGAGGCTACTAAAGATAAACAACTAGATAGTCAGATCCCACACATACCAAGCATTTCAATAACATACACACAATATGCTCGATATGTGCAAATACAACATGGCATCACAACATGACTCTACAACTCAAGTATTTTATTCAATAGGCTCCGAGGAGCGAGATATTACAAACATGGGTCTCATCACCCAACACTCAGAGCATACAAGTCAAAGCACAAGCGGAAGCTTAACATGTCTGAGTACAGACAACTATAAATGAAAAAGGCTGAAAAGCCTGACTATCTACCAGATCCTGCCGTGGGCACAAGATCGTAGCTGAGGTAACAAGCTAAACGTCGAAGTCCATGCGGAACTACTAGTGAGACTGAAGTCTCTCTGCAAAAACATAAAATAGGCAAACGTGAGTACAAATGTACCCAGCAAGACTTACATCAGAACTAACTACATATGCATCATTATCAACAAAGGGGGTGGTGGAGTTTAACTGCAGCAAGCCAGCTTTGACTCGGTGGCTAACCTGAACTACGACTACAAGTAACTCTTGAGGTGGCGCACACGAGTCCACATATTCACCATATCAATACACCACTATGGATCCGCTCCCGTCTCCCTACGAGAACGCCATCCATAGCACTCACGCTTATCTTGCGTATTTTAGAGTATCCACTTTCACTTGTCTATGAACTATGCAAGGGGTCCAAGTTTCCATATCCGAGGAATCCGGCTATTCGAATAGATAATGATAACCCTGCAGGGGTGTACTTCTTCACACACGCTCTCGCCACTTATCGCCCTGTACACGTCATGTACCTCGGCAACCTTCAAGCGGAAGCCGGGCGAGGGAGTCGGCCACGGCCTACCTAAACACTCAAGTCTCTCGTCCAGGTTTATCGCCTATTCGGGTTCCATCCGCAAGGAGATCCGGCCGGGGTGTCGCTCACGGCCCCAAACGATGTGAGCAGGGTTCCCAAGCCCACCATCTGGGTGCCACTTGGTACACCGGGCCACTGTGCCTAGTCTGTCCCAAGCCCACCTGTACCGTGTGCCACTTGGTAGACTACTAACACTACCTACAAACACCAGAAACTAGTTGCAACTCCTGGACAGAGAACAAGGGTGATTAAGAAGCCGAGAGGGGCCCTTAAGCATTCCAATGCGTGGTAGTAACTGTTCATGGATCACAAACACAGAACTCAGTTCCTGAGGACGGCTGCAATGAGACAACCCACCATGTACTCCTGCATGGCCTCTCACCGCTACCTTTACCAAATCGTGTTCACACACTTAGCTCTCAACAGTAGGACATGTTTATACACCTCCAATTCATTCCCGATGAATCAGACCTGACTCAACTCTAAGCAATAGCAGGCATGACAAACAAGCATGAATGAGTAGGCACATCAGGGCTCAAACAACTCCTACTCATGCTAGTGGGTTTCATCTATTTACTGTGGCAATGACAGGTCATGCAGAGGATAAAGGGGTTCAACTACCGCAGCAAGTAAAATAGAGCAGGAGCGAGAGAGTAGGATTGTATCGGAATGAACAAGGGGGGTTTGCTTGCCTGGCACTTCCGAAGATAATATAGCTCTTCATCAGTGTCATCGATCACGTCGTCGGTACGTCGTCTACTGAGAGGGGACAAACACCGGCAAACAAGGAAGAACAAAATCAATGCAATGCACAATATGATGCATGATCATGACATGGCAATATGGTGTGATTTGAGCTAATGCAACTAGCAGCAAGTTAAATGGAGTTGGTTTGAACCCTAGGATCAAATTCAAACTCCACAGGTGATTATTTAAATGCCATTCATATGATTTGTCCTAAACAGCAGCTATAAGTTATTCTAACATGCATGAAAATGGTACAGATGGATAGATTGGATTTTTCTGATCATTTTTCATATATAATTTGTTTGATTTGGAGCTACGGTTGATTTTATATGAATTTTAGAAGTTTCAACTATTTTCTGAAATAAATAAATCATTTCTGATTTATTTTAAACTCCAGAAAAGCTTTACTGCGTCACCATGACGTCGGTGTGACGTCAGCAGGTCAACTGCGGTTGACCAGGTCAAACCTGACCAGTGGGGTCCACTGATCAGTGACCCGGTGTTGTTAGTGACACTGACATGTGGGGTCGGGTCAACTGACGCGTCAGCACAGTCAACTCTGACTGGCGGGTCCCGCTTTATTAAACTATCTTAAACAGAAATAAAACCTGGATTAATTAGGGCCTGGGGCCCAGGTGTCATTGTAACTGGACGGGTTAATTAGTGGCGCCATTAGCCGCTAATGACACTGCCACGTCCGCACGGCCGGAGTTAAACCGCCGGCGAGGTCAGCGACGGCCGAACGGCTCGGGTTTCGCCCTCCGGCGACCAAATGCCGCGCGGAGAGGCTCTGTGGGTTCCTAGCGCTCGTCCGCATCCGGAGGAGGTGACGGAAGGACGCGGGGTGGTCAGCACTCGCCGGAGTGGAGCTTGCGGCGGCGGCCGGAGTTCGGCTAGATGCAGGCGCGGGCTGTAGCTCGCTTCCGAGCAAACGGAGCACACAGGCGGTAGCTACTGGAAGAAGGAGCTCGACCGGGTACTCAGCCGTGATGTTGGCCCGTCACAGCGACGACGGCGACAAACGCGGCGGCCGGAGCTCACGGGCACTTGCGGGCGGCGGCTATGGAGCGGAATAGAGCACGAGCGAGGAGGGGAAACGGAGAAGATCTTACGGCGGTCCTGGAGATCAGCACGGGAGGCTCGGGGATGGCCTAGCTGCAGCGAATCGACGACGGTGAGGTCCGGCGACCGGCGGTGAAGAAGATGGCGACTGCGTTGCTTCGGTGCCTCCGGGCTCGCGTGATTCGCCGGAGAGGAGCCGCTCGAGGTAGCAGAGGCGATGGATGACTCGAGGAGGCGAGGCGTGCACGGTGGCTATAGATACGGTTGACGGCGGCGAGAGGCGTGCTCGGGGCTGCAAGAGAGAGAGCGGCAGGGGAGAGAGGAGCCGACAGGGAGGGAGTGAGAGGGGGGTCGGGGGTGTCGTGGCGTCGTCTGGGCGCGTCGGGGCAGCGGTGGGAAGCAGGAGGTCGCGGGGCGCGTGCTCGCGCGCGGTGGCCACGCTCCTCTCATCCTCCTGGCAGGAGGTTGAGGGTGACTGGCATGACGTTGTGGGCTGGGCCGCACAGTAGCAGGCCGGCCAGCTGGACAGGTAAGCGCCAGGTAGGTCTTCTGCTCTTTTTTTAATTTTTCTTTTGTTTTGTTTTACTTAATTGCCACTGAATTCAAATTCAAACAAATTTGAAAACAGTGCCAAAACTCCCCTGGATAATTTTATGTCACTTAAGGTCTACTCCTCATAAACATAAAATATCTCAGGGCATTTGAAAATATATTCATTATATATTATGAATATAACTCCAAATTCAAATAAAATATTGATTTAAAATCAGAGCCCAAATAATTCCTTAGAAATGTTCCAAAATTTTGGTTTGATTTATAACTCTTGCCAAAATTGTCAGAGCTATTTCTAGGGCATTTTGGATTTACTGATTGCAATTTTAGGGTTTCTTGCCCCTTTATTAAAATGATTTCCGAGGCTTTCAATTTCCTCATTTCAACTTTCGGAATATAGACATGATGCACACATGAAGCTAGCCTAGAGCATTACCAGAAGCTAGTGATGTGACAGGGTGGTTGATATTTTTGCCTAGTGCCTACAACTCTCGTTATGATACATTTGGGTCTTGGAGTTGTAACACTTAAACTTGATGGTTGTCTGCTACTTTTTCTGCTATTTTGTGTGATGCAATGATAAATTCCGCATATGCGATGATAAATCCCGCATAAACTCATTCCACGGATGTCCATTTTTCATTATGCATGTCATTATTCCTGTATATCTGTTCATGCATGATGTATTGTCTTCATATGGTGAAGAGGATCTCCACAAGTACAACCTGCTATGTGCATTTGCATTCCAACGCAAAACATTCATATGCACATCTTCAGGGGGAGCCTTTTTGCCATGTATGAAGACAATATCTTAATCCTTACAATTTCACATACTTTTATCCCCGTTGAAAACTTCAACCAGTTTGTCATCAATCACCAAAAAGGGGGAGATTGTAAGTGCATCTAGTGCCACCCCTAGTTGGTTTTGGAGTATTGACGACAAACGTGGTTGAGGGACTAATGTGTTTGTGAGAATTGCAGGATAACACAGCTAGTAGTCCCTCATTGATTCGGTTTACCTACCGGAGATGACCCCTAAAAATGTGTGAAGACATTGAAGACAATGGTGGTCTGTGAAGATATTCACATTGAAGACTATGACATGAGAAGACATTGGGTGAAGACTATGGAGCGCGAAGACTTAGTTGTTTCGTTGTCTCCTTTTCTTCTTTGTTGAGTCATAGGAACCACCGCACTGTTAAGTGGGGTCCAAGTGAACAAAGTCAGAGTGACTGAAGTGATGCTCAACCAAATCCCATGTCTTCGAGCGAAGACAATGAGAGCAAATCTTATCCTGAGTTGGATAAGTCAGCTTTACTTGTAGCCGAAGTCAAGTTGCCGTGTGTGTTTGAAATCCGACCGTTGCGACACGTGTCAGTTCCTTAGTGACCCAGGGTCATTTCGGACAAATCCGATCGGGTTGCCCAGTGGCTATAAATAGCCCACCCCTACACCATAAATTGGTGGCTGCTTAGAGTTAGTACACGGCTTTTGTCGTTTGAGAGCAACCCACCGCTGAAGCTTTCGAGAGAGAATCCTTGCGAGGACAAAGCCAAAACCACCCAGAGCCTAAAGAGTGTTTGGCATCAGTGAAGTCTTTCTGTCCGCGTGATCTGAAGACTTGTTACACTTAAGGACTGTGAATCCTCCAGCCAGTCAGGCGTCACGTTCTGAGCATCCAAGAGCCATTGTGGATTGCCGGTGAACAAAGTCAGTGAAGGTTTGGAAGTCTACCTTGAAGACTTACCAGAGTGATTGGGCAGGGACTAAGTGTCCTTAGCTCAATGGGAATAAGGTGAAGACGCGGTCTTCTGAGTTGAATCTCAGCCTCTCTAACCAGACGTATAGTTGTCACAACAACTGGAACTGGTCGAACAAATCCCTGTCCTTCTGAAGCCACTGGTTCTATCTCTTACTTCTCTTTACTTTTAGTGTGTTTTCATGAAGTCATTGCCTGCTTGCATTATCTGTTTGACTTCACTGTGTGACTACTTGTGCTGATTGGTTTCGTACTATCTTCAAGTGCAAATAAATGCCACACCAAAATAAGTCCAGCACTGAAACCACTTCACAAGAGCTCAAGAAACCATATCCTAGGTATCCACCATGCTAGCAAGATGCTTAGCAAGCTTATTAGCTTTCTCTTGTTTGGCGCTTAAATCCTCCAGCGCTTGTTGTTGCACCAGAAAGTATTCATCTGAATTCTGCAGGGACTTCCTCAATCCTTCGACTTCCTATCGCAGCACATCTGATCGATGTCTTTCAACTTGAAGTTGAGACTCAAGAAGCCGAACTGATTCAAGCAGTGAGTTTGAAGAGCTGGCGCCAGCAGTAGTGGCCAGTAACTCGAACACTACATCAAGACAGGACTTTGGGATTGTCTCACTGTCTTCAAGATAGTTTTATCAGCTTTCTTGGAGACCAACAGGGATGTCTCACTATCTTGAACCTTATCTGCATTAATTCCTTTACCATGGTTAGAGCATGGTTCATAATACAGCCAACTGCGACTATAAGATGTTGCCATATGTGGAGGAGAGAGACATAAAGAAGTAAGAGCATGGTTAGATCATGGTTAATAATACAACCAACTGCGACTATAAAATGTTGCCATATCATTTATAGCCAACACATATAGTCACTACTATACAACAAGCTTAGCTAAAAGGTTAGCTATAAGATTAGTAGTACTCTGAGCATGGTTAATAATATAGACAGCGGCTGGCTATAACATGTTGCCATGTCATCTACAGCTAATGTAATAGCTAACATGTATAATAGTTGGCTATAAGAAAGCACTACTTTGTTAATATATGACCCACCTTTCACTCTCACAAAGCTTCTTGGAGCGCGTGCTACAACCGGTTGTAAGGCTACAACTTGCTTCCCTTATCTCTCCTCTTCTATCTCTTCCAACTAAGCAATAATACATTTAAGTCCTTACAGCCCTCTTACATCACCTTATTATACCTGCTCTTTTTCTCATCTTCTCTCGATCTCTTTCCTCAAATTTATTGCATCTGCCTTGGAGCACGCATATAGCCAGGCTCTTGTATTTTTTATGTCTCTCTCCTCCACATAGACAAAATTGTCATGTAAGCAGGCTATAAGCCCACTATTGTACTTGCTCTTAATAGTATAGCCCTGTAAACCAGAAAGGAGGGACTACTCCCTCTGTTCCTAAGTATTTGTCTTTCTAGAGATTTCAACAAGTGACAACACCGTAAATGAGCACATACGGAGCAAAATGAGTGAATCTACACCGTAAATAAATACGTATTAAGTTCTCTCGTTTTCCTCTCCGCCTTGGTCGCGATGCACAATATCGAGTATACTACTAGTGACTAGTCTCTTTTTGACATGCATTTATGTTGATACGGCTTGAATGCCAACGAGGGAGAGGGTAGCGGTTCCCGAAACTTTGAACGGTCAATGATGCCTCCGCATTCAATTAGCATGCATAGGTAAGTAATTAGAGAAACAGAATGGAGCCAACACAATGTGAATGCAATGCAGTTTGGACTCTCATATAAAGGTGCCACACCACTCCAATCCATCTACTCCTAGTCTCTGTGCAACACTACCCACTCCAATCCAAGACAAAGACCAACTGACCAGAAGCCACAAGCACCCATGGCGTCGATGGACGCGAGTGGGAGTCGGCTGTGCCAGATCATCCAAGACGTCGGCCTGCGGCCCCGCACCACGCATTGTTTCCAGACGGTGCTGGCGAACGCCAGCGTCATAGCCCTCGTCGACACCGGCTTCGCCTCTCGCATGTGCGAGATGATGGTCGGCTCCATCTGCAAGTTCACCGCCGCCAAGAAGCACGTGGACGACCTTATCGTACTACTCCAGCTCATGCGCCCAGGCTCCTCATTGCCTGCCACCCTCATAGGTCTCCAAGGTGACGAACTCTTTGAACCACTGGTGGCCCTGCAGCTGCCGGAGGTCGTGACAAAGAATGTGCACCTTGAGTCCACGCTCGCCACGCAGTGCCTCGCCATGCAAGAGACCGTCGACATGCACATCCATGTCTAGGAGGAAATTGTCTACTTAGGCCCTTACAAGGCCAACAAGGATAGAAAGACGTTGGCCTTCTTCCAGCGGCTGGAATCTTTGGATGCCATTGTTCAGAAGCATGTCGACCTCGCCACGAAAGCCGCTGCTACTTAGCCACCGTTCGGTGGGCCGGCGCCCTTAGTCGAAGAGGTGGACATCGTCGATGGATGCATCTTTCTTCTTGCCTCATGTAACCAACACTGCATTGCCTCTTGGCCTTAATGTTTTATTAGTGTATGGCATTTTTATTACAGTCATAAATGATATCATTGTTCGACTTCTTGAATAGGCGAAGAGCCAAGGGCAACCCGAATGTGGGAGTTGCATACACTCGCGCCAGCCTTACGTGTAGGGGAGGGGGCGTGGGGTCGTAGTTTTGTGGCATTTCTTTTCTATTGCTGTTTGTGTCAAGTATGTGCCACCGTCGGATGCAGATCTTACGGTTATTGTGTCGATCGCTTACCAAAACACTTAGCCGCGGTGGATTAACTCGACCTTGTTTCTTGTTTCTTGACATGAATAAAGGAAACAAAAAATAAGAGACATGGGCCGTGTATGTTTTTAATGCCTTGAGACTACCTAGCATGGCATGTTTCGGTCAGTTCATTGCATACTACAGTAAAATATTAAGTTCTCTCATTTTCCCCTCCGCCTTGGTCGCGGTGCACAATGTAATAATGACTAGTCTCTTCTTGACCCGCATTTACGTTGATACGGCTTAAATGCCAAGGAGAGAGAGGGTAGCGGTTCTCGAGATGTTGAACAGTCAATGGATGCATCCGTTAAATCGTACAACCCTACCTTTCCAGCAGTAAGTTGAATCCTCTACTCCCTCACCCTCCTCACCTCTCTATCAAGCCAGCTATGCGAAAAATGCCGCGCGTACTGCCTGGGAAAAGCCCCGCCCTCAACTTTCAAATACTCATAGTATAATTTTGTATCAATGAATTGCTCCATGGAGCAGAAAACCAAAAGAAAAAGGTGGTAAATGTAAATAAACCAGTTCAAGCTCTAGCTAGCAATTCGGAATGTAAACCATGCATGTGTTTATACATATAGGTTTCTTCAAAGTACTGAGTCCATTGATGCAATGTGGTCAAACTATACCATCAATATCTCAAAGCCAAAATAGTTTGAGCTTGTTCGTTCTATATAAATAGTACTGTATGTTTATTCACTCGTGGTGTTGTCCAATGAATGGAGGGCCAGGGAGCACAAGTGAACAAAGTGCAAATTGCAGTTAGTCACGTTAAGTAGAGAGTTGAAAGTGCAACTAATCCCTGGGTGGTTTAGGTAATTCTAAACAACATATAGTTCATTGGACTAATATTATTTCAAGATAATCATTTTAGAAAGTTCAATGATTGGCATGGCATGGACTAGAGATGTGGACCCCTCAAAATGCTAAGGACATATATTGACACAAGCTCAAAATTCTACATTTTCATTTTAGTGATCAAGATCACATTGGGTCCATAGGAAAAGCCAATACTACTAAAAGGGGTTGAGGTGTTGCTTAATGGCTTGCTTGCTCAAAATGCTTAGTGATATGCTCCAAAAGCCCTCAACCACTTTCTCATATCCACATATGTCCCAAACCAAAAGTCAAACTTGGCCCCACTGATTTGATCTATCCGGTGATGAGGATACAGACCCGGGGTAGGTTCATAGGCCTGACCTATACGTCCTACCCAAGGCCACTACCCTGGAAGGTAAGAAGTCCAAGGAGCAACAAGGGATGCCCAGCCAAAGATGTAGAGTGCAATTCACACAACAGTCATATCACTCAGGCGACCCCTACCTATACCACTCGAGACACAAGGAGTCACTCAACCTACCAAAGATCAGGAGTCACTCAGCATGGCAATGGTCAGGCGTTCACTCTGAAGTCTTTAAAGTCATAAATAGCACTTAAGGCTGGCGTTACCAGTAATGCACCTACTTTATGTACATTAAGCCCCTTGTAATGGAGGGTGGCTGGGGTCCTGGTGTACTCTATATAAGCCACCCCCTCCTCTGGCACAAGGGTTCGCACCCCCTATAACATCACGCATATAATCCAATCGACCGCCTCCGGGCAGCGAGACGTAGGGCTATTACTTCCTCTGAGAAGGGCCTGAACTCGTAAACCCCGTGTGTACACCTTCACCATAGCTGAGATCTTGCCTCTCCATACCTACCCCCTTTCTACTGACAGTCTTAAAACCACGACAGTTGGCTCCCACCATGGGGCAGGTGTCTTAGTGACTTGTTGGTGAAGTTGCAAGTTTTTCCGATCATCATCATCATGGTTTCCGGCGGCGGATTGGCTGAGGGCCGCAAGATCCGTCTCGGGGCGCTCGTTTTCGTCGCCGATCACTCTGCTTGGCTTCATGAAGCTCCCCTTCACGTTGAGGCACTCCCCGTCCAAGGGGCGATGCACTTTCGCGCATGCGTTTGCGAAGTCCTTATCCGGGAGCCATTGACTCAGTATCAGTCGGCTCCGATGGTGTCTTCCCTCCCCGCTGTTCACCGGTGCAAGCGATCTGGTCGGTCGCGGCTTCAACAGTGGGTGAAACACGTGGTGGCTCGACGTTCGGCCACCCATCAAGTCACGGCAATCGAGCCCGATGCAACTCTCCACGGCCTGTTCGGTCTGTCTACTGACTCCGTGGAGACTGCATCCGAGTGCGATAGGAGCGACCCTGCGGCTGAAGTCTTGATGGTCGATGGACCGCGTGGTCTGCCTGGTTTCCACCGTGAAGACGGCGAAGATGGTGGCGGCGATCCATCGCGCATTCATGAGGAATACCATCCCGAACCCCTTTCTTGGCAGCAAAGGGAAGAACTTTGTCGCCGCAACATGGATGCACTCCACACGCCCATCATTGGAGAAAACCCCGAGGCTCGGGCCTTGGAAGAGGTGCGCCTGGCTAATTTGGATGAGCACACTTGACTGGAGAACCTTCAACACGCTCTCGACGAGCGTGCTCGGGAGCGGGTGAGGGAGTCCTGGATTAGGGGGTATCCGGACTGCCGGACTATGTACATCGTCCGGACTATTGGAGCGTGAAGATACAAGACTCAAGACTCCATCCCGTGTCTGGATGGGACTCTCCTTTGCGTGGAAGACAAGCTTGGCGATCCGGATATTGTATTTTCTTCCTTGTAACCGACTCCATGTAAACCCTAGCCCTCTCCGGTGTCTATATAAACTGGAGAGGTAGGTCCTTACAAGGCCGATCACAACTACAATCATAATCATCATAGGCTAGCTTCTAGGGTTTAGCCTCTACGATCTCGTGGTAGATCTACTCTTGTACTACTCATATCATCAATATTAATCAAGTAGGAAGTAGGGTTTTACCTCCATCGAGAGGGCCCAAACCTGGGTAAACATTGTGTCCCTTGCTTCCTGTTACCATCAGCCTAAGACGCACAGATCGGGACCCCCTACCCGAGATCCGCTGGTTTTGACACCGACATTGGTGCTTTCATTGAGAGTTCCTCTGTGTCGTCGCTGCAAGGCTTGATGGCGCCTTCAATCATCAACAACACGGTCCAGGGCGAGACTTTTCTCCCCGGACAGACCTTCGTGTTCGACGACTTCATAGTATGGGCCGAATCGCTTGTCCATCTAGAGCAGATCGATAGCTACGCCCCTGGCCACCAGGTCAGGTTCGGAAACCTCAACTACACGGCCGATATCCGCGGAGACTTGATCTTCGACGGAATCGGGCCTATGCCAGGAGTGCCGGGCGGTCACGATGAGCACGGCTGCTGTCGGACAGTGCTCGGGATATTATCCCTACAGAAGTCCCGGACCTAAATCCGAAGCAGGCTGCGTGGCCCGAGGACGGGTGGATGGACCCCGCCCCGCAGGCCGCACACTCATCGACGGTAGAGCCGAACATAGGCCTCACTTCTAAGAAGCCTGTGACTCTGGACCCCCGGACTCGTGTCCGGCTGTAGGTTCCAGTCCGCGTGCTCCCGAGCCCGCCGAATCTGGTTGGGCTCCGATAATGGAGTTTACCGCTGCGGGTATCTTCCAGCACTAGCCCTTTGGCGACATGCTGAACTCATTAAAGTCTCTCTCTTTGTCAGGAGGCTCTTGGCCGAACTATGTCCGGCTCGAGTGGGAAGCAGGCGACGAAGGAATTTGCTGCCCACCCACCACCCACTTCATTGCCACGGTCGATGATCTAACCGACGTGCTTGACTTCAACTCCAAAGACATCGACGGTATGGACGAAGATGCAGGAGAAGTACATGAACCACCACTCACAGGGCGGTGGACAGCCACCTCCTCATACGATATATATATGGTGGACACTCCGAAGGAAACCAATGGCGATGAGGCAACGGAGGATAACCCCTCAGGGAGAAAAACAAAGCATGGGCGTTGTCGGCGCCGCACCAAGCCCTGCCACAGCAATACCGGCCCAGGAGACGAAAACAATCCGGATGGTGCTGAAGAGGAATACAACCCCGACCAGTCTGCCTTCAACCAGGCCGAACAGGCGACGGACGGATATCCGGAGGAGGACAACTACATGCCCCCCTCCGAAGATGAGATTAGCCTCGACAATTCTGAACGGGGCGTGCCTGAGGATCTAGTGGAGCAAGTTCGCTTCAAGCGACGACTCATGGCCACGCAAGGAGCCTGCAAAGGAAGCAACAACAGCTCAAAGCTGACCAAGATTTGCTCGTGGACAGATGGACCAAGGTCCTGGCCACCGAAAAATACAAACTCGACCGCCCCGACAAAGGACACACATGGCATAATTCGCTACCCCAACCTAAGCAGGAGAACCCAAGGCACATACCTCGACGTCAACACACCACAACGGTCCAAGACAATACGAAGGATGCACGAAGAGGCACGTCAAGCCTCGGTGCAATTGTCATAAACGTCAAGTTAGGGAAGTTGGTCCCAAATCCAGCAACTCCCAGTCCGGTCAGCGGACAAAGAACAGCTCAAGCCTATACGGCCCAAGCAACATACTCGATCAACCATCTGAAATTCATGGTACTCCTAGGAGGACGGCCAAGCAACCAATAGAGAATGTCGGATCCTCAAAGCAAAATGGCCGGTCGTGTGCCGGAAACAATGAGGGGAGGAGTCCAACAACGGCGAAGTCAAAAGATCCTCCAGATCATAAAAGTACGGCCAATCTCCCCCGATCACATCTACCATCTGGACAACATCAACCACAACAATTCAATTGCAGTACCTCTAGACCTAGTAGTCCGGGGGCTCCATAACACATAAAGCCCCCGTGGGTATGAAACCACAAATAACATCTTCTAAAAGATGCCAGGTGCAAAGGCCAAGTTTTATTGGCCCACCACTCTAACGGTTGTCTTCGGATCACCAAAAAATGCCATGCCAAAGAATTACCAGGCCTGACACCTTCCCCTCATATGGTAATTTACCATATGCTAACGGGATGAAGCACGTTGACTAGATTCCACGTGGTAAACCATTAGGCCAACACTGTGTGATATAATTTCACCTACGGGCAAGGCCGAACCCCGCCCTTAGAGCGGAAATCATACGGCTGCTGGAGCAGCGAGTCATGCATGCCTATCAAAATTTTAATATGAAAGCCAACTATCTGGACACCAACTGAGGAGTCCACGCTACTTCATGGTATAACGGCGGGGTTAACCAGGGTCCGATCAGGAACCCCCGGACCAACCACAAGAGGACGTTCAGCTGCCTCCAAGTATTTGCCTTTACAAACTAACTTTGACGCAGAACACGATTGGCGACGTGGAATCGGCCCGGACACACAAGGGCAGGAACATGCATGTGAACCCCCCCCCCAAAGAAGGTAGTCCGGATTCACTTCGGATCCACTCACAGCCCTCCAGTCCGGCCATCACAGGTTCCGCCAAAAACACCTCTTTTCATAATCATAAATCGTACTCATATGCATAGACATATCATCCTACTACAATGTGTAGACTTAAATAATACTTACCAGCCGTCGTTTCTCATCGACACCTCTTTGTAAAAAAACGGCAGCCACGCCTCGTGTTAAGCCCGATTATGCCAGGGGCTTCATAGTACAACAATAAAGTCCGACCACCTTTTCCATCGCTCGGCACCCCAAACTTATAACACTATATGCATCAGCTCCGAATCATGTCTTGGGTCATTGGTTGGGTTTGCCCGGCTCCCATGTTTTGGTACCTTACATTCCGCCCCATCGGCTAAGGTAGCGCTGGGAGAACTACTGCGATTTTGTCCCGGTTCTGCCGGACGAGCACCTCAGTAGAGAAAGCCGAAAACTGACTGTCATGATACAGCGAGAGCTGGTCAGCTGTTCGAGAGGTTGTAAAATCCTTAAAGATTTATTCCGCATAATGCCATTATAATTGTAGAGTGCGACGGATTGGTCTTCCAATCAGGCGCCAATAGAGCCCCTAGTTCGGCCTTCCGAACACTAGGGGCTGCGCCGACCATACTTGAATTCCTATGGCTAAGTGAGAGTGGTAAAGCCCTATAGTCCGATTGCCTGGTTCATGGCGAGGAACACCTCCTTAAAAGGACCCAGCCATGGGATAAAGAGTGTTCAGGTATGGCCCGAACACCCCCGTATTTCTTTCGTGGGGGAAGAAGCTGATGACTGGCCAACTCTCAGGATTTACATACGCTAAACAGCCGCACAGGAAGAACAAATGTTCAAACAAAACATGCAATAAATAATAAAAGTGCCATTATCCCATATTACAAAGAACAGCATGAATGCCCTCAGGGAAATATAGTGTCTTTGGTACACGTATCCGCCACAAGGTGGGCTCCCTTCAGTACACCTTCATAGTACAACTCGGGCTTGCGGTGCTCCTTACCCTCTGGCAGCCCCTCAGTCATCAGCTTCTCCGCGTCAAGCTTCCCCCAATGCACTTTTGCACGGGCAAACGCCATGCATGCACCCTCTATACAGACCGATTTCTTAACAGCATCAAGCTGAGGACTGGCGCCCACAATCCGCTTCACGAGTCCGAAGTAACTCCTTGGAATTGGCTCCGCGGGCCACAGCCGGACAACCAAGTCCTTCATGGCTAGTTCGGCCGCCTGGTGCAGTTCGACCAGCTGCTTCAGCTGATCGATAAAGGGCACCGGATAGTTCGGCGCCAAATACTGCGACCAGAAATTCCTCTCCACAGACTTCTTCTCCTTGGTCTGGTAGAATTGGGCGGCATCTGATATGTTGCGAGGCAGATCCGCAAACGCCCCTGGAAAAACATAAATTCAGCTTGTCGCTTAGAGTTCTTCCCACTATCATGTAAAAATGGCCATGAATACAAAAGGCCTTACCAGCCGCAACTTTCCGAGCCTCCTGAATGTCTCGGACAGCACCTCGGGCTTCTTCCCGAGCATCTTCCACGGCTTGGAGAGCTTAGGCGAGTTCGGATTCTTTCCCTACTAGACTCTGCTCCAAGCCCTCGCTTTTCTTCACAGCCTCCTGGAGCTCTCGCTCAGTTGCGATGACCCTGGCCTCGTGTTTCCCACGAAGCGCCTGTTCGGTGGTAGCCTTCTCTTTGGCATCAGCCACAGCCTTCTTCATTGTCTCATATTCGGCACTCGCTCCTAGAGCATACAATACAAATACTTTTCACTAGGCACAATTACTCATTCGTGCCAAATTCAAGACAATGTTTCAACATATCTTGCTTGTCCTCCAATTGCTTCTTCACACGGCCAAGTTCCTCCTCGGCCCGTTCCAGGCTCTGCTTTAGTCCGGACACTTCTGCATTATGAGCGGCCGTCTTCTCTGCAGATGCCTGTTTTCACACAAAAGGGTATACGTCATTAACAAAGGCTCCTGCAAAAGCAGAGGACTTGATCCCCTGTCCGGCTCTCTCTCTGTCGCCGGACAGTGTATTAGGGGCTACTACTCATATTATGACGAATCCTCAAAGGTTTCTTAGAAAACATACCTCAAAGGCCTTTATAAGGCCAAGGCAGGACTCATTCAGCCCGCTCTCGGCGGACTGAATCTTTTCAACCACCGCACCCATGAGGGTCCGGTGTTCATCGACGATAGACATGCTCTTTAACGCTATTGATAGACCGCCTGGCAGCTCTGCTTGGACAAAGGTTAACGGCGGAGTAGGCAAGCCTCCCACCGTCGAAGGTGGCTGCTCGCCCGATCCTGGAGCCTTAGAGGTCTCCAGGACCTTGTCCGGTTGTGGTCTGAACCCGAGATCGCCCCCATCGTCGACACACCGGGGGGCGCCGCCCCCTTATGTCCGGCCCAAGAGACATGCCTCCCCTGGTCCGGGTCTCTTTGAGATGACACCTCGGTGTCGCGCCTGGACTTCGGGGAAGGGGCCTCTGGAGGCGTCGCGCTCGCCAAAGCGTCTGAGCTCAGCGAATCCTCCGATGAGGATTGTCCGGCGCGAGACCTTGCCGGGCTGTACGAAATATGGCGACAGTTAAAACCACTGTACCCAAACGACCCTGGATGCATATGCGCGCTCGGATCTCGGATACTTACGAATTTTCCACGGGCTGGGCCCTTGGATCCCACTCCGGGCTGTTATTGGTAGCCGTGGTGGATGCCTCTGGGTGGGAACCTCTCCCCTTCTTGGGCGATTCATCCTCCAGGGATGAGGAAGCCGCCCTTTTCTTCCCACCTCCAGAGTGAGGCTCGTCCTCCTCTGCTTCCTCCTCTTCGTCGTCGGAAGAAGAAGCGTAGCTGGAGTCTTCGGATTTTGCATTCGAAGCCTCGCGGCGATGGAGGCCACTCCGGGTCTTTTTGACCTTCTTGGAGGCCTCTTTCTTTGGCGCCTCATAAGGCGCAGGGACCAGCATCTTCGTCAGAAGAGGTCCGGCTGGTTCCTCCGGAAGCGGGGCCAGACAATGTATTCGCTCCACCTTCTTAATCCATCCCTGGGGTCACGATGAAGCATGATAAAAATGTCGCCCTTAGGACATGCCAACTGAAGCATGGATGGACAGAGTGTGGCTATAACTTACCAGGCTTGCAGAATGGGATGATTGATACCCACGGTCCTTGACGGAGCACGGCCATGATTTGCCGGACTTAAAGAGCACCTTCCAGATATCCTTGTGGGAGGAATCATAAAGCTCCCAAAGGGTTTGGTGCTCGGTTGGGTCGTACTCCTACAATTTGTAGGCTCGGCGCTGGCAAGGGAGAACCAGGCGGACTAACATCACCTGGAGTACGTCGACGAGCTTGATGTCCTTGTCGACCACACTCTGAACGCGCATCTAGAGCAGTGACAGCTCATCGGACGAGGACCAGTTCAGGCCCTTCTTGGGCCAGGACGTGAGCCACAGTGGGGCTCCGGATCTGAACTCAGGAGCTGTAGCCCACTTTTTGCCGCGTGGTTCGGTGATGTAGAACCACTGCTGCTGCCACTCCTTGACGGAGTCGTTGAAGGCACCCGTCGACCAAACGACCTTGGGCATCTTGCTCACCATGGCGCCACCGCACTCGGCGTGCTCGCCACTCACCACATTGGGCTTCACAATGAAAATATTCAGCCACAGGCCGAAGTGAGGCAAAATCCAGAGAAAAGCCTCGCACACGACGATGAACGTTGAGATATTGAGGAAAGAATTGGGGGAAATATCATGAAAATCAATCCCATAGTAATACATAACTCCCCGAACAAATGGGTGAAGGGGAAACCTGAGCCCCCGGATAAAATGCGGAAGGAACGCGACTCTCTCGTGAGGCTCTGGAGTAGGGACGACCTGTCCCGCCGGTGGGAGACGGTGGCCGATCTTCTTGGCCAGATACCCGGCCTCTCGGAGCCTCTTGATGTCCTTCTCCTGGACGGTAGAGGCCATCCATCTGCCTCCCGCTTCGGATCCGGACATCTTTGGAAAACCCCTCTTCGATGGAAAAGAAGAATGCCTGGGCGTTAGGGCTCGAACAGAGGGGAATGGGCTAACGGAAGGAGAAGGCGTGGGTAAAGAGGAAGAGACCTTATCTCTTTATAGAGACGGTAAAAGCTTTTTGCGCCTCCCCACTTGCCTGGTGGAACCCGCTCGCTCCCCACTCGCCGCGATTAGCGGTGCGGTTGGATTATCCATAACCGTATTGATGAGAATCCCACAATAAGGGGACACGATCTCTGCTATGGCAAAATGTGCAGAAGAAACCGCCTCGCGATATGCGCGATGGCTGGTTGTGGAAAAACGGTTCGAATAATACCCGACCGTAACAACATGTCACGTGGTCAGTAGATTACGTTTGTGAAATATCATTTTCTCTACGGTGGTGTGTGAAGATCATTTTGCAGATCCGGACACGGTCTGCGTGTTCGATAATTACTTTGGAGTATTCGGAGATGGAACCCGCCTTGCAATGCCAAAGACAAGACTGTGCGCCGGACTCATCGTCATTGAAGCCTGGTTCAGGGGCTACTGAGGGAGTCCTGGATTAGGGGGTATCCAGACTGCCGGACTATGTACATCGTCCGTACTATTGGAGCGTGAAGATACAAGACTCAAGACTCTATCCCGTGTCCGGATGGGACTCTCCTTTGCGTGGAAGACAAGCTTGGTGATCCGGATATTGTATTTCCTTCCTTGTAACCAACTCCGTGTAAACCCTAGCCCTCTCTGCTGTCTATATAAACCGGAGAGGTAGGTCCTTAGAAGGCCGATCACAACTACAATCATAATCATCATAGGCTAGCTTCTAGGGTTTAGCCTCTACGATCTCGTGGTAGATCTACTCTTGTACTACTCATATCGTCAATATTAATCAAGCAGGAAGTAGGGTTTTACCTCCATCGAGAGGGCCCGAACCAGGGTAAACATTGTGTCCCTTGCTTCCTATTACCATCAGCCTAAGACGCAAAGATCGGGACCCCCTACCCGAGATCCGCCGGTTTTGACCCCAAGAGCGGGTCCCTGAGTCCAGTCGACGACAGCTTTTCCCACCTCCACCTAAGGTATACCGTACTACGATCCAAAACCTCACAGTTGTAGCCGGAATATCAGAGTCAATTCAACCTTCCCAGTCAGAGGCCGGCAGAGGTTTGATGCAGATCCGGGCCTTGCTCCGGGCAGCAGGAGAGCAGAACACATCAGTGTCTCAGTCACGGAATAGGATTCACAGAAGGTCCGTTGTAGCGGATACAGTTCAGTCAGCCCACAGCCCAAGATCGCTCCTGTGGCGTGAAGGCCGTGGACAGTATGATCATTGGCTCGACCGCGACAATCATCCTCGAGTGCCCATGCCTCCTCCAAGGAGTGCATCTTATGTGCCTTGGCAGAACAATGATGGATGCCATCACAGTGGCGAGCGCAGAGCACCAGTCGATCCAAGAGAGTCGGGCTTCAATGCAAGATCTATCCTTGTTCAAGGTCTAGTCGACCGGAACAAAGCGCATAGAGAAGACCCTGGCGGATATCGTCCGAGTGGCAGCAGAGTGCATGTTTCCAGTCCAAAGTGTTCCAGCAGAGCCATCAGGGCGGCAGTGATTCCTCCCAACTTCAGGTTGGCGATCGAAGTCAGTATGTTCACTGGAGAGTACAAGCCTGAAACTTGCCTTGAGGATTACCGAGTGGCTGTGCAGATTGGCGGTGGAAACGATGAAGTAGCAATGAAACATCTTCCTTTGATGTTAGAAGGGTCGGCCCGAGCGTGGTTGACTTAGTTATCTCCAGGCAGTCTATATAGTTGGGAAGAGCTTGCTCGAGTGTTCGTCAGAACTTTTGAGGGCACTTGCAAGCGGCCAGCAGGGTTGACAGAGTTGCAGCATTGTGTGCAGAAACCGAGCAAGACTTTAAGAGATTTCATTCAGAGGTGGACCACTTTGCATCACACCGTTGAAAATGTATCAGAGCATCAGGCACTGTGTGCCTTCAAGGAAGGTGTCAAATACCGGGAGTTGGCCCTGAAGTTCGGTCGGACTAGAGATATGACTTTGAATCGGATGATGGAAATAGCCGCCCGGTACGCTAACGGAGAAGAAGAGGATCGACTCCATAGAGGAAAGAGTAAACCAGTCGGCTAAGAGGCCGATGGAGGTAATTCCAATCGGAAACAGAAGCGCAAGGCCAAACCCGCAGCACTCGGTGAAATTGCAGCAGTGGCTCAAGGAAAGTTTAAGGGAAAACCTAAAGGGCCCTGGCCCCGTGAGAAGGTAAAGGATCAAGTAGGAAATGATATGTTGTATTTACCGTGTCACATCCAAATGAAGAAAGACGAAGAGGGTAATCTGATCTACCCTAAACATACCAGTCGACAATGTCGACTCCTGATCCAGCAGTTCCGAGAGAAACAACTCGGTGAGAAGGAGAAAGAGTGCTTATCATGCCATTCTGGGTAGGCCTGCCTAAGCACGTTTTATGGCCCGACCATGTTACGTGTACCTCAAGTTGAAGATGCCTGGCCCCAAAGGTGTGATCACGGTTGCTGGCAATCGGTAGAAAGCAGAGGAATGCTTCCAGAAAGGTTCCAAAATTGCCGATGCGCAAATGGCAGCAGTTGAATTCCAAGAATATCAGAAGAATGCAGATCCGAGTGATTTGCTCCAAGCTAAGAAGCCTGCCATGGATTCTGCATTTCAGTCGTCTGGTGAAACGAAGCCAACTCATATTCACCCGACCGATCCCAATGCTGCACCGACTCATATATCAACGACACTCGACAACAAATAGGAAGAAGCGCTCATCCAGTTCCTCTGTGAGAACTGGGACATCTTTGCATGGAAACCCTCTGACATGTCGGGCGTACCCAGAGAACTGACTGAGCACCGTTTGCGTGTCGACGCCAAAGTGAAACCTGTCAAAGAGCATCTTTGGCGGTCTGCCATACAGAAGAGAAAAACAATTGGCGAGGAAGTGGCTCGGCTGCTTGCAGCAGAGTTCATCCGTGAGATCTACCACTCCGAGTGGCTTGCCAATGTAGTCATGGTCCCTAAGAAGGACGATTCACTTTGTATGTGCATTGATTTCACGCATATCAATCGGACCTGCCCGAAAGATCATTTCCCTCTCCCCCGCATCGATCAGATTGTTGACTCGATGCAGGGTGTGAGCGCTTGTCTTTTTTAGATGCATATTCCGGGTATCATCAGATCCGACTGTATGGCCCCGATGAAATAAAAACAACCTTCATCACCCCATTCGGGTGCTTTTGCTATGTCACCAGGCCATTTGGTCTTAAAAATGCCGGAGCCACATTCATGAGAATGATTCAGAAGTGCCTGCTCACTCAAATCAGTCGGAATGTGCAAGCATACATGTATGACATTGTGGTCAAGTCTCGCAAAGGTTACGACCTACTGACTGACCTTGCAAAAACCTTTGCCAACCTAAGAAGGTACGATATCAAGCTTAATCCGTCAAAATGCACATTCGGAGTTCCGGGTAGAAAGTTACTCGGTTTTCTCGTTTTCGAACGAGGGATTGACGCCAATACAGAAAAAGTTGATACCATCCTCCGAATGAAACGCCCTGTGCGTGTGCATGACGTTCAGAAGTTGACTAGTTGTTTGGCCGCCTTGAGTCGATTCATTTCTTGTCTCGGTGAAAAGGCCTTACCTCTTTACCGATTGATGAAGAAATCTGATAAGTTCGACTGGACTGAGGAATCTGATGCAACGTTTTTAGAGCTCAAAACCCCGCTCTCCACCCAGCCGGTGCTCGCCGCGCCAATCAGCAAAGAGCCTTTACTGCTTTATATTGCAGCCACTCGACAAGTTGTCAGTACAGTTTTCACGGTCAAGCGAGAAGAAGAATGAAAGGCTTACAAGGTTCAACACCTAGTATATTATCTCTCTGAAGTTTTGACTCCATCCAAGTAACGATATCCACACTATCAGAAGCTTGTCTATGGAATCTACATGACCATGAAGAAGGTTACACATTATTTCTCTGATCACTCCATTACAGTCGTTAGCGACGCACCACTATCTGAAATTCTGAACAACAGAGATGCAACTGGTCGAGTGGAAAAATGGGCGATTGAACTCCTTCCATTGGATATCAAGTTTGAGGCAAAGAAAGCTATCAAGTCCCAAGCAATTGCAGATTTCCTTGCCGAGTGGATTGAACAGCAATTGCCGACTCAAGTTCACTTGGAGCATTGGACTATGTTCTTCGATGGCTCCAAGATGCTGAATGGTTCAGGTGGAGGGGTAGTATTGGTATCTCCCCAAGGAGACAAGCTTAGCTATGTTCTCCAGATTCATTTTGATTCCTCCAATAATGAAGCTGAATATGAAGCACTTTTATACGGGTTGCGTATGGCCATTTCACTTGGCGTCCGTCGCCTTATGGTCTACGGCGACTCAGATTTGGTGGTTAATCAAGTGATGAAAGAGTGGGATGTCAGGAGCCCGGCCATGACTGCTTATTGCAATGCAGTAAGAAAGCAGGAAAAGAAGTTTGAAGGGTTGGAGCTTCACCATATACCCCGACTGAAAAATCAAGCTGCAGATGAGTTGGCAAAGATAGGTTCAAAGAGAGAGGCCATTCCCAGCAATGTGTTTTTGGAACATATTCATTCACCTTCAGTTCAGGAAGATCCATTCACTGAAGAGTCCCCACAAGCCAAGAGCGCCACAAGATCCGATTGAAGTCGAAATCCCAGCCGTGGTCTACTTAGTCATGGAGGTTTTGGTCATCACTCCCGACTGGACAGTGTCGTACGTTGCATACATTCTTAGGAAAGAACTTCCAAAGGATGAGGAAGAGGCTCGACAGATCGTCCGACGATCTAAAGCCTTTACCGTGATAAAAGGTCAGTTGTTCAGAGAAAGTGTAACTGGAGTCTGCCAGAAGTGCATCACGCCAGAAGAAGGCCAAATGATCCTCAATGATATTCACTCGGGGACCTGTGGTTACCATGCGTCCTCTCGGACCATCGTGGCCAAAGCATACCGAGCCAGATTTTACTGGCCACGTGCCAATGAGATGGCAAAAGAAATAGTGGACAAGTGTGAAGGCTGCTAGTTTTACTCCAACATGTCCCATAAGCCTGCGTCAACTCTGAAGACTATTCCACTCGTCTGGACTTTCATTGTCTAGGGATTGGACATGGTTGGACCTCTGAGGACTGGCAGGAGTGGATTTACCCATGTGCTGGTGGCAGTCAACAAGTTTACCAAATGAATTGAAGCCAAGCCCATTAAAAACCTTGAAGCAAGTACAACTGTAAGTTTCATCAGAGAATTGATATTCAGATATGGTGTTTCGCACAACATCATCACGAATAACGGATCGAACTTCGACTCTGATGAATTCAGAGCCTTTTGCGCCTCCCAAGGGACGAGGGTCGATTACGCTTCGGTCGCCCATCCTCAGTCGAATGGGCAGGCTGAGAGAGCAAATGGATTGATTCTCAAAGGACTGAAACCCCGGTTGATGCGTGACCTCAAGCATGCAGCAGGGGCCTGGGTCGATGAACTTCCATTAATACTTTGGGGATTGAGGACAACTCCTAATCGGTCGACTGGACGAACTCCATTCTTCTTAGCCTACGGAGCTGAAGCTGTACTCCCGAGTGACCTGCTCCACAATGCGCCCCGAGTCAAGCTCTTCTCAGAAGAGGAAGCAGAATAGGCTCGGCAAGATGCGGTCGATCTCCTAGAAGAAGAAAGAGAGATGGCCTTGATCCGGTCGACCATTTATCAACAAGACCTGCGTCGATTCCATGCCAGAAACGTAAGGGGTCGGGCATTTCAGGAAGGAGACTTGGTTCTTCGAGTGGACCAGTAGAAACCACACAAGCTCGCTCCCGCTTGGGAAGGCCCTTTCGTCGTCACCAAAGTGCTCCACAATGGAGCATATCGTTTGTTCAACGTCGAGCACAATAATGATGAGCCACGCGCTTGGAATGCGGAACTGCTCCACCCCTTTTACTCTTAAAGTATTTAGACTGTTGAGATGTAATAAGAAGTATATTTTTTTATCAAAAGACATGATTTTACAGTCTTCCGAATGATTGTTGTTCATTTTTTACATGTTCTAAAATCCCCCAGTGGGTGCCTTAGTGGCGAATCCGCTTTGCCTAAGTTGAAGAGAAAATCCTACCGAGTGGTGAGCCAGCCTCTCACTCGGAGGCTTAGCTGCGAATCCGTTTCGCCTAAGTGTTAAAAAATCCTACTGAGTGGTGAGCCAGTCTCTCACTCGGGGGCTTAGCTGCAGTCCAGTACTCACCTAAGTGTTAAAAAATCCTACCGAATGGTGAGCCAGCCTTCTCACTCGGGGGCTTAGCTGCAGTCCAGTACTCGCCTAAGTTTAAAAGGTCCTACCAAACGGTATAGGTCGACCATGACCCCCCCCCCGGGGGGCTGCACCGTCAAGAAGAAGGACGAGATTTTGGGAGCAATCCTCTCACTCGAGGGCTTATCGGCAGTCGAGTACTCGCCTAAGTTTGAAAAATCCTACCGAGTGGTG
>NC_041389.1:271417813-271444895 GCF_002162155.2 Triticum dicoccoides
TCCAGTACTCGCCTAAGTTTGAAAAATCCTACCGAGTGGTGAGCAATCCTCCCACTCAGAGGCTTAGCTGCAGTCCAGTACTCGCCTAAGTTTGAAAAATCCTACCAAGTGGTGAGCAATCCTCCCACTCGGGAGCTTAGCTGCAGTCGAGTACTCACCTAAGTTTGAAAAATCCTACCGAGTGGTGAGCAATCCTCCCACTCGGGGGCTTAGCTGCAGTCCAGTACTCGCCTAAGTTTGTAAAATCATCCCGAGTGTAAATTGATTTTCTCACTCGGGGACTTAGCCATACGCTCCATCCTGATCCACAAGGACAGCAAAGTGCGGGTCGACCACGACCCCCACCTTAGAGTTGCACCTTCAAGAAGAAGGACGAGATTGAGCGTGTTGCCAAGGCGAGCCACTTTCAGGAACGTCAAGACCATTGCTGAATGCCTCGCTGATGAGTTGATCAATGCTGCCAAAGGCTCATCCAAGAGCTAGCGCCAAGACCATTCACGAGCTTACCAGCCCGCCGAGTGGTGCGGGTCGACCACGACCCCTCCAGGGCTGCACCGTCAAGAAGAAGGATGAGATTGTACGCACTGTCAAAGGCCCATCCAACGGCTGGTGCTAGGGAAAACTACTAACAGGATCGTCAAGGCCATTGCTGAGTGCCTTGTTGATGAGCTGATCAATGTTGCTAAGGCTCGTCCAACAGGTCGACTGCAGATTCTTCTTTAGAAGCTGCATCGAACAAACAAAAACCAATCCGAGAGAAGAACGAGTTTCACTCGAAGATAAATGCAACATATTCAAAGATAAATCCCAAGGTTCCTAACCGCAGATTAAAGTACTCGGGCGTCAGACCCAAAGAAGTTTTAACGATTACAAAATCACTCGGCATTTCGAGGCAAATGAGGGTGAAGCATAATGTTTTCAGTCACTCGGCGGGAGAAGGACTGGCTGGATCGCAGAAGCTGTCAAGGTCGATGCTGTCGGCAATACGAGTGGCTGCCTCAAGGAAGGTGTCCATGAAGGAATGGAAGGAGTGCTTCTTAGTATTCACTACCTAGAGGGCCGCCAGCTTGTCTTCTTTAGCCTCCTTGCAGTGCACTCGAACCAATGACAAGGCGACATCAGCACCATAGCGAGTAGATGACTTCTTCCACTCTTGCACTCGGCCAGGAATCTGATTGAGTCGAGTCATCAGTGACTCGAGGTCTTGAGAAAGTTCCGCGTAAGGCCAGAGTTCGGCGTCCACTCGGGTCATAGCAGCCTTCAGTCAAGCCAGATAGTCAACAGCGCCGTCCAAGCGTGATTCCAATCGAAACAAGTTCATCGCAACTTCATCTTTCACGGGACAATTGATGGGGTCGAGACATGTCTTGACCCGCCCGGTTTCAGCTTCAAAGTCCTGACAAAGCTCTGTTCCATTGCGAAAAACAATGAGTCGACAATATTACGACATACTTCAATCGACAAAATTAACCAGTCGAGCGACCGTACCTTCAAGCTTCAGAACCAGTTTCGCGGCAAGTTGTCCGAGACAGGACTCTAATTTGCCTGTCTTGGCTCAGAGGCGTCCAACTTCAGTGGTCAGGTTCTCCTTGTCCTTCATCAGTTGCTCTACTTCTCGATTGGCTTCTGTGATGGCGGTCTTCAACTTCATGGTCTCCTCTTCCAACTTGCCGACTGAAGCCAGCTTCTGTTCCGCAAGCGTTGTCTTCTCACATGCTTCCTTCTGAGCAGCAGCAAGGTCGAGGTCCTTCTTCTCCAAAGCTTCCTTCATTCTCTCTAAAGAAACAACACTCTTCAGACGAGCCTGAAGTTGGCGTTTTTCACTACGCACATCTGCTTGTGTGAAGTCACTCGGTTCAAAGAGACTGAAAGAAAAAGCAGTGGATGGTGCGAGCTACTAAGTAGGCAAGACAGTCGAATGGTTACCTCCCATGATGGCCGTCTCTTGTTGAGCAGTCTTGAGGTTCTTCTTTGCGAGTTCAAGATCAAGTTCAACGCTGATATGCTTCTTCTTTAACTCGGAAAGTCGAGCTCCAAGATCACAAGACCTCTACAGTCGGCAAGAGAGATATGTCAGTCGAAAGAAATAAGAGAAAATGACAGTGAAAAGTTACTCTAAGACTACTGCCGAATCAAATATTCAATTGTAGTCTCAGGGACTACACCAAGTGGGTGCACTTAGTGTGCCCCCACTGGTTCAGATCAATACTCAGCAGGGTCTGCCTAGCATGAGTCAAAAGAAAAAAGAGAGAGTAGATTCTAAGACCTCAGTCGACTGCCAGTAGTTGACCGTGGTCTCGGAGACTACACCTAGTGGGAGCAATCAGCGTGCCCCCACTAATCCAGACAGTTTACTGAGACTCGGCTCGAGCCGAGTGGAGTGGAAGATTTCCTAAACTCTAAACAAAGGCACACCCCAGTGGGTGATCGGATATAAAAAAACATTCAAAAGTTCAGTCGGAGTTTGCTGACCTGAACATTGGTCTGAAGGGCAGTGCTGGCGTTGTAAGCCACCTGACTAGGCTCGTGCATCACCTTCACCTGCTCCCTGACAAGGTTCACCTAGCAAAGAGCCTCCCTGGCGGCACTCGGTGAGTCGTCAGGGGTCTGATACGCAGCAAAAAGTGATGGCTCCAAGGCAGTCGAAGCAGTTACTGGGTCAGATGTGTGGGGTTGCACTGGAGCAGCAGGAGTCTGTGCAGTCGATCCCGATGGACGATCAGTCGTCAGCGGGTTGGCGAATGTGACGTTGGTCTGAACCGGTTCTCTGAAACATTCGACCACGGCCTCAAGCGTCGGCGTCGACTGAGGGACTTGAACTTCAAGCCTCCTCCTGCTTGAGCTCCCGCTCTTCTTCCTCCTATCCTGTAGAGGAGCTTCTTCTTCTTCATCATCAGGGAGCATGACGATCTCTTGCGGAACTACAGAAAGGGAGAAATATCAGAAATTCAGCAGATTGACGACCCACTCGAGTAAATGAAACCTGGTCGAATGGATTTACCAGCCCGAGAGGTGGCCTCCTCGTCTCCTGGTGCCTTGTCGATGTCCATGTCAGTAGCAGCAGAGGTGGGGCTAGAAAGATACATTATTCAGTTGGTCAGAACAGAAATTTTAGTCGGTCTGCATAAACACAAGTGAGATACTCACCCCGAAGCGACAGGGACGTCCATCTTGATCCGGGGCAAAGTCTTCCGAGCCTTGGGAGGAGCAACCTTGGGTTGCTTGGCGACCTTCTCCGTTGGCTACGGAGTCGACGTCCGAGTGCACTCCTGAGCATGGGTACTCGGAGCCACGTTCTTCCGCGCCTGCCTGCCGGGTCATGTTGCTGCTTGGATCGGCGCTCGGAACGCGGCGGCGAGTCGACTTCTTCCTCGTCGTTCGATTCCTCGCTCTCCTCCTCCTCCTCTTCATCCGAAGACTCCCAGTCACCACTCTCTTCTGTGCTGGCCTCTCCCTCCTGGCCCTGCTCCAGAGCCTGTTCGCCGTTGGGCATCGAATACATCTCAGTGAAAACCTACAAGACAAAAAGTCAAGTAAAAGTCAGTCGACATCAAGGACAGTCAGTACATATACGCCAGGCATTCGGAATAAAGAGCATACCTTGTCGGGCGGATTGTCGGCTCTGAAGGGGATGACTCTCCTGGATCCTCTGGGGTTGTCTTAATTACCTGTGATACTCTTCGACCACATAGCCACGGTCTTGGAGGACACTTCCTGTGGATGGACCCGAGCGGTGTCTTCAGGTCCGGAGTACAACCACATAAGATGGTCACGAGCCTGAAGAGGCTGGATGTGTTGACTGAGGAACACTTCCAGCAGGTCCAGGCCGGTGACACCCTCATTAGTAAGTTGGACCACTTTCTCCACAAACATCTTCGTCTCCACGTTCTTAGCAGCAGTCACTTTGAGTGGAGGAGTCTGAAAACGGTCAAATGTGAAGTGGGGAAGGCCAGTCGACTGACCTCGAGCTGCGACGTCCTGGCAGTAGAACCAGGTCGACTGCCAACCTCTAACCGATTCAGGGAGAGTCATAGCAGGGAAAGAACTCCTATGCCTTTTCTGAATACCTAAACCCCCACACATTTGGATGACATGGGTCTTTGAGTCACTCGTTTTTGTTTTCTTGACCGACTGGGATCGGATGGTGAAGATGTGTTTGAAAAGACCCCAGTGCGGTCGACACCCCAAAATTTTTTCACACATCAACATGAACGCGGCCAGAAACGTGATGGTGTTGGGAGAAAAATGGTTGAGTTGAGCACCGAAGAAACTCAGGAATCCCCGGAAGAAAGTGTGTGTAGGGAGCGAAAAACCCCGGTCGACGTGGGTGGCGAGCAGTACGCACTCACCCGGTCGAGGCTGCGGCTCCATCTCCCCCTTGGGCAGCCTTGCCGCTCCCTTGGCGATCAGTCCAGACTCTGCCAGCTCGTCCAGATCTTCTTACCGGAGCGAAGACCGGATCTAATCGCCCTGGATCCAGCCCGACGGCAGCCGCGGGCGTGATGACGACCCGCGGTTCTACTTCTTGCCTCTCGCCACCCCCGTCGCCTTCTTTGCACGCTCCAGCGCCGCTGTCTTGTCCTTCACCATGGCGGCGGAGTGGCAACATCAAGAGTAGAAGAGCCCGGTGCAGTGGAGAAGCGGAGGAATAAGAAAGAGAAACAGGCGTGCACAGTGCAGACGTCTCGGCCCCGCCGCCTTATAAAGGGTTGCTTCCGAGTGGCTGACGCGTGGGACCAGGCGATCCTGTCAAATCCCGCAACAGTCACGCGCAACGTACGTGGCAAAAAAGGCGGCATGGAAATCGAGGCATCAGTGTTTATTCGCTCCGCCCACTTCGGCTCTCTCCGTCCCGCGTGCTTCCCTGAAATTTTGTATCCCGTGAAATCCGGGATACGCTGCAACCAATCGCGCCAATGATTTTGCACTCTAATACAGCACTCGGCAGATGATGCTATAAGTTCAGTCGACAAATCTCTCAATGGATCAAGGCGACTGAATCGATGCTGAAGTACCAACGTAAGTTTTCCATCTTGCGGAAAACGCTCGCGAGGTACAAAGTTCAGAACAAGTACAACTCCAACCTACTGTCCACTCGAACCTTAATCCATTTAGGTGCTACTGATGAGGATACAGACCTGGGGTAGGGTCATAGGCCTGACCTATACATCGTACCCAAGGCCACTACCCTGGAAGATAAGAAGTCTAAGGAGCAACAAGGGACGCCCAGCCAAAGATGTAGAGTGCAATTCACTCGATAGTCATATCACTCGGGCGACCCCTACATATACCACTCGATACACAAGGAGTCACTCGACCTACCGAAGATCAGGAGTCACTCAACATGGCAACGGTCAGACGTTCACTCCGTAGTCTTTAAAGTCATAAATAGCACTTAAGGCTGGCGTTTCCAGTAACTGCCCTACTTTATGTACATTAAGCCCCTTGTAAAGGATGGCGGATGGGGTCCTAACGTACTCCATATAAGCCACCCCCTCCTCTGGCACAAGGGTTTGCACACCCTGTAACATCACGCATATAATCCAATCGACCGCCTCCGGGCCCCGAGACGTAGGGCTATTACTTCCTCCGAGAAGGGCTTGAACTCGTAAACCCCGTGTGTACACCTTCACCAAAGCTGAGATCTTGCCTCTCCATACCTACCCCCCTTTCTACTGTCAGTCTTAGAACCACGACATCTGGCGCCACCGAGTTCATTTGGCATAGCCATAGCCAAAAACCCTAATCAGTTTGATCTCACCGATATGGGGTTGCAAACTCTCTGTTTCCCTTTGTAACGTTTCGATCTCACCCAGATGAGCGATCGGTCCCATCGAGTTTGTAATGCAAAATCTCTGTTTCCTTTTCGTAATGTTTCGGCTCACCGAAACGAGCGATCGGTCCCACCGAGTTTGCCTGACCAACTCTCTGTTTGCCTGTTACAGAAATCGGTCTCACAAAGTTCATGTGATCGGTCTCAGCAAGATTACGTTATGTCTTAACCCGAACACAATCGGTCCCACTGAGTTGACATGTTGGTCCGACCGAAAAGTCTAACATTCACATTTTGAACTAAATCGGTCTGACCGAGTTTCACTATTCGGTCCCACCAAGTTTGGTAAATTGTGTGTAACAGTTAGATTTTGTGTGGAGGCTATATATACTCCTCCACCCTTCCCCCATTTGTGGAGAGAGCCATCAGAACGTGCCTACACTTCCAGCATTCATTTTCCGAGAGAGAACCACCTACTCATGTGTTGATACCAAGATATTCCAATCCAACCACAAGAATCTTGATCTCTAGCTTTCCCCGAGTTGCTTTCCACTCAAATCATTTTTCCACCATATCCAAATTTGTGTGAGAGAGCTGAGTATTGGGGAGACTATCATTTGAAGCACAAGAGCAAGGAGTTCATCATCAACACACCATCTATTACCTTTTGGAGAGTGGTATCTCCTAGATTGGTTAGGTGTCAATTGGGAGCCTCCGTCAAGATTGTGGAGTTGAACCAAGGAGTTTGTATGGGCAAGGAGATCGCCTACTTTGTGAAGAACTACCCTAGTGAGGCAAGTCCTTCATGGGCGATGGCCATGGTGGGATAGACAAGGTTGCTTCTTCGTGGACCCTTCGTGGGTGGAGCCCTCCATGGACTCGCGCAACCGTTACCCTTTGCGGGTTGAAGTCTCCATCATCGTGGATGTACGATAGCACCACCTATCGGAACCACGCCAAAAATCTCTGTGTCTACATTGCGTTTGCTCCCTCCAAACTCCTCCCCTTTACCTTCATATGCAATGATTTACATTCCGCTGCTATACTCTTAGAATTGCATGTGTTGGTTGATTTCTTGACTTGTGAGAAGTTGCTAAAATGTGCCAAGACTTAAAATTGGGAAAAGGCTAGATTTTTATTTGGTCAAGTAGTCAAATCACCCCCCTCTAGACATACTTTTGATCCTACAAGTGGTATCAGAGCTTTGGTCTCCATTTGTTTTGATTTCCATAGCTTTGGTGATCATAGCCTTGGTTTCACAACCTAGGAGAGTATGGCGTATAGCGAGGGAAACTACCACCGTAGAGGTCCTTACTTTGATGGTACTAATTTTGCTAGTTGGAAGCATAAGATGAAAATGCATATTCTTGGACATAACCCCGCCGTTTGGGCTATTGTGTGTATTGTCTTGCAAGGTGAATTCTTCGATGGGAGAGAACCGAATCATGAAGCTACCACGGAAGAATTGAAGATTTTGCAATACAATGCTCAAGCTTGCGATATCCTCTTCAATGGATTGTGCCCCAAAGAATTCAACAAAATCAGCAGTTTTGAGAATGCAAAGGAAATTTGGGATACTTTGATTGATATGCGCGAAGGTACCAACTCCGTCAAGGAATCCAAATTGGATGTGCTTCAAAGTTAGATTGACAAGTTCAAAATGAAGGATGGTGAAGGTGTCGCTGAAATGTACTCTAGGCTTGCTCTCATCACAAATGAGATTGCCGGCTTAGGAAGTGAAGAGATGACCGACAGATTCATCATCAAGAAGATCCTAAGAGACTTGGATGGAAAATATGACATCGTGGGCACTTTGATCCAAATGATTCCCAATTACAAAGATCTCAAGCCAACCGAAGTCATTGGAAGAATTGTTGCTCATGAGATGTCACTCAAGAATAAACAAGAGCTTCACAACAAGTAAGTGGTGCTTACAAAGCCTCATGTGATGATCCTACATCATCAAGTGAGAAACAAGCTTTCAATGAAGAATTGAGCCTAATGGTGAAGAACTTCAAAAAGTTCTACAAGAGTAGAAGCAAAGAAAGAAGTTCCAAGTCAAGGTCCTACAATGGCAAAAGATCTTCTAGTCGTGAGCGTAATTGCTACAATTGTGGAAGACCCGGACACAAATCCAATGAGTGTACGACTCCCTACAAAAGAAGAGAAGACTCACCTAAAAGGAGAAGCAAAAGAGAAGAATCACCTCCAAGAGAGAGAAGGAGTAGAGATGATCATTATGAACGAAGAACCTCTTGTAGAAGCAAGGATTCGGAGAGGAAGGACAATTCATCAAGGAGCTACACAAAACAAAGACAATCAAGCTCATGTTGGTGAAT
This sequence comes from Triticum dicoccoides, assembly GCF_002162155.2. Taxonomy (NCBI): domain Eukaryota; kingdom Viridiplantae; phylum Streptophyta; class Magnoliopsida; order Poales; family Poaceae; genus Triticum; species Triticum dicoccoides. The sequence continues at coordinate 271,425,926 of NC_041389.1, forward strand.
GGGTTTCCAGCTCCGACTCCGACCATCACTCCGAGAGAAGTTGTCACTCCGACTCAGAATTTACTCAAGATGAAGGTGTTGCCGGTCTAGCACTTGTGTCAACCAACTCCTTTGACATATTTGACTGACCAAATGAAGGAATTGGAAGATGCTTCATGGCTAAAGGCCCAAAGGTATCACAACCCGAGTATGTTGATTTCAATAGTGATGAAGATGATTTGCTAGGTGATGATGATTTACTTGTTAACAACTCTAGTGATGAAAACTATGATGAACTTGCTATTACTCATTCTAATCAAGATAAAACAAATGACAATGATAAGAAGGATATTGAGCGTCTAACTAAAGAACTAAACACTCTTAAGTTAGCTCATGACACTACCTATCGACAACTTTTAAAGACTCATGAGAAGCTACGCTTTGAAAAGCTCAACCTAAAGCAAGAGCATGGATTCTTAAAAGCAATCAACGATGATCTTCATAAGAAAAGTTCTTCTTACATTACCAAGCATTTACTCTTGTCTACTTACATGCCACAAGTAAAATCTAGCAACATGTGTAAGAAAGATTCTTCGTCTAGTAGTAACAATAATCATGCTAAATCCAATATTGTTGCTTCTAGTAGTTCACTTGATTCCACTAACGATTCTCTTAGCCAAGTTACACTTGAGCAAGAAAATAGCTTATTGAAGGGAATTATAGAGAAATGTGTTTACAACAGCCTTGTTGGAAGTAAGTAATTTGAGGAAATTGTACGTAAGCAAGGAAGGCACCGGAAGAATCAAGGTGTTGGTTTTGAACGAAAGTTCAATGCCAATGGAGTTGAGTGGGAAGAAGATCAATACCCCAAGATGAAGTTTTTCGTCAACAAGAGAAGTATGATTCTACTTCCTTCAAAGGAACACAAGCTCAAGATGGTCTTCCACCACAAGACCACAAGCAAAAAGGCAAGGACAAGCTTCAAGAGGAGATTGATGCATTTGAAGAAGCTCCCAAGGCCTTGGTCAAGTGGATTCCCAAGACAACATCAAGTTCAACTTCATCAAGTACTACTACAACCCTAAGGATTCCGATCAACATGATGTGGATCCCGAAGAAGAAGAACTAGAGAATTATTGAGGGTGACACCGCCGACATACTTCACTCTTGTTTATTTTGGCAATGGAAAGTGCAATAAACTTCCACATCTTGCACTAGTTCAAGGAGTCACAAACCCTCTTGTTGGTAAGACAAGGGACAAGGTAACCTAATGCTTTCATGGACATCATCTTGTGTGTACTTCACTCTATGTCTGTGGATATCCTTGTTTGTTCCTTGTGAGACTAACCCATGTAGGTATTGAAAGTGCAACTCACTCCAATGGATTGCTCCAAATGATCTACATCAACATTGAGCATCCACATCTTCAACATCTACATGAAGTCATCATCGACAAAACCCAAGGTTAGTTCATCCCTCTTAGGGGGGATATCACATCTAGGGGGAGTTTTACTCTAAGAATTGAGCTAAATCAACTCTAATGGTGTGAACACAACAATGCTTTATGTAAAAGTGGTAATCCCACTTGCGCTTAAACGATGAGTATGACCTATGATCAAATGCTCTCATTTGACTCCTAAGTCAATATACTCATATATAGATGACCTAGTCATCACCAATTGCTTGATATATGCTAGAGTGATTGTGCATGCTTTGCCACATATTTCATTTGCCATCTTATTGTGTGAGCATGTTGATTGCATATTTTTCTCATTCGAGGACATCCATTTGTTGCTTTGATTATTTGGCTCTTTTTCTTCTGCCAAATGGATGGACGAGAATGCCTAAGAACTTCCTCTAGCTATCTATGCTTTTCTCGTCTCAAACTCTATTCATGCTACATCAAAAAGTTTGAGCAAGTCAGATTCGAACCCTCTGGGTGAGGAGCACTCGGAGTCACTGATTTGTCATAGAATTAAACTTCCAAAACCTCTCTGTGTATTTCGTTCTGAGCAATTCATCCCTTTCCGTCATACCGAGTTCATTGAGTTGATCTGGGTTTTCAATCTCGGTGCAACCGATTAGAACAGTTCGGTCACACTGAGTTGCAGTAACCACTTGCGATTTTGCATCTTGGTGCCACTGAGTCGTTCCATTCGGTCACATGGACAGGGACATGATATATATACCCACGGGTCAAATTTTGGAAATTCCTTCAAAACCTTTTCACCCGCGCGTGTCCTGCTCTGCCGACTCGGGTCTCCGCATCATCTCCTCATCGCCAGCGACCTCCCGCCGCTGGTTTTTGTCGCCGTCAGCAGTAATCTTCACCGCCGTTGCCGCCATAGCGAGCTCATTGCCAAGTTAGGGTATGAGTTCGATCCTTTGTGCAATCTTTACCTTCGATTCTTAGCACAAAGTCAACGCCATGAATCTTACCACGTATGAGATCAATCTATCTAGCAAAAACTCTCTATACATTAGTTTTGATTCGAAAATTTAGGGTTAGGTTTCCGTCGAACTCATCTCGGACCGACCGAGTTGTAGAAATCGGTCTCACCGATTTGGCCTAGGCCATTGCACTTGTAACTTTCGGTCTGACCGAAACTTGCAAATCGGTGTGACCGAGTTCAACTCTCAATGAAACCCTAGCAATCTCAGACTCACAGAACTGTGTCTCGGTCTGACCAATGTCACTAGTTCAGACTCCAATATTGCTTCAGTGGCACCGAGTTTAACAAATTGGTAGCTCCGAAATGCTTTTTGTGGAAAACTAAAACTAAGTTTTTGACTCAATTGTTTTTCAAAATCTCTGCACTTTGTGATGCTCATCCACTCTATCTCAACTATATCTATTCACAGTGTCAAAAATGTCTGATCAGAGTGATAGCCAGAACAAGTTTGAGGAGCAAGTTAACATGAGTGAGGGCACTAGTCCTTTGACAGCTATGATGAGGGTAGCAGAAGCACCCCCAAGCAACTCGCCCAAGGCAGCGACAAGGACAAGGAGAAAGAGAAACTCAGACTCTAAGGATGAAGACTATGTTGCTGTCGAGGAGGAGGTCAGCACCAAGAATAAAGTGGTTAAGAAGGAATTTGGCACAACAGCTTCAACAAAGCCTGGTCTGAACAAGAATGCTCCTGCCAAGAGAGTGCCCATGTAAAAGGCCAGAGCCTCAACTCTTGAAGCCTCCAAATCAACTAAAGAAGAGGCTGCTGGTGAAGGCAAGAAGAGAAAGGAAAGGGTCAAGAAGACCATAGCTAGAGTAATTTGCAGATCCTCTATGATGAAAGACCCTGCTGAGGATGAGGAAGAAAATGATGAAGAAGATGTTGCACTAGCATCAAAGACTCAGAAGCTGATGGGGGATGCCATCAAGTCTGGGGTTGCTCCATCAAAGCCCAAGATTGCCCCCAAAGCTACCGCTCCAGCCACCAAGTCTGCACCAAAGAGGAGCACAAGAAATATACCAGCTGCTGAAAAGAACAAGGCCCCAGTGCCTGAAATAGAAGAAGAAGAAGAAGATGAAGCCCAAGTGCTCAGAAAGTTGAAGCCCAAGATCCCTGATCATGATGACAATCACCCAGTGGCTGAAAACATGAAGGACAGAAAGGATGTAGGTCTCAGATTGTGGAGACAATCAGACCCTTATGCTATGAGAAGAAGGACCGTTGTGGACTATAGATTTCACACCAAGGAACAATAGGACTTCTATGAGACAGTCCTTCTGGATAAGAAGCCCATAGTGTGTGACATGAACTGGGTTGATTGGAAGTACATCGACAACAATGAAGACCACTTCCCTGGAGTGCATGAAAGCTTCAGACTCAATGGAGTAGACACCTTTGTGGGTTAGAAGCTGACCAAGTGGAATGATGAGCTCATTATGCAGATATTCAACAACTCACTTCTACCCTGATGGAAGAATTGTATGGATGACTGAAGGAACAAGATATCAGTCTACTGTTGCTGAGTGGGCCAAGCTGATCAATGCCCCTGAAGAGCATGAGGATGACATTGATGTCTATGCTAAACCTAGAAAGGGTCACAACTCCATGGCAAACATGTACAAGGAAATACCTGACAAGGCCTTGGAGACACACAAGGTACGCTTAGTGAATTATCTATTGTCTGGACTGGCCACCATGAACACCATTTTAAGGCACACCTTGCTGCCCAAATCAGGAGATCACAGGATGATCAGAGGCCACTCCATCAACTTTCTTCAGATGTTTGATGTGCCTCAGAAATTCAAAGTGATGAGTTTGATTGTTGAAACCATCAAGAGAACTGCAGCAGACCAAAAGAGATCATGTGGGTATGCTCCACACATCCAAATGCTCATCAGCTCCAAGATGGGCAAAGGCATATAATTGTTGGACAAAGAGCACCTTCCCTTGAGGCCTGATCGTGAGGACAACACAGTTGTTATGGATGCTTCAAATCCTACATCTATAGAGGCTCAAGGGAAGAGGGAGAAGGCAAAAGCAGAGAAGGCAGCCAAGATGCCAAGTGCTGAAGAGGCTTCACAAGTTTTTCTCAAGTCAAAACAAGATCAACTTGGCTATCTTATTCAAGCCACTTTAAGGATTGAGAAAGCATTGGCCACCCTGACTTAGAATCAAGAGAGCCTTGAAAGGATCATTGAAACAAAGTTTTATGATCTAGACTTGAAGGTCACACAGATGCAAACAGTAGTTGAGCAGCTCCATGATGAAGCTGAAGAGAGGAGAGGGAAAGCTATCACTGAAGCTTTTTAGAGAGTGCCTAGGGCACAGAGGTCTGCAGCCGTGCTAGTGACAGACACTAGAGCTACTACTTCAGCACCCGCAACCACTACTTCAGTTGCCCCTCCGGTTGCAACTCCATCAGCTCCTACAACCTCAACAAATGCATTTGTCATGGGACTCCTCTCCACTCCACCTCTCGAAAATCAATCTTAGAGAGCCGCATAGCAGTATGCACTTTCAAGCTTTTGGTAACTTGTTGCCAAAGGGGGAGAAACTGTATAGATCATAGGCTTCAAGAGAGAGCTTTGCTTCTTTTTGCTATCTTGTTTGCTACTTATTTGTTTGCTTGCTTGGATGATACTTTATGTGTGTGTGAGATACTTGTATGGTCATGTGTTTGATCATATCATACGTTAATGCTTATGCTTGGATGATGGTATTATCTATCTCTCATGTATGATCATTCACATCTTGCCTTGGTGATGAGTGCATATTTCATTTACTATCATTTTGAGCGCTCCATCAAGATGTATGTGACATGGAAGAGTAACCAATGATCCTAACCAATTGTGCATTTGCATTCAAAAGCAAATTTTAAATAATGCACAAATTTAGGGGGAGCTCTTGGTTATCACATACTTCTCAAAAGCGACGATGTATTTCTTATTATAATTTGTCGAAGCTTTGATCTATATGTTGTCATCAATTACCAAAAAGGTGGAGATTGAAAGTGCAACTAATCCCTAGGTGGTTTTGGTAATTCTTAACAGCATATAGCTCACTGGATTAATATTCTTTCAAGATAATCATTTCAGAAAGTTCAATGATTGGCATGGCATGGACTAGAGATGTGGACCCCTCAAAATGCTAATGACACATATTGGCACAAGCTCAAGACTCTACATTTTCATTTTAGTGATCCAAGATCACATTGAGTCCATAGGAAAAGCCAATATTATTAAAAGGGGATGAGGTGTTTCTTAATGGCTTGCTTGCTCAAAATGCTTAGTGATATGCTCCAAAATTCCTCAACCACTTTCTCATATCCACATTTCGAAACCAAAAGTCAAACTCGGCCCCACCGATTTGATCTATCCGACGCCACCAAGTTCATTTGACATAGCCATAGCCAGAAACCCTAATCAGTTCGATCTCATTGATAGGGATCTCGGTCTCACCGAGATGGGATTGCAAATTCTAAGTTTCCCTTCATAATATTTGGGTCTAACTGAGATGAGCGATCAGTTCCACCGAGTTCGTAATGCAAACTCTCCATTTCCTTTTTGTAACGTTTCGGCCTCACCGAAATGAGCGATCGGTCCCACCAAGTTTGCCTGACCAACTCTCTGTTTGCCTATTACAGAAATCGGTCTCACCGAGTTCATGTGATCGGTCTCACCGAGATTACGTTATGCCCTAACCCTAACACAATCGGTCCCACCAAGTTGACATGTCGGTCCCACCAAAAAGCCTAACATTCACATCTTGAGCTAAATCAGTTTGACCGAGTTTCACTATTCGGTCCCACCGAGTTTGGTAAATTGTGTGTAACGGTTAGATTTTTTTGGAGGCTATATATACCACTCCACCCTTCCTCCATTCATGGAGAGAGCCATCAGAACGTGACTACACTTCCAGCATTCATTTTCTGAGAGAGAACCACCTACTCATGTGTTGAGACCAAGATATTCCAATCCAACAACAAGAATCTTGATCTCTAGTCTTTCCCAAGTTGCTTTCCACTCAAATCATCTTTCCACCATATCCAAATCTGCGTGAGAGAGTAGAGTGTTGGGTAGACTATCATCATCAACAACACCATCTATTACCTTTTGGAGAGTGGTGTATCCTAGATTGGTTAGGTGTCACTTGGGAGCCTCCGTCAAGATTGTGGAGTTGAACCAAGGAGTTTGTATAGGCAAGGAGATCGGCTACTTTGTGAATATCTACCCTAGTGAGGCAAGTCCTTCATGGGTGATGGCCATGGTGGGATAGACAAGGTTTCTTCTTCATGGACCCTTCGTGGGTGGAGCCCTCCGTGGACTCACGCAACCGCTGCCCTTCGTGAGTTGAATCTCCATCAACGTGGATGTGCGATAGCACCACCTATCGGAACCATGCCAAAAATCTCTGTTTCTACATTGCGTTTGCTCCCTCCAAACTCCTCCCCTTTACCTTCATATGCAATGATTTACATTCCACTTCTATACTCTTAGAATTGCATATGTAGGTTGATTGCTTGACTTGTGATAAGTTGCTAAAATCTGCCAAGATATAAAACTGGGAAAAGGCTAGATTTTTATTTGTTCAAGTAGTCTAATCACCCCTAGACATATTTTCAATCCTACAAGAGTTTCTTTTCTTTAATGCCACATACACAAATTGAAACGCCTGAGCACTTGATTTATTAGGGTTGCTCTCTTCATTTTCTCATCCTCTCCAGATCTAAACAACATAGCAGTAGCGACATTTTCTCTCTACTGACCGCTGGTCACAGATCCGGCCGGATCCCTTGTAATGCCCCGAGACCGACGCTTCAGAAGACTTCCAGATTTTTGTGATCAACCTTGTGTTTCATTTATGCTTGCTCTTTTATTTTTGCATTGTATCATGTCATCATGCCATCATTTTTTTTGAAACGAGCTTTACCCCTTTCCATTACAAAGAACGGAAATACAACCAGTTCGAGCGAGAATGTCAGGAAGAGGGAAAGAAGTAAAGCGAGTTCAAGCACTACCAGGAAACCCACCATACTCGCTCGCCATCGAAACGAGTATCATGGGGCAAAAACCTGGTAGCACACCACAACATCTATCCTATTACAATCACAAAAGCTCAAGATCAAGTATCAGAACCCAGCAGCAAAGTCTAGTATTCAGATAGTAATCTCGCCGAGAGAAACCAGCATCGAGGATGCGCGCCTGTCCTCCTTTTCAAGCACCCTGGATTGGTTGCTTGATAGCGCCACACACCTTCATCAGCTTCATCGTGCCAGTCCTGATCATCTCGGCTCCGCAGCAAAGATCTTTGGCGTCCTCCCCTTGCTGAAGCCCTGTCCAGTAAAGTAGAAAGGAACACAGAGAAAACACAATCTCAAAAGGAGTCTTGATTTGCTTTTTTTCAAAGGTAGCTCGGTTGCGCGCCAACCAAATCGCCCAACACACAGCCGCCAGACCTACTGTGTAAAACTTTTGTCTCCCAGGAAGGAATTTGTTGCACCACACAAAGTACTGCCAGTAATTCGACGGACATCTATCAGTACCAAAAGCAACTCCAATCAACCGCCATACAATTCTAGCTACAGGGCAATTGAAAAATAGGTGTTGCATCGTTTCAACCTGTTTGCAAAAGGAGCAACAGGGGTTACCTGGCCATTTCTTTTTCCTCATGACATGCCTAGTGAGAATCGCATCTTGCGACATCTGCCATAGGAAGATTTTGATTTTAAGAGGGATTTTGGCTTTCCAAATCCATCTATAGTGGCAACCACTAAGGGGTTCCTCCAACATCTTATACACCGATTTGTTGGTGAACTTGCCATTCTGGTTAAGTCCCCAGAATACACGATCGCTCCTCTCGACGAGGTGGATACTATTAACCGCAGTACGCATATCCTCCCATTGCTTGGACAGCTCAGGGGTAAGTCTACGTCTGAATATATCGGTGTCCTCAAGCCTATCTTTCCTATTCAGGGTACACGTAGGATAGTTGCATATCTCAAACAACCGTGGGTATTGATCCTGAAACGGGGCCAGCCCATTGATTGGATCTTTCCACAACCTTATCAGGTTTCCAGCACCAGTTTTGATTTTCCTGCCCATCATATAATTTTTTTTAATTTTGAGTAGGGCCTTCCAACAGGGCGAGTCAGAGAATTTGGGGGAAACTTCAGCAACAGAGATGTTGCGAAGATACCTGGCACGGACTATATCCTGCCAGAGTCCGTTTTGTGTCTCTAATTTCCACCACCACTTGACCATGAGACTGATATTCTGTTTTCTAAGGCATTTAATGCCCAAACCCCCTTTGTTTTTGGATCTACAAATCTTGTTCCACTTGACAAGATAGTATCTCCTTTTTTTGTTACATCCTTGCCAAAAGAATCTGCGCCTGTGCTTATCTAACTTCTCGATGAAAGTCTTGTTCATAAGCCACATAGACATATGATATAGCGAGAGCTGGGTGACAACAGAATCAAGCAGAGTGTGTCTCCCTCCCATTGAGGCAGCGTTTCCAATCCAGGCATCAAATCTTTTTAGATACTTATCAACAATGAACTCCCAGTCCGAAGTTTTAAGATTGGCATAACTCACTAGCATCCCCAAATATTTGAGTGGGAAACTGCCAACCTCACAGTTGAAAATTTCTGAATATTTTTCTACCACATTATCATCTCCTCCCACAGTGAGGATCTCACTTTTCTGGAAGTTAACTTTCAAACCGGACATCATTTCGAACATATATAGCAGCAACTTCAGGTTGACTGCCTTATCCACATCATCCTCGATACAAATGATTGTATCGTCCGCATATTGTAGAATCGCCACCCCATCAGGAATCAAGTCGGCCGCTAGACCAACAATCAGTTTGCTTTTCTGGGCATTTTTGATCATTTTAGCGAGACACTCAACAGCTAAATTGAACAAAAAGGGAGAGTGCGGATCACCCTGCCTCACTCCTTTTTTGCTTTGAAAGTATGGCCCAACACTACCGTTTAGTTTAATGCTGACTGTCCCATTCCGCAAGATCTGTTCGATCCATCTGCACCACGTATCATCAAAGCCTCGCATCTTGTGGCACTCCAAAAGAAAGTCCCAATTTACCTTGTCATATGCTTTCTCAAAGTCCAGTTTAAGGACAATTCCTACTCTCTTCTTAACGTATGTGTAGTTAAGAAGCTCATGTAGGGACAGGACTCCGTCCATGATGTTTCTCCCTTTTATAAAGGCGTTTTGGGTAGGACTAATGAGTTTATTTGCATATACAGCAACTCTACGATCAAGGACTTTCGTGATTAACTTGTATGGGCATCTCAATAAGCATATAGGCCTATATTGCTGAATCTTCTCAGCCCCAGAGATTTTGGGGAGAAGAGTGATCACCCCATAATTCAACCTTTGGACATCCAGCGTTCCTTGGTGGAAAGCTTTAAACAGGGCCATAATATCATCTTTAACTACGTCCCAGCATACCTGATAGAACTCAGCAGGAATGTTGTCAGGCCCGGGGGCCCTATTGGGAGCCATATCAAACAGAGCCTCTTTAACCTCTTGCTCTGTAAACTCTCGACATAAGTCCTTATTATCTTTGTCATCCAGTTTCTCCTCAGGAGACCAGATTTCCGGATCCAGATGGATCTGGGTACCAGGAGCTGGCCCAAACAGCTCTTTGTAGAATTCAGTGGCATAGGCAACCAGATTGTCCATGCCTTCAATCAAGGTCTCCCCTACTTTAAGCGATTGTATAGTATTTTTCTGTTTCCTCCCATTGGCAATTTTGTGATAATAGTCAGTATTCAGGTCCCCTTTGAGCAGCCAGCGCTCATGGTACTGTTGAAGCCAAAAAAATTCCTCGTTAACCAGGAGCTCGTATAGCTCGGTGTTGATATCCATCTTTCTACTATACAAGTCAGGAGGCAACATATCTTCTTCTTCCATTTCCTCAAGCATGGCGAGTTCCATACATAGGTCCTCTTTCCTTTTCTTATCATGACCATACTTATTGGAACCCCACCCTTTAAAGTATGATTTAAATCTCTTCAGATTGATATTCAGTATATCAATGGGATCTGATGATGTAACCTTCCTCGCCCAAATCCTACTCACAGTAGGCAGAAACTTTTCATCTTTAATCCAAGACAGATTGAAACGAAATTCGCGAGGTTTCGGGGCTTCGTGCCCCTCTTCCCCAGAGGATAACAGAAGGGGATTGTATCAGAAATCTCACGAACTAATTTCCTTACAGATACCAGAGGAAAAATATCTTCCCAGCATTCTGACATGAGAATTCGATCAAGTTTCTCCAGTGTGGGGTGAGTCTGGTTATTGGTCCATGTATACTTCCCCCCACTGATGTGAATCTCCCTAAGAGCTAGTGTATTGATGATGGAATTAAACAAGTCAGTGGCTTTGTTGTTCGACATCTTCTTATTCTTCTCTCTCGAAGGTCGTAGGATATTAAAATCCCCCCCTACTATGTAGGGTACGGTCATGCCACTACAACAGGAAGCTAGCTCAACTAGGAATTCATTTTTGAATTCATCATGCGCCGATCCATATGCTACCAGCAGACCCCACTGGATTTTTTTTGTATGTCATACAACACTAGTTGCAGTATATATTTGCCCTTAGTACAAGAGACTATATCAAACTTATCTCTCCGTGTACCACATAGGATGCCTCCAGATTTGCCCGTGGAAGGCACCCAATTCCACTGGAAAATGTCAAAGGGATCAATTCTTCTCAGGCATTTAGGAGTAAACTCTTTTTTCATAGTTTCTTGCAAGCCCAGGAAGTCAAGGGAATGGTCACTAATCATGTCTGAGAGGCAGGTGGCCATTCCTTTCTTGCCCACCCCTCGACAGTTCCAAATGAGTCCTCTCATTTGGAACGTTTTTTGTGGAATTTGGTCCGAGTAACCCTACCAGGAGACAGGGCAGGGTTACATTTTAAATCCTCCTCAGTACTCTCCCTTTTCTGACTCCTAGTCACAGGCCTCGGGATCTTAACATTGGATTTATTGTGTTTTTTCTTTTTAGGTTTAGCAGAAGAGATACGCTCATAAATGTGTTCTTCCTGGTCTAGCCATTCTAAGCTCACAGGAGTTTCCTTACCCAAACCATTTGTTACAATCAAAACATCCTGCTCATTATCAGTATTATTGATTGTGTTTTTGTCATTTAATTCTTTTCGGGCGCACTCAAGCTCTCTAATAATGTCAACGACAACAAAATCATCATTGGGTATTTCCACCCCTATCAAATTCACCCTACTAATCAGCTCATATTGGAAAGTGCATCAAAAGAATTCTTGAAAGTAGGGGCATTGTTACCTTCCAGGTTTTTCTTGCTGGCCATTTTCTTAGCCCTGTCCTCCACCTTGTCCTGCATTCCAGAGATGTTACGCTTGCTGAACCTCAGTGGGGCTTCAGGTGCTAGTGGGGGAGTGAGAATGATCTCTTCAATGCTTTCAGGAGATGGGAGTTGTACCACATAGCTGCATGAAGTCTTCATCCCAGGATCCACCTCACCAGTTACCTCCACAATCTGAGAAGGGTTAGAAACAGTCTGACAAGGTGTACCAGATATGTTATGTATGTCTTTTTTCACCTGAATATCTTGTGCACCATTCTCCATGATATCAGGATTCCTGGGAACAATCCAGCGGGAAGAATCAACCTCCCCTTCCCTCATTTTCTCCTCAATCTCTCTTTGCATTGTTTCAATAAGCAGGGAATTATCCCCATCACTTTCAGTAGAAGGAGATCCCTCATTGTCATCGTATAGCAGGCGACAGGCCTTGCCACCACGATAGGAACCCCCAGTATTGCCATGTCCAGCAGACTCAGGCTGCTGCACCCCTCTCTCATGTTCAGTACGTTTCCTCTTAGGAGTCTGGTCAGCCTTGGTTCCATCCACAGGGATAGGATCCTCCTTTTCTGCATTCCCAGGATTCTTGACCAAAACCTCCTCAACCTCATAAGTAAACCTGTAGAAACGTCCTGCCAGCACTCCTTCAGCAGTGGCAGGGAGCTGAGCTATCGACCTACACCCAATCTTAGCTCTGACAGAAGAAGGGCGATTTATAGTTGACATATCAACTTCCAGAGTAATCCCAACTAACGCTCCCACATAAGCTATAGTCTTATCACATCTCTTGTTAGGTGGAATTTTTCCAATCTTGACCCAGGCAATTTCAAGCAGTCCCTTAGAATCAATATCTTCAAACCAAGGAGAGAATTTAACACTAACCCCACACTTTTTTAGCTTAATATGCTCAACAAAAAGGGCTCTCTCAACCTCTCTAGGGTTCGGCATTCTCATAAAGAATTTTTGAGGAGCAAAGAATCTAGCAGAGCAACGCCACCCCTGACCAACATACACGCTCAGCTCGTGTTCAATATCCTTGGTCAGAGCAGAGCCATCAGTAATGGTGACAACAATATTGAAAATATTATCCCTGGTCTGTCTATCCACACTAAAATCAGGGATGTAAAAGAAACCCTGACCCTTAGTTTGGAATGCACACATCACAGGTGTGTGATCCCAAGGGAAGAACTCATTACAGACAAAAGACAGATGACCCCTCTTTTTGCATCTCTCACAGAACGCCTGAGGGCATCTAACAGTACCAGAGGAGGAGTACTCGCGGTTACCAGCAGTAGGATTGTTCTTGTCGACGGTGTGGTGATCTTTCTCACTTCTGGAGTCCCCACCTCGGATATCTTGACGGTGAGGGAGAGCTGCCTGTTGCCCTCCGACTGCCACCGGCTCCTGAGTGTCCTGCAGGTCACCGCCCTCCCCATCCCACCGGGATTGGCGGTTTCGGTTCGCCTGCAGGTTGCTGGCCGCCTCTTCCCACTTGTCGTTGGTGGTGGAGGAGCTCCCCATCTCCATCTTGCGCTTCCAAACGTGGGAATCGAATCCACGGCCGTGACCGCGGTCGAAACACCCGGCGCCATGCCCCTGGCGGCCCGCACCAAACCCATCCCCTCTCATCCTAACAGGAGACTTTTCTTTGGATCTAGCAACAGGATTCGTGGGCAATCTATCCGGTGGTTTCTCTCTGGCTCTAGCAGGAGGGTTTGTGGGGGATCGAGATGCAACTACTTGGGCAAAGGAACGCAACTCGCCATAGATTTTGCCCTCCCACCAATCGAAATTTGGACGAACCCTAGATCTGACAGGAGGCGGAGCGCTCCATAAGTGGGCGAGCCCCTCGTCGAGATCCAAAATGGAGGAAGGGGTGGCTGCCGTGCGTTTTATACCCGCGGCGCCCCCGGAAACCTTAACTCCGCCGCTCTCATGGCGGTCGGATCTGCTCTCGCCTACGTGTCGCCCATCTGCCCCATGGTGGACCGGTCCGCGCCCCAGGATCCCGGGCCCATCTGTCATATGTGGTGTTCGGCGGTGCGCGTCCCGATCAGCACGACCGCTCCCGTGTACCGCTCGCCCGTACAGCAGGCCATGCGGCGGCCCGTTCTGGCCGGAATTTCCGCCGATCGCCGGAGCTCTGTCACAAACCCTAGCAAAGTGGCAGGGAAATGCAACAATATCGCCAATATCGATCCACTCACCAGGGCGAAGGTAGCGTGTAACTCCCCGGATCCGATGCGCCAGGTGTCTTCCAGTTATTCGTCGTTGTTGCCATGTCTTTTGCTTGCGTGTTGCACTTTGCCATGTCATCATCTGCATTTCATATCATGTCATCATGTGCATCTCATGTTGCATACATGTTCGTCTCATGCATCTGAGCCTTTTCCCCGTTGTCCGTTTTGCAATCCGGCACTCCTATGTCATCCGGCGCCCCCTTTTTGCCTCTTCTCTTGTGCGGGTGTTAAACTTTCTCGTAATGGCCTGAGGTTTGCCATGCGGCCTTGCTATAGCATCGGTAGACCGTCTGTCAAGTTTCATGCCATTTGGAGGTCGTTTGATACTCCAACGGTTAACCGGGTAACCGTAAGGCCTCTTTTGCGTGCAGCCCAACACCCCTTCCAAAGTGGCCCAAAACACATCCAAGCCCTCTCTATGCTCTCGGTCGTTCGATCGCGATCGCGTGGCCGAAAACTGCTACTCATTTGGACTCTCCTAGCTCCGTCTACCTATAAATATGCCCTCCCCGTCCAAATTCGCGGATGAATCCCCCCGAAACCCTAGCCCCGCTCCCTCTCCGCCGCCGGACACGTCCGAATCGGACCGGACATGTCCGCGCCGCCGCCGCCGCCCGAGCGCGCCCCTCCACCCGAGCCTCCGCCGCCGGCTGCCTCGGCTTCCGCGCCGGCGACCTCTGCTTCCGCGCTCGCCACCGGTCGCCGCTTCCCTGCCGTGGGAGCCGCGTCCCGCCGCGCCTCCGCAGCCCGCGGCCCGAGCCGTCCCGCGCCCTGGGCGTTGCGCCCCGCCGCCTCCTCGCCGGTGCTCCGGCCGCCCGCCGCCGCCTCGCCGGCGCCAGCACCCGCCGCCGTTCGCCGCCGCGTCCGCCCGCCGGTGGCCTCGCTCCGGCCTCCGCGCCGCCCGGTCGCGCCTCCCTGGCCTTCCCCCGAGCCCCTCGGCGCCGCCTTCTTCCCCAACTCCGGCGAGTGGTCCGGCCATCCTCGTCCTCGAGCTGCTACAGTACCCGCCGGACCCGATCCAGATCCAAATCCATTTCGGAGGTTGCCCTCGTTTTTGACCAAGTCCCGAATATTATTGACATTATCATGCCATGTTCATCATGCTGTATCTCTGCATCCGTTGCTCCGTTTCGTCCGTATAATATGTCAAATTGTTCGCTTCAACGAGCACTTCATTTCATTCCATTGCATCATTTTCATTTGAGCTCATCTTGATGCCCGAAATGCTGTTGGAAGAGTGCATGTTGATGTTAATCTGCTGAAACTGTTATAACTTGCTCATTTGTTATTTTTGCCATGATTGATGTGTGCATCCTATGATGTTGATGTCTACATGTGTTTTGATCTATGCCATGCCATCTTTCCAGTGGTGTCATCCATGTATTTTTGTGAGTTGTGTGCTGAGTGCATCGAGCTTGTTAACTAGGGTACTTGCTGTTGCTGTTTTCCTGGCAGATTCTGTTATATTTTGTTGCTATGTTAACATGCTTCTACTAATCATTCTATGCATAATCTGGAGATGTTCTATAAACATGTTTTGATATACATGTTGTGCTATATCCATTCATGCCCTTGGTTGCAATTTTAGCCTGCTGGTACATGTTCATATCTTGCTCCAAAGTTGCTAAATGATGTTGCTGTCAGCCTGTTGACATTAAGTTCAATGTTTCCATGATTGTTTGGTAGTGATCCATGCACCCTATGAACTTGTTCTTGCCATGCTTAGCTTCATAAACATGTCTTCTTACTGTTGGTTGTCTTGCCATGCTATGTATTGCTCTGTGGTGAGTGGTTCAAGCTCACGAACATGCCTACTTATTGTTGTTCCTGCCATGTATGAATCGGTATTATAACTTGCCATGTTTACATGGGTGCCATCATATTTTATATGCCTTTTTGGCTCATGGTCAGTAAGGGACTGTTGTTCTATGCCTTTGTTTGCCATGATAGCTTCCTGTAACATGTTGTTTGATAGCTCTAAACATTGCAACCTGATGTTATTTCCTGATAAGTCTGAAACTGTTATTACTTGCAATATTACCATGTGTGTTTGTGCATGTTCTAGTAGTTTCTGGAGATAGCTCAGTGTTCATGTTTTGTCATGTTTTACCTGTACTTCATGCCCATGCCTTTTGTTATTATGTTGGGGTGCTTTAGCTTGTAGTTTTGGTGCTTGCAATATGCCTAGTTGCTGTTTTGGACAGATTGTTGCTATAACTTGTATTGTGTGCATGTGTTGAACCGTTGCTCCGTTTTGAGTGTGCTCTATATGAAACTTGCTTGTTTTTGCATGTAGTTCCATATTATCATGTTGCATCCTTGTTTTGAGGTGTTTTCTTGATGTTTGTATGCATTTTGCATCAATGCCATGCTTAACTTGTTTTGCTCATATCTTCTAGGCCGTAGCTCCGAATCTAATGAACTTTATATGTAACTTGACTAGAATTTCGTGTAGATCATCTTGGTGCATATTAACTTGCTGTTTAACAACTTGAACATAAGGTTTATTCAGTTCTGGACCCATTTCGAAATATGCATATGAGGACTTACCGGAATTGTTATATGTTGTTTCCGGCCTCATTTAAACTTGCCTTGATGTGTTGTTCTTGTTTGCATCATCTCTTGCCATGAGTAGCCTCATCTAGCTTTCTCATGCATCATGCTTGTTGTGCATCATGCCTTGTTCATGTGTGGTGTGTTTACCATGTTGTGTGCTTCTTCTCGATAGTTGCCGTTTCGTTGCGATCGTGAGGAATCGTTCGTCTACGCTTGGTTCGTCTTCGTGGCTTCATCTTCTTCATGGACTCGTTCTTCTTCCTTGCGGGATTTCAGGCAAGATGACCGCTACCCTGGATCTCACTACTATCATTGCTATGCTAGTTGCTTCGTTCTATCGCTATGCTGCGTTACCTATCTTTTGCTCATCAAGCCTCCCAAATTGCCATGAACCTCTAACCTTTGACACCATTCCTAGCAAACCGTTGTTTGGCTATGTTCCCGCTTTGCTCAGCCCCTCTTATAGCGTTGCTAGCTGCAGGTGAAGTTGAAGATTGCTCCATGATGGACAGGATTATGGTTGGGATATCACAATATCTCTTATATTATTAATGCATCTATATACTTGGTAAAGGGTGGAAGGCTCGGCCTTATGCCTGGCGTTTTGTTCCACTCTTGCCGCCCTAGTTTCCGTCATACCGGTGTTATGTTCCCGGATTTTGCGTTCCTAACGCGGTCGGGTGATTTATGGGACCCCCCTGACAGGTCGCTTTGAATAAAACTTGTCCAGCAAGGCCCAACCTTGGTTTTACCATTTGCCTCACCACCACCTATCCCTTTCCCTTGGGTCGGCCAACCCGAGGGTCATCTTTATTTTAGCCCCCCCCCGGGCCAGTGCTTGTCTAAGTGCTAGTCCGAACCGAGCGATGTCCGGCGCCCCCTGGGCAACCAGGGTCTATGCCAAACCAACGTCTTGCTCATCCGGTGTGCCCTGAGAACGAGAAATGTGCAGCTCCTATCGGGATTTGTCGGCACAGCGGGCGGTCTTGCTGGTCTTGTTTTACCATTGTCGAAATGTCTTGTAAACCGGGATTCCGAGACTGATCGGGTCTTCCTGGGAGAAGGTCTATTCCTTCGTTGATCGTGAGAGCTTGTCAGGGGCTAAGTTGGGACACCCCTGTAGGGTATAAACTTTCGAGAGCCGTGCCCGCGGTTATGTGGTAGATGGGAATTTGTTAATGTCCGGTTGTAGATAACTTGACACCTGATCCGAACTAAAACGCATCAACCGAGTGTGTAGCCGTGATTGTCTCTTCTCGGCGGAGTCCGGGAAGTGAACACGGTTTCTGGGTTATGTTTGACGTAAGTAGGAGTTCAGGATCACTTCTTGATCATTTCTAGTTGACGACCGTTCCTTTGCTCCTCTTCTCGCTCTCATTTGCGTATGTTAGCCACCATACATGCTTAGTCGCTGCTGCAACCTCACCACTTTACCCCTTCCTTTCCCATTAAGCTTTGCTAGTCTTGATACCCATGGTAATGGGATTGCTGAGTCCTCGTGGCTCACAGATTACTACAACAACAGTTGCAGGTACAGGATTATGCGATGATCTTGACGCGAGAGCGATGTTTGCTTGTTTGGAGTTCTTCTTCCGCTTCTTCTTCGATCAGGGGATAGGTTCCAGGTCGGCAGCCTGGGCTAGCAGGGTGGATGTCATTTCAGCTTCTGTTTGTGTTTCATCCGTAGTCGGATGTTGTTCTTGTATGTTGTATTGTTATATTCATGTGACATTGTATGTATTGGATGTATCCCCACTATTATGTAATGTTGATGTAATGATATCCACCTTGCAAAAGCGTTCCAATATGCGGGTCTATCCTTGGTGGGACCTTCGAGTTCCGTTTGGATAGGGTCGCATATTGGGCGTGACAAGTTGGTATCAGAGCCTCGACCGACCTTAGGAGCCCCCTTGATTGATCGTGTAGTTTGGCCGTTGTTGAGTCTAGAAGAAAACTATTTTCGGAGTCTAGTTATATCGGAGAGTAGGAATTCTTTTTACTCCTCAGCCTCTTCGTCGCTCTGGTGAGGAATCTTGATGTAGGTGTTTTGAATTACTCCTCTTCCCATTCAAATTTTTCTTTAGGATCACGTGGTTAGTTTCGTGAGTTGTCCATCCTCTTTTATCCGGTGCATTCCTCGTCAAGCTGATTCGAACCTCTTTGTCTTTAGGAGATCAATCCTCAGTTCTTCCTCTGACATCGTTGTTTTTCCCTGTCCGAAGTTGTCTTTGTTTTTCCCACCCGCCCACCCTTTTTCTCCTCGGAACCGTAGTCCGTAATCGAGTATCCATCCTACTCGTGCGAAGTCTCTGCTTTCTTTCCTCAATGATTTCAATCGGTGTTTTCTCTTCAAGTTATTCGTCGGTTCTCCCTTCCA
>NC_041389.1:271445142-271525068 GCF_002162155.2 Triticum dicoccoides
CGGAGTTTGAGTCTCTTTCGACCATCAATTCCATTCGTGTGGAGTCTCTTCATGCTTCCCTCAATCATTTCAATCGGTGAATTCTCGTCTCGTTCGTCAATCTTCATCCCTTTCTTTTTTCGGTGGTTTCAATTCAAGTTTTTCGGTGTTGATCGTATTCTTTTCCTCGGATCAAATGTTTTCCCCTTGCTCGTTCGCCTCTCGCCAGTTTATCCTTCCGTAGTGTTCAAGACATCTTAGGAGATTCGTCCGTGTTCCAATTAATGCGAGGTTGTCACCTCATTCAAATATTTCAATTGTTCCGGTGCATCATCTATCTGTTCAACATCCTTTTCCAACGATGTTATCTCTTCAGTGGGCCCTAACCCACAGGTCTTTTCCCAGGATCTTACCTGACTCTTCTAATTCCCCGGAGTTATTCTCAATTCATTTCAAGTGTGACGTAAGAATGGATTCCATCAGTCACATGCCTTCTCCAAGATCGCTTCCAGTTCTTTTCATTGTTGGCTTAACCTTTTTGCTTTTCATTCTCCCGGAGTATCTTAGTAATTTTGGTGGTGTTTCTCGTCATCATTTGAAGACCGAAGAAGAGCTTTTCCTCTATATCTTGCCCATTCTCTCGAAGATTCGTGGTTCCAGCTTCTTGTTATCATCTCGAATTATTCCACTTGTCAGTTATTCTTATCATCCATCCGGAGTATTTCAGGAGTTGATTTTGTTTCTTTTCACAGGAGGCCATCATTCCAGTTATCATTCTCTATTTATCCCAGTGTTTCGTTCAAGTGTTCTTTAATCAGCTCGTTATCTCTTCATTCTTGTGCATCTAAATCCCCTCTTGTATATCTTCTCCGCCGACTCCCTTCTTGCATATTGGTTCTTCTAATTCTTCCCGGTGATTATTTCTCTGTCGACAGTCATTTTCGAATTCTTACGGTGGTTCGTTCAAGATTCTTTTCCTTGATTATCATATTAATTCATTCGATCTTTTCAATCCTACCGGTGATTCATGAAGACCTTCTCAAGTTTGCGATATATCCCTTCTCTATCCTTTTCAAGAAGAATAAGTAGTATGCTAAATCCATTGCTTGTCATCAATTTAATTGATGAAGGGTAAGCATACAATAAATCTTATTCTTATTCCATCCAAGTGAGTAATCCTTTTTCTTCGGAGTTTGTTCTTGATGAATAAATTCTAGTTCCAAGTATTTCATCTTTTCTTTCTCCGGAGTTCAAATTTTTCCTCGGCCATCTCGTCGGAACCTCCATTCAATTCACCGCAAGGCTCATCTTATTTTTTTTCATCCTTCATTCTGCCTCATCATCCTTTTGTCACCGGAGTTCTTCATGGTGGTTCATCAGGATTTAATTCATTCTTCAAGAGTTCATCAAGTGTCATTCCTTCCCCTCAAGCTCGTGTTCTATTCTTCCATGTTCAGTCGGAGTGCTGCCTAAATTCTTTCAGTCTTATTCGTTTCTTTTCTCATTCTAACCACTCCGGTTAGAACGAGTCGTTTCATGGTCTATCTGATTCCGTGGTCGTTTGATTCTTGTCATGCTCGTCGTTCCTCTCTTCTTCTCGAGTGCTCTCGATTCTTTGCTTCTTCTCTTGAGTTCTTGTTTCACCCCATCCCTTTTTCCCTTCCGTCTCGGTCTTAAGATCTCGGGACGAGATCTCTTGTTAGTGGAGGAGTGTTGTAACGCCCCGGATCCGATGAGCCAGGTGTCTTCCAGTTATTCGTCGTTGTTGCCATGTCTTTTGCTTGCGTGTTGCACTTTGCCATGTCATCATCTGCATTTCATATCATGTTGTCATGTGCATCTCATGTTGCATACATGTTCGTCTCATGCATCTGAGCCTTTTCCCCGTTGTCCGTTTTGCAATCCGGCACTCCTATGTCATCCGGCGCCCCCTTTTTGCCTCTTCTCTTGTGCGGGTGTTAGACTTTCTCGGAATGGCCCGAGGTTTGCCAAGCGGCCGTGGTATAGCACCGGTAGACCGCATGTCAAGTTTCATGCCATTTGGAGGTCGTTTGATACTCCAACGGTTAACCGGGTAACCGTAAGGCCTCTTTTGCGTGCAGCCCAACACCCCTTCCAAAGTGGCCCAAAACCCATCCAAGCCCTCTCCATGCTATCGGTCGTTCGATCACGATCGCGTGGCCGAAAACCTCTCCTCATTTGGACTCTCCTAGCTCCCTCTACCTATAAATATGCCCTCCCCGTCCAAATTCGCGGATGAATCCCCCCCGAAACCCTAGCCCCGCTCCCTCTCCGCCGCCGGACACGTCCGGATCGGACCGGACATGTCCGCGCCGCCGCCGCCGCCCAAGCGCGCCCCTCCGCCCGAGCCTCCGCCGCCGGCTGCCTCGGCCTCCGCGCCGGTGACCTCGGCTTCCGCGCTCGCCGCCGGTCGCCGCCTCCCTGCCGTGGGAGCCACGTCCCGCCGCGCCTCCGCAGCCCGCGGCCCGAGCCATCCCGCGGCCTGAGCGTCGCGCCCCGCCGCCTCCGCGCCGGCGCTCCGGCCGCCCGCCGCCGCCTCGCCGGCGCCAGCACCCGCCGCCGTTCGCCGCCGCGTCCGCCCGCCGGTGTCCTCGCTCCGGCCTCCGCGCCGCCCGGTCGCGCCTCCCCGGCCTTCCCCCGAGCCCCTCGGCGCCGCCTTCTTCCCCAACTCCGGCGAGTGGTCCGGCCATCCTCATCCTTGAGCTGCTACAGTACCCGCCGGACCCGATCCAGATCCAGATCCATTTCGGAGGTTGCCCTCGTTTTTGACCAAGTCCCGAATATTATTGACATTATCATGCCATGTTCATCATGTTGTATCTCTGCATCCGTAGCTCCGTTTCGTGCGTATAATATGTCAAATTGTTCGCCTCAACGAGTAGTTCATTTCATTCCATTGCATCATTTTCATTTGAGGTCAGCTTGATGCCCGAAATTCTGTTGGAAGAGTGCATGTTGATGTTAATCTGCTGAAATTGTTATAACTTGCTCATTTGTCATTTTTGCCATGATTGATGTGTGCATCCTATGAGGTTGATGTCTACATGTGTTTTGATCTATGCCATGCCATCTTTCCAGTGGTGTCATCCATGTATTTTTTGAGAGTTGTGTGCTGAGTGCATCGAGCTTGTTAACTAGGGTACTTGCTGTTGCTGTTTTCCTGGCAGATTCTGTTATATTTTGTTGCTATGTTAACATGCTTCTACTAATCATTCTATGCATAATCTGGAGATGTTCTATAAACATGTTTTGATCTACATGTTGTGCTCTATCCATTCATTCCCTTAATTGCAATTATCGCGTGCTGGTACATGTTCATATCTTGCTCTAAAGTTGCTAAATGATGTTGCTGTCAGCCTGTTAACATTAAGTTCAATATTTCCATGATTGTTTGCTAGTGATCCATGCACCCTATGAACTTGTTCTTGCCATTATTAGCTTCATAAACATGTCTTCTTACTATTGGGTGTCTTCCCATGCTATGTATTGCTCTGTGGTGAGTGGTTCAAGCTCACGAACATGCCTACTTATTGTTGTTCCTGCCATGTATGAATCTGTAATATAACTTGCCATGTTTACATGGGTGCCATCATATTTTCTATGCCTTTTTGGCTCATGGTCAGTAAGGAACTGTTGTTTTATGCATTTAGTAGATTCATGCCATGCCTTTGTTTGCGATGATAACTTCCTGTAACATGTTGTTTGATAGCTCTAAACATTGCAACCTGATGTTATTTCCTGATAAGTCTGAAAATGTTATTACTTGCAATATTACCATGTGTGTTTGAGCACGTTCTAGTAGTTTCTGGAGATAGCTCAGTGTTCATGTTTTGTCATGTTTTACATGTACTTCATGCCCATGCCTTTTGTTATTATGTTGGGGTGCTGTAGCTTGTAGTTTTGGTGCTTGCAATATGCCTAGTTGCTGTTTTGGACAGATTGTTGCTATAACTTGTATTGTGTGCATGTGTTGAACTGTTGCTCCGTTTTGAGTGTGCTCTATATGAAACTTGCTTGTTTTTGCATGTAGTTCCATATTATCATGTTGCATACTTGTTTTGAGGTGTTTTCTTGATGTTTGTATGCATTTTGCATCAATGCCATGCTTAACTTGGTTTGCTCATATCTTCTAGGCCGTAGCTCCGAATCTAATGAACTTTATATGTAACTTGACTAGAATTTCGTGTAGATCATCTTGGTGCATCTTAACTTGCTGTTTAACAACTTGAACATAAGGTTTATTCAGTTCTGGACCCATTTCGAAATATGCATATGAGGACTTACCGGAATTGTTATATGTTGTTTCCGGCCTCATTTAAACTTGCCTTGATGTGTTGTTCTTGTTTGCATCATCTCTTGCCATGAGTAGCCTCATCTAGCTTTCTCATGCATCATGCTTGTTGTGCATCATGCCTTGTTCATGTGTGGTGTGTTTACCATGTTGTGTGCTTCTTCTCGATAGTTGTCATTTCGTTGCGATCGTGAGGAATCGTTCGTCTACGCTTGGTTCGTCTTCGTGGCTTCATCTTCTTCATGGACTCGTTCTTCTTCCTTGCGAGATTTCAGGCAAGATGACCGCTTCCCTAGATCTCACTACTATCATTGCTATGCTAGTTGCTTCGTTCTATCGCTATGCTGTGTTACCTATCTTTTGCTCATCAAGCCTCCCAAATTGCCATGAACCTCTAACCTTTGACACTATTCCTAGCAAACCGTTGTTTGGCTATGTTCCCGCTTTGCTCAGCCCCTCTTATAGCGTTGCTAGCTGCAGGTGAAGTTGAAGATTGCTCCATGGTGGACAGGATTATGGTTGGGATATCACAATATCTCTTATATTATTAATGCATCTATATACTTGGTAAAGGGTGGAAGGCTCGGCCTTATGCCTGGCGTTTTGTTCCACTCTTGCCGCCCTAGTTTCCGTCATACCGGTGTTATGTTCCCGAATTTTGCGTTCCTAACGCGGTCGGGTGATTTATGGGACCCCCTTGACAGTTCGCTTTGAATAAAACTTGTCCAGCAAGGCCCAACCTTGGTTTTACCATTTGCCTCACCACCACCTATCCCTTTCCCTTGGGTCGGCCAACCCGAGGGTCATCTTTATTTTAGCCCCCCCCCCCCGGGCCAGTGCTTGTCTAAGTGCTGGTCTGAACCGAGCGATGTCCGGCGCCCCCTGGGCAACCAGGGTCTATGCCAACCCGACGTCTTGCTCATCCGGTGTGCCCTGAGAACGAGATATGTGCAGATCCTATCGGGATTTGTTGGCACAGCGGGCGGTCTTGCTGGTCTTGTTTTACCATTATCGAAATGTCTTGTAAACCGGGATTCCGAGACTGATCGGGTCTTCCTGGGAGAAGGTCTATTCCTTCGTTGATCATGAGAGCTTGTCATGGGCTAAGTTGGGACACCCCTGCAGGGTATAAACTTTCGAGAGCTGTGGCCGCGGTTATGTTGCAGATGGGAATTTGTTAATGTCCGGTTGTAGATAACTTGACACCTAATCCGAACTAAAATGCATCTACCGAGTGTGTAGCCATGATGGTCTCTTCTCGGCGGAGTCCGGGAAGTGAGCACGGTTTCTGGGTTATGTTTGACATAAGTAGGAGTTCAGGATCACTTCTTGATCATTGCTAGTTGACGACCGTTCCTTTGCTCCTCTTCTCGCTCTCATTTGCGTATGTTAGCCACCATACATGCTTAGTCGCTGCTGCAACCTCACCACTTTACCCCTTCCTTTCCCATTAAGCTTTGCTAGTCTTGGTACCCATGGTAATGGGATTGCTGAGTCCTCGTGGCTCACAGATTACTACAACAACAGTTGCAGGTACAGGATTATGCGATGATCTTGACGCGAGAGCGATGTTTGCTTGTTTGGAGTTCTTCTTCCGCTTCTTCTTTGATCAGGGGATAGGTTCCAGGTCGGCAGCCTGGGCTAGCAGGGTGGATGTCGTTTGAGCTTCTGTTTGTGTTTCTTCCGTTGTCGGATGTTGTTCTTGTATGTTGTATTGTTGTATTCATGTGACATTGTATGTATTGGATGTATCCCCACTATTATGTAATGTTGATGTAATGATATCCACCTTGCAAAAGCGTTCCAATATGCGGGTCTATCCTTGGTGGGACCTTCGAGTTCCTTTTGGATAGGGTCGCATATTGGGCGTGACATAGCGAGCATCCACCGCGTGTCCCCTCGCGTCGAGCAGCACGATCCGGAGGGCGTCTCCGCGAAGCCAGAGCTCACCGTCGTCGAGCGTGACGCGGCGTGCGGTCACCAGATCCGCTGTGAATCGAACTCTCCAGCGTGCATCATCGAGCATGGCCGCGGCCGCCGTGGTGGAGGAGGAAGCGAAAGCCGCCATCATCGGAACGGGTGGAGTATGAAACTATCCGTCATCATGCCATCATGTCATTAATCTTTGCATCTCAACTCAACTAATAAATTGCATAGATGGTTGATCTATTTAAATTGAGGGAAGGGTGAATTCTCTTTATAACACATCTTCCCAATATTAGGGAGCTATATTTAAATATTTCATTAATTTGGAATTCACCATAACACACTTGCAAAATATTCCAATGCCTTTGTTATCTTAATTCTTGGTCTCCAACCTTGCCATATATTCTTTCATCATATTCCGGAGCTCCACCAAAATTCCCAACATTTTTGGACCTTCCTTTTACCATGTCCTAGTTCAAACCCAATTGATTTATAATCAAATGAGTTTGAATTTAATTCTTGCAATCTTGCCCACACCATTTTTCTTGGAACAAGCTCATTTTTATGAGTCCGAGAAAAATACCCTCCTGCGCAAATCCTTTCCCTAACCCTCTCTTTCTTTTTCTTATCTCTATTTCTTTTCTGCTAAAGAATGTGAGAGAGAGAGGGAAGAGAGCCCAGCAACCCAGCAGGCCATCTAGGCCCACCTAACCCTCCTAAACCCTAGCCCGAACCCCGTGCCCGATCCCCTCAGCATCTCTCCCTCGATCCCTCCTCCTCATTCCCTTGCGCCGCCACTCCCTCCTCTCGATCTCTCACTCTCCCTCGCTCGTGCCGCCATCCGCAGAGAAAGAGAGAGGAGCGAGACCCCTCAAGCCAACCACCCCGCGGCCCCGCGACCTCGTCTGCCCGCACGGCCATAGCACCGCCGGCCTCCATGGCCCGCCGTGCCCAAGCTCCTAGAGCCCGAGCTGTCCCCGAGCTGCCGTCGCACCTGCTGCAGGGACGCCATGTTCGAGACCGCCTCCTGCAGTTCCTCCACCGCACCCTGCTTCTCCTCCCGTGCTGCACCTCCACGTCGTCATCTGCATCCCCAGCCTCCTCACCGGCGACCTGCAATTCCAGCAGACGCCGCGCGCCCTCTCCTTCCCTTCCTGCCAAGCCTTCGGTGCCTCGTCCTCGAGCCCTATGCGCCCGACGCTGCCCCGTCTCCTCATGCCGGCCCTGCCACCAAGTCCCGCTGCTGGAGCTCGCCTTCATCCCGACTCCGGCCGGATCTGCCCCCGCGTGAGCTGGATCCGCCGCTGCCGCTCATCCATGGCGCCATGGCCTCTGCCTCTTTTGGTCGACCCGTTGCTGCCATGCACAACCTCTGTCGTGCCCTGTTGTGCGTGCTCTCCGCTGCCTAGCACTGTTGACGTCAAGTCCATGGCGGTAACAACCTGGGTGCCAAGTTCCTCTTCCGAAGTCATCAAGTGCACGAGGACCTCGAGTACGACTACACGATGATGCGTCAAGTACCTCTATCACCGCCTCCGGATCGCCAAGTCCAACGACGCCAAGTTCCCCTCCGACCAGCATACAACTACCGTCGTGGTGCATTTCGCCAAGTCCGCTACAACGTGAACCACTACCGGCGACCCGAACATCTACAAACGTGTACGATTATCGTCGCCGTGTACCACTACTTCCACTACCGTCGCCCCGAAGGCATTGGATTCGTCAAGTACCTCTCCGAAACGAATGTGTACAACTACTTCCACTACGATCATTGCGAGAACGTCTACTTCCTCTTCATTCCACCGAACTCGTTTCGCCCCGAAAATGCACGCTTCGAAGGTATAACAGCCGAGACGACCGCCGAATGCATGTGTTGAATGAGATGTCCGTGTTTGCACCGTGATCAAATTGCCGCTTGCGATGCCCCTCTTTTGCCATGCCACCGACATGTGGGACACCCGGTATCCGGGATCACTCCCCATCTCTTGCGTGTTCCACACATCGCACACTTCTCGTTTGCATCGGTATCTCACTCAAGTTACCGGGACCGGAAAGTTGTCGTGGCACCATTTTCGGTTTGCCGCCGTGGCACCCTTTTCGTTCCGCCATGGTGACCAAATGCTTCATAACATGCTCATGTCAACATTTTCATGAAATTGCATAAAACTTGTTTATGTCATCCGCATCATGTTAACAACATTTAAATGGTTAAAATTGTGTTTATGTTATATTGCTAAATGACATATGGGGATTTTTCGGAATTATCGTTTGTTGTTTCCGGCCTCACTTAAACTTGCCTAGATAGTTAGTTTATTTATGCTTCACCTCTTGCCATGTTTATAACAACATGTAATATTGTTGTGTTCCTAAACGAGAGAGAACTAAATAATTGATGTGGTGTTTCGTCAATATGCAACTCGTTGCATATTGAGCTCCACTTAATTTGTAGTGTTGTTTGTTGCACTTTGCCATGCCATGCCTCATTAAACCGGACATGCATCATACTTGATTGTGCATCATGCCATGATTATTCTTGGTTCTTTACCGTGTTGTTTGCTTCTTTCCGGTGTTGCTTCTTCTTGATAGTTCCAGTTACGTTGCGATTGTGAGGATCCGTTCGACTACGTCCGTTTGTCTTCTTCATGGACTCGTTCTTCTTCCTAGCATGATTTCAGGCAAGATGACCGTCACCTTGGGTCTCATTACTATCATTGCTATGCTAGTTTCTTCGTTCTATCGCTTTGCCGCGCTACCTATCTCTTGTTGATCAAGCCTCCCAAATTGCCATGTCAGCCTCTAACCTTTGTCACCCTTCCTAGCAAACCGTTGCTTGGCTATGTTACCGCTTTGCTCAGCCCCTCTTATAGCGTTGTTAGTTGTAGGTGAAGTTGAAGATTGCTCCATGATGGACAGGATTATGTTGGGATATCACAATATCTCTGATGTTAATTAATGCATCTATATACTTGGTAAAGGGTGGAAGGCTCGGCCTTATGCCTGGTGTTTTGTTCCACTCTTGCCGCCCTAGTTTCCGTCATACCGGTATTATGTTCCTTGATTTTGCGTTCCTTACGCGGTTGGGTGATTTAAGGGACCCCCTTGACAGTTCGCTTTGAATAAAACTCCTCCAGCAAGGCCCAACATTGGTTTTAACATTTGCCACCTAAGCCTTTTTCCCTTGGGTTTTGCAGACTCAAGGGTCATCTTTATTTTACCCCCCGGGCCAGTGCTCCTCTGAGTGTTGGTCCAAACTAGAGCACTGTGCGGGACCATTCCTTGGCAACTTGGATTACGTCGGTACCTGTACGCTTCGCTTATCCGGTGTGCCCTGAGAACGAGATATTTGCAGCTCCTATCGGGATTTGTCGGCACAGTCGGGTGGTCTTGCTGGTCTTGTTTTACCATTGTCGAAATGTCTTGTAAACCGGGATTCCGAGACTGATCGGGTCTTCCTGGGAGAAGGAATATCCTTCGTTGACCGTGAGAGCTTGTGATGGGCTAAGTTGGGACACCCCTGTAGGGTATAAACTTTTGAAAGCCGTGCCCGCGGTTATGTGGCAGATGGGAATTTGTTAATGTCCGTTTGTAGATTACTTGACACCAGATTCGAATTAAAACGCATCAACCGCGTGTGTAGCCGTGATGGTCTCTTTTCGGTGGAGTCCTGGAAGTGAACATGGTTTTGGGTTATGTTTGACGTAAGTAGGAGTTCAGGATCACTTCTTGATCATTGCTAGCTTCACGACCGTTCCGTTGCTTCTCTTCTCGCTCTTATTTTGCGTATGTTAGCCACCATATATGCTTAGTCACTACTGCAACCTCACCACTTTACCCCTTCCTTACCCATTAAGCTTTGCTAGTCTTGATACCCATGGTAATGGGATTGCTGAGTCCTCGTGGCTCATAGATTACTACAACAACAGTTGCAGGTACAGGTTATGCGATGATCATGACGCGAGAGCGATGTTTTCTTGTTTTGGAGTTCTTCTTCTGCTTCTTCTTCGATCAGGGGATAGGTTCCAGGTCGGCAGCCTGGGCTAGCAGGGTGGATATTGTTTGAGCTTCTGCTTGTGTTTCATCCGTAGCCGGATGTTGATCTTATGTATGTTGTATTGATGTACTCTTATGGCATTTGTATGCCTTGTATGTATCCCCATCTATTATGTAATGTTGATGTAATGATATCCACCTTGCAAAAGTGTTTCAATATGCGGTTCTATCCTTGGTGGGGCCTTCGAGTCTCTTTAGGATAGTATCATATATTGGGCGTGACAAGTTGGTATCAGAGCCTCGACCGACCATAGGAGCCCCCTTGATTGTTGGCCGTTGTTGAGTCTAGAAAAAAAACTATTTTGAGTCTTAGGATTATATATATCGGAGAGTAGGATTCTTTTTACTCCTCAGCCGCCTTCATCGCTCTGATTAGGACTCCTGACGTAGATGTTTTGTGTTTCCTCGCCTCAGATTTCACTAATTTTTTTTAGGTTCACGCGGGTATCTTGGGATCGTTCCGATATTCTTATGACAAGAACATTATTCTTGGTGCCTCCTGACATTTAGGGGTTGTGGCAGTGTCCTGGGGAGTTGAGCTCCGAGGTGTTGTCGTCATAATTTTATCGTTGCAGTTCTGGAATACCTGAGTTTTGTCGACATCGAAAATCTCTTTTATGCAGTTGTTGGTGAGATAACCTCGACGCCACCCAGTACTGGGGAGTTCGGGAGTATTGCCATAGATAGTATAACAGATGCTTTTCGAAGGTTGAGGTACATGATTTTCGGAGTTTTCTTGGTTATGTGTTGACGGATGGATACAGCCGGATGTAGGGATTGTTAGTTTGGGTGAGATATATTGCTTCCCCTGTATCCCCAACACCAGATTGCATAACCAGAAAGTTTCGGGAGTTTATAGGTGGGAGTTCAAGTAGCTCTTAGAATATCTTTCCGACAGATGCATGATATGGGATTGGGTAAATCTCTATCATATGTATTTGTTCCGGCTTATTTCTGCAAGCCAATCCTTGTTTTGTTTTGTTGTGGTATTCAAGTTGCTTCAATGTCAAGTGTTGATTCCATACCTTTCAAGCGGTGTTCTCATATTTCTATGGGAGTACTAATCCTTTTGATCATTGAGATCGTCATGTTAATTCTTTCCAACCGGTGTGCTTATCTTCAAGTGGATCCGATCATTTTCAGCATCCGCAAGATCAATTCTAAGTTTTCTCAATGGTGTTTGTGTCATCCGTCCCAAGTTGTCTTTGTTTTCCCGCCCTCCCACCCTTTTTCTTCAAAGACTCAGATTTCTTAATCGGGTATCCATTTTATTGATGGCAAGACTCTCCATTCTTTTCCGTCAATGTTCTTATCCGGTGATTCTTAGGAAGATACTAACGGAGCTTCAAGTTTATTATTCTTCGTCTCTTTTCTTCTCCGGTGGTTCAGTTTCAAGTTTCGGTGTTGATCATATCTCTTCCTTTTGTTTCACATATCTTCCCATGTGAATTTCTTATCCAAGGCTCTCTTATTCATTCACCTCTCCCAGTTCATATCCGGAGTGTTGAAGATAACTCGGAAGAATCATGTTTCCATTCTTAATCCATTCGAGTACTTCGAGGTTTTTTTCTCTCATTCAAGCTATTTAATTCTACCGGTGCAATCTCTATTTCAAGCAATCCTTCAACGATGTTTCTTTCGAGTGGGCCCTAACCCACAGGTCTTTTCCCAGGATCTTACCTGACTCTTCTAATTTTCCCGGAGCTATTCCAAAATTCATTTCCATGTTTGACGTAAGAATGAATTTTCATCAGTCACGTGCCTTCTCCAAGGTCGTTTTCAAATTCTTTTCATCTTTGGCTCAACCTTTTTCTTTTAATCCTTCCGGAGTTTCTCAACAATTCATGGTGGTGTTTTTCGTCGTCATTCTCGAATTGTGAAGACCGAAGAAGAGTTCCTCTTAAACCCTTACCCGTTCTTCCAAAGATGCGTAGTTCAAGTTTGATGCCATCCTCTCATAATTGTTTTCGATTGTGGGAATTCTTTTCACCCATCCGGAGCATTTAATGAGGTGTTTACATTTCTTTCCTTCAAAGGCCATCATGTCATAATTCTTCATTCTCAGTGTGTAGCTATCGTTCTCCAAATCTTATCAGTGAATTGTTCAAATATCCTCTAATCAGTTCATGATCTCTTCGTTCTTTGGTATCTAAATCCCCTCAAGTATCTTCATTCGTTTTCCCATTCTTCCCGGTGAATTGTGCCTTTGCTACTTTCATTTTCAATTCTTACGGTGGTTCGTTCAAGATTTCACTTCCTTCGTTATCATATCAAATATTCGTTGTTCCCAAATCCCACCGGTGGTTCCATCAATACCTTCTGAAGTTTACACTATATCCCTCTTAATCCTTTCTACGAGAATAAGTAGTATGCCAAATCCGTTGCTTGTCATCAATTTAAATTGGTGAAGGATAGGCATAACATAATTCTTATTATTGTTTCATCCAAGTGATTAATTGTTTCCTTTGGAGTTTCTTCTTGAGGAATAAATTCTCGGTTCTAATATCATCTTTTCTTTTCGAAGTTCCAAGTTCTCTCGGTTATATCATCGCGAAGCTCCATCTAAATCATGGCAAGGCTTCACCTTGTGTTTTCAACTTCCCTTTCTTTTTATCATCCTTTTATTACCGGAGTTCTTCATGGAGGCTCTACATGGTGGTTCATCAAGGATTCTTTTCATTCTTCAATTGTTCTTCAAGATTTCTCTTGAAGTTAAGATCAGCCAAGCTATACTCAAAATTAAACATGGTGCTGAACACATGTTTTGTTTTCAGGAGTTCAAGCATTCTTCATCGTGCATCCCGAAGTGCAATTCTTTCTACCTTTTGAGGTGGTCTTATGTCATTCTTGACAATTTCACTTCGTGTTTCATGATTCGCAAGTTGTTAAGAATGAGGTATTTTAAATCCAATAATCTCTTCGTTGGAGTTATGTTGTGTCATATTTCACCTAAAGCCTTCCCTAAGGAATGTTGCTTTTGTGGTGCTTATCAATGATCCAAGTTATCTCTCTATCATCTTGGCGGAAGAAATTTTTCATCTCGTCGGTGTTATCAATTATACTATTTGTTTTCGTTAGTGGCAGAATTTCACCTCGAGTGTTGAGATGTTTCAATAAGCCCACTACAAGCTTATTCGTTTTGTTGTTGGATTTCCAACAACCCTGTTATAACCTTCTTGGAAGGGTGCTTTCCAAACTCATTTGTGGCAGAAAGTTGGCATTTTCTTCTCCATTCTGTTATTCCAATGATCTATCTTCTATTCTTTCTTCCGGAGGCATTGTGATGTTGCTCTCGTTGACCCATCATCTTGTTTTGTCAAGATCATGTTATTTTCTTACTTATCCATTTAACCGGAGTGTTGTGTTCTCATTCAAGTTCTTTCATCTTATCAAGTTTTGCCTCTCGTTTCAACCAGAGTGGTTCCAATTCCTTCTTGTCCATTGTACTCGTCATTCATAGCTTTGCAACCTCCAAGGTTCACATGGTGTTCCTTGTTTCTATTTTCTACCGCAGTGCTCTCAATTGTGTTCAACTTTGTTGTGTTCTTTCTTTCAACTTTTCAACCTCTCAAGGTTCTTTGGTTTCACTATTTTGTCGAAGAAGCAACTTAGTTCTACCTCCTCTCTTCCTCTTCCGTTTCTCTCCAGTGCCATCCTAGATCTCGGGACGAGATCCTCTTGTAGTGGTGGAGTGTTCTAACGCCCCGAGACCGACGCTTCAGAAGACTTCCATATTTTCGTGATCAACCGTGTGTTTCATTTATGCTTGCTCTTTTATTTTTGCATTGCATCATGTCATCATGCCATCATGTCATTAATCTTTGCATCTCAACTCAACTAATAAATTGCATAGATGGTTGATCTATTTAAATCGAGGGAAGGGTAACTTCTCTTTATAACATATCTTCCCAATATTAGGGAGCTATATTTAAATATTTCATTAATTTGGAATTCACCATAACACACTTGCAAAATATTCCAATGCCTTTGTTATCTTAATTCTTGGTCTCCAACCTTGCCATATATTCTTTCATCATATTTCGGAGCTCCACCAAAATTCCCAACATTTTTGGACCTTTTTTTTACCATGTCCTAGTTCAAACCCATTTGATTTATAATCAAATGAGTTTGAATTTAATTCTTGCAATCTTGCCCACACCATTTTTCTTGGAACAAGCTCATTTTTATGAGTCCGAGAAAAATACCCTCCTGCGCAAATCCTTTCCCTAACCCTTTCTTTCTTTTTCTTATCTCTATTTCTTTTCTGCTAAAGAATGTGAGAGAGAGAGAGGGAAGAGAGCCCGGCAACCCAGCAGGCCATCTAGGCCCACCTAACCCTCCTAAACCCTAGCTCGAACCCCATGCCCGATCCCCTCAGCATCTCTCCCTCGATCCCTCCTCCTCATTCCCTTGCGCCGCCACTCCCTCCTCTCGATCTCTCCCTCTCCCTCGCTCGTGCCGCCATCCGCAGAGAAAGAGAGAGGAGCGAGACCCCTCAAGCCAACCACCCCGCGGCCCCGCGAGCTCGTCTGCCCGCACGGCCATAGCACCGCCAGCCTCCATGGCCCGCCGCGCCCAAGCTCCTGGAGCTCGAGCTGTCCCCGAGCTGCCATCGCTCCTGCTGCAGGGATGCCATGTTCGAGACCGCCTCCTGCAGTTCCTCCACCGCGCCCTGCTTCTCCTCCCGTGCTGCGCCTCCACATCGTCATCCGCATCCCCAGCCTCCTCACCGGCGACCTGCAGTTCCAGCAGACCCCGCGCGCCCTCTCCTTCCCTTCCTGCCAAGCCCTCGGTGCCTCGTCCCCGAGCCCTATGCGCCCGACGCCGCCCCGTCTCCTCGTGCCGGCCCCGCCACCAAGTCCCGCTGCTGGAGCTCGCCTTCATCCCGACTCCGACCGGATCCGCCCCCGCGTGACCCGGATCCGCCGCTGCCGCTCATCCATGGCACCATGGCCTCTGCCTCTTTTGGTCGACCCGTTGCTGCCATGCACAACCTCTGCCGTGCCCTGTTATGCGTGCTCTCCGCTACCTAGCACTATTGACGTCAAGTCCGTGGCCGCAACAACCTGGGTGCCAAGTTCCTCTTCCGAAGTCATCAAGTGCGCGAGGACCTCGAGTACGACTACACGATGACGAGTCAAGTACCTCTATCACCGTCTCCGGATCGCCAAGTCCAGCGACGCCAAGTTCCCTTCCGACCAGCATACAACTACCGTCGTGGTGCATTTCGCCAAGTCCGCTACAATGTGAACCACTACCGTCGACCCGAACATCTACAAACGTGTACGATTATCATCGCCGTGTACCACTACTTCCAACACCGTCGCCCCGAAGGCGTTGGATTCGTCAAGTACCTCTCCGAAACGAATGTGTACAACTACTTCCACTACGATCATTGCGAGAACGTCTACTTCCTCTTCATTCCACCGAACTCGTTTCGCCCCGAAAATGCACGCTTCGAAGGTAGAACAGCCGAGACGACCGCCGAATGCATGTGTTGAATGAGATGTCCGTATTCGCACCGTGATCAAATTGTCGCTTGCGATGCCCCTCTTTTGCCATGCCACCGACATGTGGGACACCCGGTATCCGGGATCACTCCCCATCTCTTGCGCGGTCCACACATCGCACACTTCTTGTTTGCATCGGTATCTCACTCAAGTTACCGGGACCGGAATGTTGTCGTGGCACCATTTTCGTTTTGCCGCCGTGGCACCCTTTTCATTCCGCCATGGTGACCAAATGCTTCATAACATGCTCATGTCAACATTTTCATAAAATTGCATAAAACTTGTTTATGTCATCCGCATCATGTTAACAACATTTAAATGGTTAAAATTGTGTTTGCATTATATTGCTTAGTGACATATGGGGATTTTTCGGAATTATCGTTTGTTGTTTCCGGCCTCACTTAAACTTGCCTAGATAGTTAGTTTATTTATGCTTCACCTCTTGCCATGTTTATAACAACATGTAATATTGTTGTGTTCCTAAACGAGAGAGAACTAAATAATTGATGTGGTGTTTCGTCAATATGCAACTCGTTGCATATTGAGCTCCACTTAATTTGTAGTGTTGTTTGTTGCACTTTGCCATGCCATGCCTCATTAAACCGGACATGCATCATACTTGATTGTGCATCATGCCATGATTATTCTTGGTTCTTTACCATGTTGTTTGCTTCTTTCCGGTGTTGCTTCTTCTTGATAGTTCCGGTTACGTTGCGATTGTGAGGATCCGTTCGACTACGTCTGTTTGTCTTCTTCATGGACTCGTTCTTCTTCCTAGTGGGATTTCAGGCAAGATGACCGTCACCTTGGATCTCATTACTATCATTGCTATGCTAGTTTCTTCGTTCTATCGCTTTGCCGTGCTACCTATCTCTTGTTGATCAAGCCTCCCAAATTGCCATGTCAGCCTCTAACCTTTGTCACCCTTCCTAGCAAACCGTTGCTTGGCTATGTTACCGCTTTGCTCAGCCCCTCTTATAGCGTTGTTAGTTGTAGGTGAAGTTGAAGATTGCTCCATGATGGACAGGATTATGTTGGGATATCACAATATCTCTGATGTTAATTAATGCATCTATATACTTGGTAAAGGGTGGAAGGCTCGGCCTTATGCCTGGTGTTTTGTTCCACTCTTGCCGCCCTAGTTTCCGTCATACCGGTATTATGTTCCTTGATTTTCCGTTCCTTACGCGGTTGGGTGATTTATGGGACCCCTGTCGGTGTCAAAACAGGCGGATCTCAGGTAGGGGGTCCCGAACTGTGCGTCTAGGCGGATGGTAACAGGAGACAAGGGACACGATGTTTTTACCCAGGTTCGGGCCCTCTCGGCGGAGGTAAAACCCTACTCCTGATTGATTGATATTGATGATATGGGTAGTACAAGAGTGGATCTACCATGAGATCAAGGAGGCTAAACCCTAGAAGCTAGCCTATGGTATGATTGTTGTAATGGTTGTGTCTCCTACGGACTAAAACTCTCCGGTTTATATAGACACCGGAGAGGGCTAGGGTTACACAGAGTCGGTTACAATGGTAGGAGATCTACATATCCGTATCGCCAAGCTTGCCTTCCACGCCAAGGAAAGTCCCATCCGGACACGGGACGAAGTCTTCAATCTTGTATCTTCATAGTCTTGGAGTCCGGCTGACGATGATAGTCCGGCTGTCCGGACACCCCCTAGTCTAGGACTCCCTCAGTAGCCCCTGAACCAGGCTTCAATGACGATGTGTCCGGCGCGCATATTGTTCGGCATTGTAAGGCGGGTTCCTCCTCCGAATAATTCATAGAAGATTGTGAACACCAGGATAGTGTCCAGCTCTGCAAAATAAATTCCACATTCCACCGTAGAGAGAATAATATGTACACAAGTTCAATCTGCTGATGTCTTTTGTGGTATGACGTCACACCACTACCAAGCCTTTACTTGAATCGTTTTTTATTGTACCACCTCAGCGCGTTTAGCGAAGCGGTTTCCTTGGCACGTCTTGTCGAGGTAGAGATCGTGTTCCCCTTATTCCGGGATTCCCATCAATACAGACGTGGGTAACCCAACCGTGCCCGTTGCCACGCCCCCTCTATCGGAGGCGAGTCCCGAACGGTCACAGGGACGGCTCTTGGTATTCCCCTTCTTTATAACGGGACCAAGGCTCGTTTCTTTTCTTCAATCCTCAATCGAATCCACTCCCTGCCCCGAGTTCCAACACCCAGATCCCCAGATTTGAGCGCTTCAGACCTTCAACAATGTCCGGCTCCGACCTACAGGGCCGGTGGATGCCTTCTTCCGTCACGAAAGAAGACGTGCTAAAGCTGCGAGAGGCCAAGTACCTGTCTTATGAGATTTTGGATAGGTTGCCCGCCAAAGGGCAAGTCATCCCCATCCCCGAGCCTGGCGAGTATGTCGTGTTTGTATCCCACCTCCGTCGGGGTTTAGGCTTCCCGATGGATCCTTTTGTGAGAGGGCTCATGTTTTACTATGGGTTGGAATTCCATGACTTGGCTCCGGAGTCCATCCTCCATATCTCCTCATTCATTGTCGTTTGCGAAGCCTTCCTCCGCGTCACCCCTCACTTCGGCTTGTGGCTTAAGACCTTCGACGTGGAGCCGCAGATGATCAAGGGGCGTCAAGCAGAGTGCAGCGGGGCGGTTGTAAGCAGAAGGGCTGACGCTCCATGGCCCGAGGGCTCTTTTCAGGAGGAGCTTGGCTTGTGGCAGCAGGAGTGGTTCTACATAACCGCTCCCAGGGGCAGCAGGCAGAAGCCGCCGCCCATCTTCCGCTCGGGCCCTCCGCGGCGGCTGATGTCAGGGGTCAGCCAAGGGCTCAACTAGGGGCCGTCAAAGGACGTGCCCCTATTGCAGGGCCGGATTCAAGACCTCCAGGCGAGGGAGATCGATCTGGTCGTGGTGATGCAGGTCATGCTGATTAGGCGTCTCCTACCCTGCAAACGCCGTCTTCTCCGGCTGTGCGAGTTTAATCCGGAGGGACCATGAATTCTCCAACACTTCATGGGTACGACACCCGTGGAGATGTACAAACTGTTCTTCGGAACGCCAGAAGCGTGTCCGGAATTGACCGAGGACGCCGGCCTAAGCTGCAATCGTCCGGATACATAAGTAAGTAGCTTCGTGTTCGGATGTACCGTTTGTTTGCCTTTCTATGATTCACTTCTTGACCAACTGCCCTCTAAACAGGAGTGGATAGCGAAAGCAAAGCTGATACGGTGTCCGGCCCCCCTCCCAGAGACCGCGCTGGATCCCGTGCTGGTCAGGATGCTGGAGGTTGCGCCTTCATAGGAAGGCAAAGGGGAGAACAGAGGAACTACCGCCTCAACCAAGGAGGTTTTTGAGGAAGGGGGGATCGAGAATCCCTCCTTCCAGGGGGAGAAGAGGACCACCTCCGAAAACCCGGAGGCCAAAGCCCCGAAGCGGGGGAAGAGATATTCACCAGAGGGTCCTGCGTCCGGAGAGGCTCCGGCCACATAGTCTCCCCTAAAGGATCAGCCCTCCAGCGAGCCTTGAGTACAAAAAAGGGAGTTTTGTAATAAGGGACATCCCTATTCGTGCTTCTGAGGATAACTTAAATTTTTACCTTGTAGTTCGGATCTCCGCCCTTCTCAGATGAGCTCGTCTTCGGGGGAACTCCGTCCGGAGATGATGGAAAGCGAGACGCCTCCATCTGCCGCCCCATCGGATAGGGCGGACGAGCCTGAAGTGTCGTCACGGAGGGTATCCCCGAGTCCGGCAGGGCCGAATAGTTCGGCACCAACTGGTGTGCGGCCGGGGGAGCTGAAGGATCTGCTTGAGAGGGCGTCCATCTCAGAAGGTCACCGTACACTGATGAGTACGGTGATTGAAAGAATTTCATCCGCCGAAGGCGGATTGCATGATGCCGTCAGGAGTTTGCTGGCGGGGTTTGAGGTACGTAAAAATGACATGCCCTTTGACAGTTTTACACATAAAGTGCGCCCTGTATAGATAGTAGCCCCTGAGACTCGGTAGGGTGTCGAGGACGACAGCATGCCGAGGATCAAAAACCCAGGTATTGATTTACGCCTTTCCTAAGAAGGTGGCGGATAGTTCGGTGGCTAGCCAGACAAATGGAGTTGCCGAACTGATGCGGCAGCTCAACGTTGCGGATGCGGACATCGCGCTGGTCAATAAACGACTTGACGAGTCACAAGGTAGGTTTTTTCTCCGTTGTCACCTGGAAAGGGAGCCGAAGCCCACTCCTTACAACATGTGTGTTTAATGCAGATGGTGCCGCTGCTGTGGAGAGCCTTCGGGTAGAACTTGCTCAAGCCAAGGAGCAAGCCAGAAGGAGTGATGCGGCTGCCTCAAGGGTGGCCGAAGAGCTAGAAGCCGAAAGGGCTGCACACTGCCGAAGCAGGGAGGAGATGGCTGAGATGGCCGTGAAGTTGAAAGATGCTACCGTCCGCAATGATGTTCTTGAAAAGGAACGCCTAGCGGAGCAAGAAGTCCTGGGGAAGGACACCGCCGAAGCCAAGGATGCCCGTTCTGCAATGCGGGC
Source organism: Triticum dicoccoides (assembly GCF_002162155.2). NCBI lineage: Eukaryota > Viridiplantae > Streptophyta > Magnoliopsida > Poales > Poaceae > Triticum > Triticum dicoccoides. Next base: position 271,465,443 of record NC_041389.1, read on the forward strand.
TATAAAGGAGGAGCTGCGCCAGGCGGGAGACATTGTGGCTGGCAAGCCCTTTCTGCTGCGCCGAAGGTTTACAGATCCAAAGTATGCTCAGCTTGGCCAGCTGTGGGGTCCGGAGGATCCTTATATGGACTTAGCGGCGAGTGCGGCAGACGCCGTTGTGCACTTCCGAAGTCAGGAGGATCACAAGACGGAAGAGCTGTTTTGGTCTCAATTCCATAGTCTGGAGCGTTCACTTCCGCTGACCGATCGGCTGGCCGAGTGGGCTGAGCTGAATAGATTGTCCGGACTTGCCATGACGGATATCGTGGCTCATGTCTGGCCGGATAGGCCCAAGCTGAAGAGTTATTTTCGCTTATTGCAGCAATTCCTTGGGGCGGTGCCGCATATCAAGGCGATGAAGCGGTCGGCTTGCATAGAAGGTGCACGGATGGCCCTCGCCCATGTGAAGACACATTGGACAGAGATGGATGCCACCGCTGTTGCGACCCAGGGTTCGGACGAGAGCCGGTTACCCGCCGAGCACTATTTTGGGGAAGTTCTATGTGGTGGTCGTGTAATTGAGTCGCAGTGCTCAAAAAATGTCATGTTCAAGTGAACATTTTGGTTTGTAAAACGATGTTTATGATGTCAGCGCTTTTTTGTACTTGTGCGTTCCAGTATTGGAATATCTCCTGTGCGGCCGTTTATGTATACGTGTGTATAACCTGAAAGATGGCAGTCATCGGCTTCAGCCCCCACGCACAAGGTGCGGGGGTGTTCACAAAAATAGCGCATTTTCACACTTAATCCGACGTCTCGGTCCTGTGAAGGAGGTGGTAGCATAGCAAACGAGGCAACCGGACTATAATGCTTTATCACTTTCACTTAGCCATAGGAGTTCGAGGGTGGGGCTACGATATAGCCCCTAGGGGCACTGCGCTCTCCGAATTCGGGGCGCGTATGTGCCTGACCGGGAAACGGTCCTTCGTCAAAGCGGAGGAATTCTAAACATTCCGGTAGTCGATCGAGTGGTTGACCAGTCTCTCGCTGCATCATGACAGTCAGTTTTTGGCTTTCTCTACTGAGGTGCTCGCCCGGCCGAACTGGGGCACAATCGCAGTAGTTCTCCTGGTGCCGCATTAGCCGATGATACGGAACGTAAGGCAGCAAAACACAGGAGCCGGGCAAACCCAACATTTGACCAAAGACATGATTCGGAGCTGATGCATATAAGGCCTAACTCGAGACGCCGAACACTCCCTAAGGTATTCGGTCTTTATGATAGCGGGCAGAACAATGCCCTAAGCCCCTAGTGTCCAGGTACACGCAAGGTCCTCTGACGCGGTCGATGCCAAAACGTCAGTCTCCTCTCCAGTTATAATGAAAAACCAGGGGATATATAGCAACAAGAGACAGTAAAAAAGGTTTACACAGGGTCTTAATCTGAAAAGAATCCTTGCAACGGGTCCCTACTGCACATCTGCGCCTGTGTCTCCGTTGTGCTGTATCCTGGACGGGTGTAACACGTTGTTCATCTGTAAAAGAGAGGAACTTAGTTTGAAAAGTAATAGTGCAAAAAAATGAATTAAAATCGAAATATGAATGAATGAAGCTGAGCTTATATTGGCTCATACGACAGACCCTTGTAAAGGGGTGTGCGGCTAGGGAGCCCCTAGCTTATTTTATGCCGGACTCGTCTAGCCGTGTCCGGGGTCTTGAACGAACTTTTAGTGAGATGATGCCGCATGGACCGGGCATTTTAATTGTAAGAGACGCGTAGTGTGGTATTGAGTTAAAGCGGACGAAAGCTTCACGTCCCAATAGTGCTTGATGGCTACTTTTGAATGGGCGACATGAAAGATTAGCTTTTCGCGTCGGAAGTTGTCGGGTGACCCGAACACAACTTCTAGTAGTAAGGAGCCCGTGCACTTGGCGTAGGGGCCTGGCGTCACTCCTTTGAAGGAAGTGTGGCTATGTCGAAATTTTTTTGACTGAGCTATGTCGAATATTAGTAAGGTCTATCCTCGACTTGCGGATTGTGTTCGGATATAGCAGGTTTAAATCGCTGCCGCCGTCCATCAGGACTTGTGTAAATTGTAGTCCGTCGATTATAGGATCCAATATCAGAGCAGTCCATCCTGCGTTTCGAATACTTCTGGAATAATCCAGGTGGTCGAAAGTAATTGGTTTTGACATCCAGTCTCGAGGTTCCGCTAGGGTGGACCGTGCGACGCCTACTTTGGCGGGTGCCACACTGTTGTTCCGTATTATCACATGAAGTGAATTTACTGTTTTGACTTCTTGTGGGAAAGTCTTTTGTTTTCCGGTGCTCTGCTGGTGGGGTTCGTCATCATCCTCGCTTGGCGTGTCGAGCCCCTTGTGTTCGGCGTTGAGTCGGCCGGACTGTTTGAAAACCCAACAGTCTCGGTGGGTGTGGTTTGCAGGCCTTCCGGAGGTGCTGTGGATTTGACATATCCGATCTATAATTTTCTTTAAGTTGGATAGATCTTCACTGTTGTCCTTAAGAGGCAGTGCTTTGTTGTTCGGCCGCGAGCTTTTGAATCCGGCGTTGACCGTCGTATTCTTTGGGCTTTTTTCTTTATTTCGGCGCTGGTCCTTTTTGCGCCGTGATTTTCCGTTTCCATCTCTGGTTTCGGATGTACTCGGGTCGCTGGTGCTGCATCTTGCTAGCTAGCTGTCCTCCCCTGCGCAAAAGCGGGTCATGAGGCTTGTTAGCACAGCCATAGTTCTCGGCTTCTCTTGGCCGAGGTGTCTGGCGAGCCATTCGTCTCGGACATTATGTTTAAAAGCTGCTAAGGCTTCGGTGTCCGGACAGTCGACTATTTGGTTCTTTTTGGTAAGAAACCTGTTCCAGAATTTGCGTGCTGACTCTCCAGGCTGTTGAGTTATGTGAGTTAAATCGTCTGCATCCGGAGGTCGGACATAAGTCCCTTGAAAATTTGCTCTAAACGCGTCCTCGAGCTCTTCCCAACTTACAACAGTATTTTCTGGGAGGCTTTTGAGCCAATGCCGAGCTGGCCCTTTGAACTTGAGGGGTAGATATTTTATGGCGTGGAGATCATCTCCTCTAGCCATGTGTATGTGCAGTATGTAATCCTCAATCCAGACTCCTGGGTCTGTTGTTCCGTCGTATGCCTCTATGTTTACGGGTTTGAATGCCGCTGGAAATTCATGATCCAGCACCTCATCGGTGAAACATAGTGGGTGTGCGGCACCTCTGTATTTAGGCGTGTCGTTATCTTCAAGCATGCGGCGTGTTGTGTTGCTTCCTAGGGCCCTCTTTTTTGGCCCATAAATGGACCTGACTGGGCCATCTGTTTTGTGAGGATCGTATGTCATCTTGTGTGTGGCGCCGCTTGTCGCTTTTGGCCTGTCATCTGGTCGTCTATCCGGCCAGGCGGCCTCTTTGCTTTTGGACTGTGGGGGCTCTATGGCCTCCTCGTCAAATTTTGGCAGCAGCTTGCACTTCGGGTAGCTCTTTGTTTGGTGGCAATTGCCATATTTGTCCGCGGTCTTGAGTACTTTGCTCCACCTCATTCTCAGTATGTCTTCCGCTGTTTTGAGCTTCCGTTTTTCCTTTTTCAGACTTCTTGCAGTGGCGACAAGTCTTTTGTGAAGGTTCTTATGCTCCGGTGGTGTGTCCGGCGTGAGGTCGTCTGGACTATTGTTTTCGCCGGGCATGGATTGATTATCCGATTCGCCTTGTTCGGATGGCTGCTTGGTTGCATGTTCGTCGTCCACTGGTTTGCCCTGCTCTATTGCTGGGTCATTAGGAGTGCTATTTTCTTTGAGGCGGGCCTTAGGGCGGCATCTGCGTCGCCGTTTTGGTTGTTTGTTGGCGGAATTATCCTTTGCCGCGTCCTGTTTTTCCTCGTTATCGCTTCCTTTTGGGGTGTCCACCATATATACATCATGGGTTGTGGTGGGCTTCCAGTGCTCGGTAGGCGCTGGTTCTTGGTAGTCTCCGGCATCGTCGTCCATGCCATCGATATCTTCGGAGTCGTAGTCTAGCATGTCAGTTAGATCGTCGATAGTGGCTACAAAGTGGGTGGTGGGTGGGCTCTGAATTTCTTCGTCGTCCGCATCCCAACCATCCTGACCGCAGTCGGGCCAGGGTTCTCCTGATAACGAGAGATGCTTTAGCGAATTTAGGATGTCGCCAAAGGGTGAGTGCTGAAAGATGTCCGCGGCGGTGAACTCCATGATCGGCGCCCAATCGGATTCGATTGGCAGGGGCACAGGAGGTTCGGAGTCCGGCAAGGAGTCCGGCGCCTCGGAGTCACGAGCTTCATAAGGGACAAGGTCAGTATTCGGCTCCATCGCCGTGGAAGTTGCAGCTCTCGAGGCGGTGTCCAGCCACCTGTCCTCGATCTGCGCTGTCGGCTTCGAACTATGGGTCAGAGCGGACTTGTGTGCGGCCTCCAGGGTACTGCCCGGCGGCAGAGCTAGATCATGCCCATCGTGACAGTGCGGCACGCTCGGCTGTGGCTCGAATCCGTCGAAGATCAAGTCTCCGCGGATGTCGGCCGTGAAGTTTAGGCTTCCAAACCTGATCTGATGGCCAGGGGCGTAGCTTTCGATCTGCTCCAGATGGCCAAGCGAATTGGCCCGCAGTGCGAACCCGCCAAATACGAAGATCTGTCTGTCCGGGGAGAAAAGTCTCACCCTGGACGGCGTTGTTGTTGATCGAAGAAGCCATCAAGCCTATCGGTGACGACACAGAGGAACTCTCAATGAAAGCACCAATGTCGGTGTCAAAACCGGCGGATCTCGGGTAGGGGGTCCCGAACTGTGCGTCTAGGCGGATGGTAACATGAGACAAGGGACACGATGTATTTACCCAGGTTCGGGCCCTCTCGATGGAGGTAAAACCCTACTCCTGCTTGATTGATATTGATGATATGGATAGTACAAGAGTGGATCTACCACGAGATCAAGGAGGCTAAACCCTAGAAGCTAGCATATGGTATGCTTGTTGTAATGGTTGTGTGTCCTACGTACTAAAACTCTCCGGTTTATATAGACACCGGAGAGGGCTAGGGTTACACAGAGTCGGTTACAATGGTAGGAGATCTACATATCTGTATCGCCAAGCTTGCCTTCCACGCCAAGGAAAGTCCCATCCGGACACGGGACGAAGTCTTCAATCTTGTATCTTCATAGTCTTGGAGTCTGGCTGACGATGATAGTCCGGCTGTCCGGACACCCCCTAGTCCAGGACTCCCTCAACCCCCTTGACAGTTCGCTTTGAATAAAACTCCTCCAGCAAGGCCCAACATTGGTTTTAACATTTGCCACCTAAGCCTTTTTCCCTTGGGTTCTGCAAACTCAAGGGTCATCTTTATCTTACCCCCCGGGCCAGTGCTCCTCGGGGTGTTGGTCCAAACTAGAGCACCGTGCGGGACCATTCCTTGGCAACTTGGATTACGTTGGTACCTGTACACTTCGCTTATCCGGTGTGCCCTTAGAACGAGATATGTGCAGCTCCTATCGGGATTTGTTGGCACAGTCGGGTGGTCTTGCTGGTCTTGTTTTACCATTGTCGAAATGTCTTGTAAACCGGGATTCCGAGACTAATCGGGTCTTCCTGGGAGAAGGAATATCCTTCGTTGACCATGAGAGCTTGTGATGGGCTAAGTTGGGACACCCCTGCAGGGTATAAACTTTCGAAAGCCGTGCCCGCGGTTATGTGGCAGATGGGTATTTGTTAATGTCCGGTTGTAGATAACTTGACACCAGATTCGAATTAAAACGCATCAACCGCATGTGTAGCCGTGATGGTCTCTTTTCGGCGGAGTCCGGGAAGTGAACACGGTTTTGGGTTATGTTTGACGTAAGTAGGAGTTCAGGATCACTTCTTGATCATTGCTAGCTTGACGAACGTTCCGTTGCTTCTCTTCTCGCTCTTATTTGCGTATGTTAGCCACCATATATGCTTAGTCGCTGCTGCAACCTCACCACTTTACCACTTCCTTACCCATTAAGCTTTGCTAGTCTTGATACCCATGGTAATGGGATTGCTGAGTCCTCGTGGCTCACAGATTACCACAACAACAGTTGCAGGTACAGGTTATGCGATGATCATGACGCGAGAACGGTTTGCTTGTTTTGGAGTTCTTCTTATGCTTCTTCTTTGATCAGGGGATAGGTTCCAGGTCGGCAGCCTGGGCTAGCAGGGTGGATATTGTTTGAGCTTCTGTTTGTGTTTCATCCGTAGCTGGATGTTGATCTTATGTATGTTGTATTGATGTACTCTGTGGCATTTGTATGCCTTGTATGTATCCCCATCTATTATGTAATGTTGATGTAATGATATCCACCTTGCAAAAGCGTTTCAATATGCGGTTCTATCCTTGGTGGGGCCTTCGAGTCTCTTTAGGATAGTATTGCATATTGGGCGTGACATTCCTTCAGCCGGTGTGTGTAGGGGATTAGGGGCATCGTTCACGCGGTCATCAGTGGCGAGGGAGGAAACCCACAACTGCCAACAGGTCCCGATCCTTTGCCCGTGCCGTTCTCTCCGACACAACGCCGGCTCGGGAGGTCCTCCGACCCCTTCTTCCTCCCTGCCATATTGTGGGCAGATCCAACCTGCCGTCGGCCTCCTAGCCACATCCCGACGACCCTCAGGTATAAGTTCCTTCGAAAGCGGCCCTGCTCTACTGCCCCAGCTCCCCACGTGTCTTCATGTGGATCTTTTTGTACTTCCATCAACTCTTCCAAAGCCACCTAAATTTTTAGTATTATTAGAGGTAAAGTTACTTCATGCAGTTGAATCTAGGACTTTGTTCAGACAGAGTAGTGGGGAAAGTTGTTGCATGAATCTAGTACTTGATTCAAAAGGAAAATAATAGGGGGAAAGTAGTAGAGACTAGATACCCAACCAGTCTCTTGGTTGAAAAGGGAAATAAAGGGAAAAAGGAGGTACAAACTGGATAAGGAACATATCTATTATTGGTTGAAAAAAGGATAGAAAGTGGCGGCTTGTGGACAAGTCAATAGAGTATGCCCACAATTTGATTTGTTGCTCTCACATAGTAAAAGGTATGCAGGATTAGATTTGTTGCCCTCACAGAGTATGAACAAACTGGGCATCACCACTTGATGCCTCCTTGTAGGTACATTGTGCTGATGCGTCCGCTGTCGCATGTCCTTATACCAACTTTGTGCAGTTGTTAATATAAGGGCATGTGTAAAGTGAAGCAATCACACTATTACCGTAAGGACATGTCTAACCAATGTTATTGTTAATCTAATGCCTCCATTAATATAAGGGCGTGTGTAAGATGCAATTAAACTGTGTTACAAATGGTACTCCTGCTATTTTTCCTAGTATGATAAGTAAGTTGCTTCTTTACGCTGCTGAGTGTCCTGGTGTCCCCACTGTCCCATGCCCTTAAACCAACTCTTTAGCTACTGTTGATCTACAGTATCTGGTAAACAAGCAATGCCACCATTAAAGTAAGCCCATATTTGACGAATGTCATTGTTGATCGTAATGCTTCCGGTAACATGAAGTAGTGCTGCCCCGTTTTGACATTTCTATTGTCTGTGCATGATTACCATGAACATAATCAAGATGCTTCTTTTCATTTCGTGTATGTTTTGTATCTTGTTATTAACCAGCAACTGTTTTCTTTCTATCTTTTTATGCGGATAGGGATATTCCTTTCACCTTGTTGCTATTGTGACCTTTTGGTGAACTACACAAAACACTTTTTTTGGAATGTCTTATGCAGTTCAACTAAAATGTCACGTAGGCAACGTCTCTCAATTTTGGTGGAACTGCACAAAATGGTGATTGGAGTTTCCAAAATCTCTATCAAACTCTGCTGGTAATCCCGTGCAACATTTTATTAGCCTTTGCAAGATGATCCGTCACTGCACCATAATGGAACTTTATTTTAGTGGAACTGCACAAAATGATAAGCAAATTATAGTTGCACCTTACATGAGCAGGACAACCATCCTTAATGTTGCTCAATTTTAGTGCAACTACAAAAGAAGAACCTGCCAACTCATGAGAGCAACTACTTCTTGCTAGTTGAATGATGCAATATTTGCTTCATTTCAGGTGAACTGCAGAAAAAGTCACATGAATTGAATCATGGAGCTGCAGATTGACCTCATCGAGTCATGGCGGCGTAGGGGCCCCTCTCTTAGTTATGGTTCCCATGACCGGGTATGTTCCTTGTTGGTTGATTTTGACTCTGCATCCAGCTACTCTTTTGGCACTGCTACTGCCACTGATAAGATGAAGTAATAATACATTTAAAATGGAGCTACTATCTTAGCTACCATTTCATTTCCAATGTAGATAGTTTGCAGAAGGCCTATCTGGCAGAACGAAGTCCATGTGCACTGCATCAATCACATAGTTGCACTGAACCAGTTGAGTCCATGAGGCCCACTGTTGAGGTGGCATGGGTCCCCTCTCTAACTGGCGGGCGCCATAATTTTAGTTGAACTACACAAAAAGTGGTTGAAATGAGTCGACGCTCCTCCTTCTACTGCCACACTGATGTGTTAATGATTGTCAATGAATCGCTTTCATGGCAAGATATGGAGACATGAAGAATAACTTGATCTCCCAAAGTCATCTCACACAGGTCAGTACTGTCCTTTATCAACATGATTGTGCTTTGTCATACTGTGCTAACGTTGTATTTTTTAAATAAAGCTATTCTATCGCAATCTTTTCTCGTTTTGGAAATAAATTTTGCTTCAACTAGTGCCACTATTATAGTAATCATGCTCTTTCTTATCTGCGCAAATAGGAATACTCAACTACAGATGTTGTGATGGTCAAGAGCACTCGCCAAGTTCTTGGGTTGTATGACACGGCTAGCCAAGATGGATTTAATCCCGATATTCAATTTATCAAAAGGCTCTAATGGGTTGGTTCCGAATCTTGCAAGCTGGGAATCAATGAGATGTGTAGGCATCTTTGTTGTACTTATTATTTGAATCTTATTTGTTGGTTCTGAATCTTGCAAGCTGGGAAACATGGCACGATGATGCAGAGGACAACAACCATAACAAATTGTTCAAACTTGGTAGTATTTTCTGTGTGAAAGTGCACCAAATGCGCTGATCGTGTGCGTAGTGAGAATAATAATTCTAATTATTGTGCATGTTGATCCTGTGGCACTGATAGAACGAGCCAATGCTTTGCTTGTTTTAAGAATAAATTTTAATTAAAGCTAATTAATTTAAGTAAAGTGACCACTAACACTTTTATTATAGTACCAATACAGGCCCGCTCGTGAACCGACATGTGGCCGGAATAGGTTTCTTAATGGAGGCGTTTGAATGCGCCGAGGGTGCATGTTTTGTCGGGCGCGCCGCAGGCGAGGGAGGGGTAGTAACTGTTGTCGTCTGTACACACACAGTTTACTGTTGAATCCAGTTCCCCAAGAGCTGAAAAATGAACTGCTGCCGCTGCCTACCCACTCGTTCACTTGAAGAGACTCCAATGGCGATCCGAGGGGTGAGCCTGCTGGATATGAACTTCAGCAAGGAGTTCGCTGCTCAGATGTGGCACCCCGATCCGCATGGATCAGGGGGCCTTTGCACGTCAGCCGAGGATAACACCTGACGCACGACAGGTCCATGATACAGCATTCCAGGTACAAGAATATTCATCAAATACATGTGTATTAGGTTACATCATTGATGAATACAATCTTCTGGCATAGCCCTAAGGCTATTTACATGGTAGCGGAAGTCCATATAAATGGCGGTGGAAGTCTTGGTTTAGCAGCGTCTCTCTCTGGCTGGGCTCCATAACTCACAAGACTGGCAAGATTACGGCCTAGCACGATGGAACAAGCGAAATAATATGGGCACGACCTACAAAACTGGCATGACACACCAGGAAAGTACATTGAATGTACTTGCAAGACAACCAAATACATAGCATCCAAACAAACAGATGACAAAGCAAGAACCAAGCATATGCAACAGTCTACTTCCACACAGCTTCTAAACATGGCATGATATTAATCATAAATCAAACTAAGAAATGAGTAATAGCACAACATCTACAAGCATGGCATATCAAACTTACTTCTAGCAAAGCAACAACAAAGAATAGCATATCCAAACATGGCATGGCATCAAGAAACTATGCTGAAAATAAACTACCAATTACCTCCCGTGAAGACATGTTGTATCAACCTTATACAACAATCACTTACTCTGCCACGGCTCCTTGGAGCACAAGCATGACTTACCGAGACCTCATCTCGGGGTCATATCAACACATCATTGTGACTTCTCAGGATTATCTCATGGTCCAAGGCATCACAAGATTTATCACATCTTAGTTATCACACAAGTTATTAGCAGATTTAACCTCCATTTCGACCAAGACCCGATAGTGTGACCTACTACGAACTTGTGCCCATGACCGAGGACGCGGCTATCGATAGATTGAAATACACTCTGCAGAGGTAGCACACTTTACCCACACTACGAAATACCTGGCCTCGTACTCCCATTCGGGTGGACCAAAGTACTCCAAAGAAACCCTCCCTTTGCCATGCACTCTCCCCGGCCACTCCGACCATCTGCCTCTTAGGGCTAGGTCTTGGGTGGCCCCGTGTCTACCAAAGACACCAACGGCTACCGTCATGGCAAAACGGTCCCAAACGGGGACAAGGTACCATAAAAACAAAAACGAGCACACAAGGTTATGTCCGCCTACCTGATCAGGGTAGCGCGTGCCCATAACCTTCCCTCGCAGGAGGCACCGGTGAGAGCCACGACAAAGGACTGAATCAAGACCTTCCCATAAGGTAAATGTGGTTGCACTAGAGAAAGCTCGATTTGGGTGGCACTGTGATATCCCAGTGATGATGGAGGAGGTTTGTTATTATGCTCGATTTGGGTGGAACCAAGCTCGACAAGTTTGCTGTTGCAAACTTGGCCACATCTTGGTGATCAAACTAGAGGGGTTAAGGACTAAGAATGATGTCTGGGAGGTTTAGGGTAGCAAGGACTACGGTCCTAGGAAGTTGGAAGGGATTTGGACAATTATTTAACATTGTTGCAGTGCAACTGTCAAATATGGCCCAGAAAACAAAAGAGGAAGAAACACTCACTAGGAGTGTTGGATTTGGCTCCCACTTGGCAATTCCTCATGATTTGGTCATATGTAGATTCTGTGAAAAGATCATACCAAATGGACATGCCAAATTGGTACTTGCTTCACAAGCATCACTTTTGACAAGAAACTTGAGAAAATTCTAGGAAAATATTGGCTACATGGAATGAACCAATCTCTTGGGTAGGTGGGTTTTATGGATAGGAGAAGGATTGGAAATATTTTCAGCCATAATGAATCAAGATAAAATATACTTGCTTCACACAGAAAATTTGGACAGAAAAGAAGAATTGATCCTGCTCACATAGATCAATGAAATGAGCTGAATTTAGGTATAGGCTAATGATTTGAGACACACGAGACGTTTGCAAAGTTTCATCCCATTTGGAATCTCTATGAAGGTACTTCCTTCACAAAGTTGCATTCTGGTCAGAAACTTTGAAAAATTGCAAAGGGAGCTGGGATGAATGGATTGAGCTCATCTTTGGTATCCATGGGTGATTTATCAATATTAATCACCCTGCCAAATTGCAGCTCAAATGGAATTAGGAATAAAGCACTTCCTTTGCAAAATTTCAGAGAAGGCAGAAACTTGCATTGGATCATGTGCCCAATATTGAACTGTGGGATCATGAGATAAGGATGGAACTAGTGATTATATAGCAACGAAAAGCTCCACAATTTATGTGGGAATTTTCTCTGCTATAAAAATAATAGTTCCTTTAGAAAATGGCAGAAATGTAATATTGTTATTAAATAGGAAAAGGCAATTTTCCTTATTTAATTATGGCCAATATCTTTGCCAGAGCTTGGATTAGGCATAAATATCAACTCCACCAATTCACATGAATTTAGGAGATGGCTAGCTATGCCTTTGGATTTTATTCCTCAGAAAGGCAAGAAATGGAATAAATCATAGTTCAAAAATATTGCATGGGACTTGGCAATATTTTTGCATATCCAAGGTTGAAAAGGATAGGAGGGTCTCTGGGAACAGATGGGATGATCAACAGATCAAGGAAAATGATGGCTCCTTTGTAATCACAATGGCCATGATGAAATTCCAAAAATTTGGAATTATGGTTTGAGAGGGTTGGAGATGAAGCAAATGAGGTCTTGCCCACTGAAAAAGACATGAGCAAGGTTTTCAATGGTTGGAAATGACAAGAATTCTCAGAGTCATCCAACAAACTCAGGAGAAAGATTTTGAAAATGAGTGCCAGGAAGGAATAACAACTCAAAAATTGATAACCCAATTTTGGGGCTGTTACAAACCTTCCCCCCTTAAAAAGAATCTCGTCTCCTAGGGTTACAACACCAAAGGAAAGATAGACACTCTGGGAAAAACCTCTGGGTTAATTTTAACCCTTCGGTCAGATTTGAACGAGTTGGGGCACCGATAATTGGTATACCCAGGGAGAGATATGGGCAAACATGGTTATATCCACGGCTAGGGGCACTCGAGATAAAACTCTCGAAAAATGCTAGATGCACCCCAATGAACAGTGGTTTCACCTGCTGACACGTGGGTCCAGGGCCCACTGGTAGCCTCCTTCTTCTACCTCCGCTAGCTGCTTCTTCGGTGCTGCTGCTTCGCGTGCGGCTTGGCACAGCACGCATCTAGCTCCTAGGGCGATGAGGACCCTAGTGCCGTAGTGCGCAGCGTGCACGGCGCCAGTGCAACGAGCACTTGCATCGCGGGCCAGCACCTTGTCGGCACTGCTCGCGGATTCGCCTCCTGGACGACGGTGATCGGGCAACGAGCGAGTTTCCTGGACCTCGCGCACCGTACACCGGGGTTGGGCTATAAAAATGGCAGGGCGGCATTCCTCCAACACCAACACAATGCCGCTCTGCTACCTCTTTGGTTTGGGCGAGATCGATCTGAGCTCCTTCAGCGAGGAGGTGTTCTTGGTGGCGCTACGATTGTTCCTAGCTGCTCTACTGGGCACGCTGGTTGGCTCGTCGTTCCTTCTGGTGATACTCATTAGGAACGAGCGAGCTCGAGGCAACGCGCTGCTGGGTGCGGTGGCTGGAGGTGTGGAAGAAGATGGTGCCCGGGGTGGTCCTCCGCCAGCTTAATCCTCCGTCACTTTGCGCTGATGGAGTAATAGCATGCTACAGTGGAGCGGGGTGGCAACTTGCCTGCATCACGCAAGGCAGTGATGGTGCTGGATGATGGGTTTGGATGCGGGTGAGGTGGCTACGCCAGCTCAGGAATCAGTTTAGGGCACGGGAAAAATTTCGCGGATTGCTCCACGAAATGTAGGTGTCAAGGTAGAATCGGAGTTGAAATCTATATCGGGGAGTTGTACTGGATCGAGAGGAATAAAGCTGGCAGTGTTTCTCCGGAAACGTGATTGAGTAAACGAAAAAGAACTAGGAACGAGAAATGGCTATAAGGAAATGTCGCTTCCAGGCTCGGGGTTTAAAAATCTGGCACACGGGGTATGCACAGATAGAGAGGGATATGTGACTTTGCTTTCCCCCAAGTACTGCTCAAATGTACTCGTGGGTGAACCGGGTATGCGTGCAGTATGTAGTACAAACAAACTAGCAAACAGACTGATGCAACAAACATGCAATGAAAAACACAATAGACAAATCATTCTAAGGTGTTTTAATGCTAGTGGGTATATGTACTCCTGGCATACATATACCTACACCAGCGCGCATTTTATTAAAGACTCGGGATGAGTCAATGTTGTTTGTAGTGTATGTGTCGTACTGATTAAAATCTTGTTAGCAAACATTGCCAACCCTATCAAACATTTTTGTTTGACAGAGAGACAAGCAAAAACAAACACACAAACACAAGCAAGCAAGCAAATAACACAGCATGTGGGTTACAACAGTACCAGCATACATCAAAGCACAAATGCGCTACACGCTAATCGAAACTACTCGCTGCGGGGTACATGGTTCTATCCTCATATCAAGGATGAACCAACAGACCGACCTACTAGCAGAAACCACTAACTGCATGATTTTAGTCATGCAGAAGACTGGCCTTGCTGGGGCTCTCCTGGAGGACGAAGACTGAGCCAATCTCCATCTTCATCGTCTGACACTTCTATGGGTTGGGGCGGTGGGGCTGAAATTGCTCCAGGAAAATGCTGTTGATGGATCCGGAGAAGAGACTTGTCGAGGGTGATGATGTTTGGCTTGGGCCATAGCACAGGCTGAGAGGATAGCACTGGTTCGGATGGCATTGGGCAAACAGCTTGAGATGCGAATTTACGAGCCTCACGGTAAGCTTCCTTGATGACTCGTACCACATTATCGTCCATGGCTCTAAACTCGGCAAGCAGCATTGAAATCAACATCCCCTGGGCAGTGATGTATTGCACCAGGCGAGCGATTGCAGGATCATCTCCTTGGCTAACGGAAGAAGGCTGCATTACTGCGTTTGACACAGTGGGGAAAAAGCAGAACTCTAGCCTTGTTGCTACACGCGGGAAGTTGGTTCGGAGGTGTAGGATAGCCTCCACAGCAGTGGCCTGAATGGCTAAACCAGAAGTAGGCATGGCTCTACCCTGTAAAACCAAAGGCTGGACATCTGCTGCAGGGCCTAGGCTGATGTGCACTCTTGCAACAAAGCGATGAAGGTGAGGGACAGGTGTCAATTGGAACACCAGGTAATCGATGGTAGTCTTACCGCCAAATGTTTTGGTGAGTATCTCAGCAAGAAGGGGCGGAAAACCTGTTGGGTTCTACGGTAGGGTGCGTCGACTGCAAATTAAAAAAAATCCTATGCGCAGAACAACCAAGAACATGCTATGGGAGATGGATCACAGTTCGTTACCACTAGACGCGCAGTGCCGTGCAGCGGAAGAAGAGTTGGGGCAGAACGTCCGCGTGGATCGTCTCCTCCTCGTCCGATCTCCCTCGAACAGCCGGTCGTCCGATCCCACGTACAAGTTCGCCGGAGCGGCGCAAGTGCACCGCCTCTAACGGTATCCGCGCATGCAGGAGGAACACCGTGCGGCGGACTGCTAGGTTCAATCACACAGTCGGCGGCGAGTGGAGGTGGCTATTCGCAACACATGCAAACCCTAGTCGCAGCACCGAAGCGATCAACCGCATGAGTGTGTTGTACCTCCACTTTATATAGGCATCCGTCGCAGGATCAACACTTGGGCCTCGCACGGACCCTAAAGCCCAAAGTCTACTTGGTCACGTTCCTAGTCCAGTTCGGATCACATCTGACCAGTGTCCTACGAACCGACCTCGTAGGTTCCTTCCCTTAAGCGCGCGACCCCTTAGGTTCAAGTCGGCTTGGTCACCGTTTGGATCACCTCCGACCTACACGGTTGGTAGCGGCCTCTAGCAAGGCGTGCCGACCACCAAGCAGACTATGAAGCTGGTTAGGCGAACCTGTACAACGTGTCACACTTCTATTCCCTTTGCCGCACGATATATGTTGTTGGGCTCAAGGCGAGACTGTCATCCTTGTGCTAGCCCGACCTCTTTCTCGTTTCAGTGATACCGACCACAAACCGGATTATCTCATAATCCCTGTCGTATGGCCATGCTTATCCTGGTCGGATCACACGAGGGGCCTAGAGTATATCTCTCCTGATCGGAGGGGAAAATCACATCTTGCTTGACCATGTCTCGCAGCATGGGACTAGACAAACCCGAAACCTACCTTTGTAACTACCCAGTCATGGAGTAGCGTTTGGTCGGCCCAAGCAAGTCTGTCACCATCCCGAGTACATGCGTCAGCTCAGGTCTTAGGACATAGAACGTATGTTGTACTAGAGACTCACAGATGACATATCGCTGCGTCTCATAGTTGGGTCTGTCCGACTCGGACCTTATCTCGACTCGGATCCGACTATGTCGAATCCGACCAGACCTTTCCAAGTCCATATTATCCGGTTAGCATCCAATGCTCCATGGCTAGTGAGAACAAGCCCTTTCGACTGCGCGTCCACACAGCCCTTTCGACTAGGGACCTTTTAGGACAGTCATCATACAATGCATAGTCCCACAAACAAGTCACGTACTTGCTGATACACATCATTGATAATGTCCAAGGACTATCTTTATTCATAAACACATAGGAAATATCATCATACATGATTGCCTCTAGGGCATATCTCCAACAGTCTCCCACTTGCACTGGAGTCAATCAAATAGACATTGAATGCCCATAGCTCTAATGTGCCCCTCATGCTTGGGTTGTGGAAGCGGCTTAGTCAACGGATCTGCAACATTTGCATCTGTGTGAATCTTGCATAACTCTACATCACCATCTTATACGATCTTTTGTACCAGGTGATATTTCCGATCTATGTGTCTAACCTTGTGGTGATTCCTCGGCTCCTTGGCTTGTGCGATGGCACCAGAATTATCACAATAAAGGTCCAACGGTTTAACCGAGGCTGGGAAAATACCAAGATCATCCATAAAATGCCGGATCCAAACACCTTCCTTTGCAGCTTCACAAGCCGCAATGTATTCGGCTTCTGTGGTAGAATCGGCCACTGTATCCTGCTTGGAACTCATCCAGTGCACTGCTCCTCCGTTCAGGATGTACACGAATCTGGACTGTGATCGACAATCATCTCTGTCAGTTTGGAAACTAGCATCGGCGTAACACCTTATGACAAGCTCTTCCTCACCTCCATAAACTAGGAACATCTCTTTAGTCCTTTTCAGGTACTTCAAAAGAGTCTTTACCGCTGCCCAGTGACTCTCACCTGGGTTGGCCTGGTATCTGCTTGTTAGGCTTATTGCAAAAACAACATCAGGCCTTGTACATATCTTGGCATACATGATGGATCCGATTGCCGAGGCATACGGAATCCTACTCATCCTGCTTCGCTCATCAGATGTCGAAGGACTCTGAGTCTCGCTTAGCCTTATACCATGTGAGAGTGGCAAGAACCCTTTCTTCACCTCACTCATGTTGAACCGCTTCAACACTTTATCTATGTACGTGCTCTGGCTTAAGCCGAGCAGCCTCCTCGATCTATCTCTATAGATCTTAATGCCTAAAATATTGGCTGCCTCACCAAGGTCCTTCATCAAAAACTTGCCATTCAATGATTCCTTGACCGAGTTTAGCATCAAAACATTGTTCCCAATCAACAATATGTCATCCACATACAAGATCGAAAACACTATCGAGCTCCCACTTAACTTCTTGTATAAACAAGAGTCCTCTTTGCTTTTGATGAATCTGAGATCAGTGACGACCTCATCAAAACGAATGTTCCAACTCCGAGATGCTTGCTTCAACCCATAAATGGATCTCTTGAGCTTGCATACCTTACTAGTGCTAGTCGGATCAACAAAACCCTCGGTATGTATCATATACATGTCCTCGGTTAAATTTCCGTGAAGGAAAGCCGTTTTGACATCCATCTGCCATATCTCGTAATCGAAATATGCAGCTATAGCTAGTATGATCCTCACCAACTTCAGCATCGCTACCGGCGAGTAAGTCTCATCGTAGTCAATTCCTTGAACTTGTCCATAACCTTTAGCGACAAGCCGAGCTTTGTGGACCTGAACATTTCCATCCACATCGGTTTTCTTCTTAAAGACCCATTTGCAACCAATGGCTGTTATGCCAGGTGGCGGATCAACCAAGCCCCAGACTTGATTCTCATCCATGGACTTTAACTCGGATCTCATGGCCTCCAGCCATGCCTCGGAATCTGGGCTCACCATCGCTTCCGCATATGTGGTCAGCTCATCACTTTCTAGAAACAATACATCGCGCACTCTGCGCAATCTTTCCGACCTTCGTGGTTCCGGTGCCGCTTCCACTACGGGTTCCCTGACTGACTCCGGTATGATCTCATCACCAGTCGAGCCGTCCCCGACTGGTCCTCAAATTTCTTCGAGTCAAACCGTCCTCCCACTGGCCTCCCGACTGAGAAACTCTTTCTCTAGGAAAACCCCGTTCCGAGCAACAAACACTTTGTTCTCTTCCCGGTTGTAGAAGCTATATCCCAAGGTTTCCCTCGGATATCCCACGAATATGCATTTATCCGACTTGGGTGTAAACTTGTTTGACATAAGTCGCTTGACAAACGCTTCACAACCCCAAATCTTTAGAAAAGACAAACTGGGACTCTTCCCGGTCCACATCTCATGTGGTGTCTTGTCTACGGATTTTGATGGTACCCTATTAAGTGTGAAAGCTGCAGTTTCTAGAGCGTATCCCCATAATGACAAGGATAAATCCGATTTGCTCATCATAGACCAGATCAAGTCCAACAAGGTCCTATTTCTCTGTTCCGACACGCCATTTCTCTGTGGCGTACCCGGAGGTGTGAGCTGAGGTACTATACCTCGACTTTTCAGATGATCATCAAACTCCTGGTCATGTACTCACCTCCACGATCAGATCGCAGAAGTTTCATAGTCTTGCTGAGCTGATTCTCAACCTCGTTTTGAAACTCTTTAAAGTTTTCAAAAGTTTCTGACTTGTGCCTCATCAAATAGATATATCCATATCTACTCAAGTCATCGCTTAGAGTCACGAAGTACTGATAGCCACCTCTGGCGGTTGTGCTCATTGGACCACACACATCACTATGTATAAGTTCCAATAGCTCGGACGCCCTCTCGCAACTCTTTGAGAAAGGAGACTTAGTCATCTTGCCGAGCAAGCATGATTCACATGTCTCGAAGGACCCGAAGTCGGACGAAGCTAGGAGCCCATCATCATGGAGCTTCATCATGCGTTTCAGACTAATGTGTCCAAGCCGGCAATGCCAGAAGTATGTCGGATTTATCTCATTAGGCTTCTACATTCACGTTATAGACCGGTTCCTATTCTAGATTCAATATAAATAGCCCATCAATAATGGGTGCATAGCCATGGAACATACCATTCAAAAATATCGAACAACCATTGCCCTTTAAATTGAATTCATAACCTTGACTCATCAAACATGAGGCAGAAATAATGTTCCGACTAAGTGCAGGAATGTAATAACAATTATTCAATTCCATAATGAAACCAGAAGGAAGCTGGAGCTGTTGGAAATATTCCCTAGAGGCAATAATAAAATGGTTATTATTATATTTCCTTGTTCATGATAATTGTCTATTGTTCATGCTATAATTGTGTTATCCGGAAATCGTAATACATGTGTGAATACATAGACCACAACATGTCCCTAGTGAGCCTCTAGTTGACTAGCTCGTTTGTCAATAGATGGTTACGGTTTCCTGATGACGGACATTGGATGTCATTGATAACGGGATCACATCATTGGAGAATGATGTGATGGACAAGACCCAATCCTAAGCATAGCACAAGATCGTGTAGTTCGTTTGCTAGAGCTTTTCTAATGTCAAGTATCATTTCCTTAGACCATGAGATCGTGTAACTCCCGGATTCCGTGAGAGTGCTTTGGGTGTGCCAAACGTCACAACGTAATTGGGTGGCTATAAAGGTATACTACAGGTATCTCCGAAAGTGTCTGTTGGGTTGACATGAATCGAGACTGGGATTTGTCACTCCATATGACGGAGAGGTATCTCTGGGCCCACTCGGTAATGCATCATCATAATGAGCTCAATGTGACTTGCCGGTAACGAGATTGAACGAGGTATTGGGATACAGACGATCGAATCTCGGGCAAGTAACGTACCGATTGACAAAAGGAATTGTATACGGTGTTACTTGAATCCTCGACATCGTGGTTCATTCGATGAGATCGTCGTGGAACATGTGGGAGCCAACATGGGTATCCAGATCCCGCTGTTGGTTATTGACCGGAGAGTCATCTTGGTCATGTCCGTGTGTCTCCCGAACCCGTAGGGCCTACACACTTAAGGTTCGGTGATGCTAGGGTTGTAGAGATATTAGTATGCGGTAACCCAAAAGTTGTTCGGAGTCCCGGATGAGATCCCGGACGTCACGAGGAGTTCCGGAATGGTCTGGAGGTCAAGATTTGTATATAGGAAGTCCAGTTTCGGGGGTCACCGGTATTGTACCGGGACCACCGAAGGGTCCCGGGGGTCCACCGGGTGGGGACACCTATCCCGGAGGGCCCCATGGCCTGAAGTTGGAGGGGAACTAGCCCCTGGTGGGCTGGTGCGCCCCCCTTGGGCCTCCCCCTGCGCCTAGGGTTGGAAACCCTAGGGGTGGGGGCGCCCCACTTGGCTTGGGGGGCAAGTCCCCCCCCTTGCCCCCCCCCCTTGAGATTGAATCTCTAGGGGGGTGGTGCCCCCCAGGGCCCCTATATAAAGAGGGTGGAGGGGGGATGTGCACCCTAGTCCTTGGCGCCTCCCTCTCCTCTCGTAACACCTCTCCCTCTCGTTGAGCTTGGCGAAGCCCTGCCGAGATCACCACTGCTTCCACCACCACACCGTCGTGCTGCTGGATCTCCATCAACCTCTCCCTCCCCCTTGCTGGATCAAGAAGGAGGAGACATCTTCCCCAACCGTACGTGTGTTGAACGCGGAGGTGCCGTCCGTTTGGCGCTAGGATCATCGGTGATTTGGATCACGACGAGTATGACTCCATCAACCCCGTTCTCTTGAACGCTTCCGCTCGCGATCTACAAGGGTATGTAGATGCACTCCTCTCTCTCGTTGCTAGATGACTCCATAGATTGATCTTGGTGATGCGTAGAAAATTTTTATTTTCTACTACGTTCCCCAACAGTGGTATCATGAGCTAGGTCTATGCGTAGTTTCTATGCACGAGTAGAACACAAGATTGTTGTGGGCGTTGGTTTTGTCAATTTTCTTGCCACTACTAGTCTTATCTTGTTTCGGCGGCATCGTGGGATGAAGCGGCCCGGACCGACCTTACACGTACGCTTACGTGAGACAGGTTCCACCGACTGACATGCACTAGTTGCATAAGGTGGCTAGCGGGTGTCTGTCTCTCCCACTTTAGTCGGATCGGATTCGATGAGAAGGGTCCTTATGAAGGGTAAATAGAAATTGGCATATCACGTTGTGGTTTTGGCGTAGGTAAGAAACGTTCTTGCTAGAAACCTATAGTAGCCACGTAAAAACATGCAACAACAATTAGAGGATGTCTAACTTGTTTTTGTAGCATATGCCTTGTGATGTGATATGGCCAAAAGGATGTGATGAATCAAATATATCTGATGTATGAGATTGATCGTGTTCTTGTAATAGGAATCATGACTTGCATGTCGATGAGTATGACAACCGGCAGGAGCCATAGGAGTTGTCTTTATTTTTTGTATGACCTGCGTGTCATTGAATAACGCCATGTAATTACTTTACTTTATTGCTAAACGCATTAGCCATAGAAGTAGAAGTAATCGTTGGCCTGACAACTTCATGAAGACACGATGATGGAGATCATGATGATGGAGATCATAATGTCATGCCGGTGACAATGATGATCATGGCGCCCCAAAGATGGAGATCAAAATGAGCAAAATGATATTGGCCATATCATGTCACTATTTGATTGCATGTGATGTTTATCATGTTTTGCTTCTTATTTGCTTAGTACGACGGTAGTAAATAAGATGATCCCTCATAATAATTTCAAGAAAGTGTTCCCCCTAACTGTGCGCCGTTCCGAAAGTTCGTTGTCTCGAAGCACCACGTGATGATAGGGTGTGATAGATTCTAACGTTCACATACAACGGGTGTAAGCCAGATTTACACATGAAAAACACTTAGGTTGACTTGATGAGCCTAGCATGTACAGACATGGCCTCGGATCACAAGAGACCGAAAGGTCGAACATGAGTCGTATAGAAGATACGATCAACATGAAGATGTTCACCGATGATGACTAGTCCGTCTCACGTGATGATCGGACACGACCTAGTTGACTCGGATCATGTATCACTTAGATGACTAGAGGGATGTCTATCTGAGTGGGAGTTCATTATATAATTTGATTAGATGAACTTAATTATCATGAACTTAGTCTAAAATCTTTGCAATATGTCTTGTAGATCAAATGGCCCACGCTAATGTTGCCCTCAACTTCAACGCGTTCCTAGAGAAAACCAAGCTGAAAGACGATGGCAGCAACTATACGGACTGGGTCCGGAACTTGAGGATCATCCTCATAGCTGCCAAGAAAGCATATGTCCTAGATGCACCGCTAGGTGAAGCACCCGTTTTCCCAGCAACTCAAGACGTTATGAAAGCCTGGCAGTCGCGTAGTGATGATTGCTCCCTGGTTCAGTGCGGCATGCTTTATAGCTTAGAACCGGGGCTCCAAAAGCGTTTTGAGCAGCACGGAGCATATGAGATGTTCCAAGAGCTGAAAATGGTTTTCCAAGCTCACGCCCGGGTAGAGAGATATGAAGTCTCCGACAAGTTCTATAGTTGTAAGATGGAGGAGAAGGGTTCTGTCAGCGAGCACATACTCAAAATGTCTTGGTTGCACAACCGCTTATCTCAATTGGGAGTTAATCTCCCGGATGACGCGGTGGTCGATAGAATCCTCCAGTCGCTCTCACCTAGCTACAAGAGCTTTTTGATGAACTTCAATATGCATGGGATGGTGAAAACCATTCCTGAGGTATATTCAATGCTGAAATCAGCAGAGGTGGAGATCAAAAAGGAACATCAAGTGTTGATGGCCAATAAAACCACTAGTTTCAAGAAAGGCAAGGGTAAGAAGAACTTCAAGAAGGACGGCAGGGGAGTTGCCGCGCCCGGTAAGCAAGTTGCCGGGAAGAAGCCAAAGCATGGACCCAAACCTGATACTGAGTGCTTTTATTGCAAGGGAAGCGGACACTGGAAGCGGAACTGCCCCAAGTACTTAGCGGACAAGAAGGCCGACAACACCAAAGGTATATGTGATATACATGTAATTGATGTGTACCTTACCAGTACTCGTAGTAGCTCCTGGGTATTTGATACCGGTGCGGTTGCTCATATTTGTAACTCAAAACAGGAGTTGTGGAATAAGCGGAGACTGGCGAAGGACGAGGTGACGATGCGCGTCGGGAATGGTTCCAAGGTCGATGTGATCGCCGTCGGCACGCTACCTCTACATTTGCCTACGGGATTAGTTTTAAACCTCAATAATTGTTATTGAGTGCCAGCTTTGAGCATGAACATTGTATCTAGATCTCGTTTAATATGAGATGGCTACTCATTTAAATCCGAGAATAATGGTTGTTCTATTTATATGAGAGATATGTTTTATGGTCATGCCCCGCTGGTCAATGGTTTATTCCTAATGAATCTCGAACGAGATGTTACACATATTCATAGTGTGAATACCAAAATATGTAAGGTTGATAACGATAGTCTCACATACTTGTGGCACTGCCGCCTTGGTCACATTGTTGTCAAATGCATGAAGAAGCTCCATGCTGATGGACTTTTGGAGTCTCTTGATTACGAATCATTTGACACATGTGAACCATGCCTCATGGGCAAAATGACCAAGACTCCGTTCTCCGGAACAATGCAGCGAGCAACCAACTTATTGGAAATCATACATACTGATGTGTGCGGTCCAATGAGCGTTGAGGCTCGCGGAGGCTATCGTTATGTTCTCACTCTCACTGACGACTTGAGTAGATATGGGTATGTCTACTTGATGAAACACAAGTCTGAGACTTTTGAAAAGTTCAAGGAATTTCAGAGTGAGGTAGAGAATCAACGTGACCGAAAGATAAAGTTCTTACGATCAAATCGTGGGGGAGAATATTTAAGTCACGAATTTGGTACGCACTTAAGGAAATGTGGAATCGTTTCACAACTCACGCCGCCTGGAACACCAAAGCGTAACGGTGTGTCCGAACATCGTAATCGCACTCTATTGGATATGGTGCGATCTATGATGTCACTCACCGATTTACCGCTATCATTTTGGGGATACGCTCTAGAGACAGCTACATTCACTTTAAATAGGGCACCGTCTAAATCCGTTGAGACGACACCGTATGAATTATGGTTTGGGAAGAAACCTAAGCTGTCGTTTCTAAAAGTTTGGGATGCGATGCTTATGTCAAGAAACTTCAACCTGAAAAGCTCAAACCCAAGTCGGAAAAATGCGTCTTCATAGGATACCCTAAGGAAACCATTGGGTATACCTTCTACCTCAGATCCGAAGGCAAGATCTTTGTTGCCAAGAACGGGTCCTTTCTGGAGAAAGACTTTCTCTCGAGAGAAGTAAGTGGGAGGAAAGTAGAACTCGATGAAGTACTACCTCTTGAACCGGAAAGTAGCGCAGCTCAGGAAGATGTTCCTGTGGTGCCTGCACCGACTAGAGAGGAAGCTAATGATGATGATCAAGGTACTTTAGATCAAGTTGCTACTGAACTTCGAAGGTCCACAAGGACACGTTCCACACAAGAATGGTATGGCAACCCTGTCCTGGAAATCATGTTGTTAGACAACGGTGAACCTTCGAACTATGAAGAAGCGATGGCGGGCCCAGATTCCAACAAATGGCTTGAAGCCATGCAATCTGAGATAGGATCCATGTATGAAAACAAAGTATGGACTTTGACAGACTTGCCCGATGATCGGCGAGCGACAGAAAATAAATGGATCTTTAAGAAGAAGACGGATGCTGATGGTAATGTTACCATCTATAAGGCTCAACTTGTCGCTAAGGGTTATCGACAAGTTCAAGGGGTTGACTACGATGGGACCTTCTCACCCATAGCGAAGCTGAAGTCCGTCCGAATCATGTTAGCAATTGCCGCATACTATGATTATGAGATATGGCAAATGGACGTCAAAACGACATTCCTTAACGGCTTTCTTAAGGAAGAATTGTATATGAAGCAGCCGGAAGGTTTTGTCGATCGTAAGAATGCTAACAAGGTATGCAAGCTCCAGCGCTCAATCTATGGGCTGGTGCAAGCATCTCGGAGTTGGAACATTCGCTTTAATGAAATGATCAAAGCGTTTGGATTTATGCAGACTTATGGAGAAGCCTGCTGTCGGTGTCAAAACCGGCGGATCTCGGGTAGGGGGTCTCGAACTGTGCGTCTAGGCGGATGGTAACAGGAGACAAGGGACATGATGTTTTTACCCAGGTTCGGGCCCTCTTGACGGAGGTAAAACTATACTCCTGCTTGATTGATATTGATGATATGGGTAGTACAAGAGTGGATCTACCACGAGATCAAGGAGGCTAAACCCTAGAAGCTAGCCTATGGTATGATTATTGTAATGGTTGTGTGTCCTACGGACTAAAACCCTCCGGTTTATATAGACACCGGAGAGGGCTAGGGTTACACAGAGTCGGTTACAATGGTAGGAGATCTACATATCCGTATCGCCAAGCTTGCCTTCCACGCCAAGAAAAGTCCCATCCGGACACGGGACGAAGTCTTCAATCTTGTATCTTCATAGTCTTGGAGTCCGGCTGACGATGATAGTCCGGCTGTCCGGACACCCCCTAGTCCAGGACTCCCTCAGTAGCCCCTTAACCAGGCTTCAATGACGATGAGTCCGGCGCGCATATTGTTCGGCATTGCAAGGCGGGTTCCTCCTCCGAATAATTCATAGAAGATTGTGAACACCAGGATAGTGTCTAGCTCTGCAAAATAAATTTCACATTCCACCGTAGAGAGAATAATATGTACACAAGTTCAATCTGCTGACGTATTTTGTGGCATGACGTCACACCACTACCAAGCCTTTACTTGAATCGTTTTTTATTATACCACCTCAACGCGTTTAGCGAAGCGGTTTCCTTGGCACGTCTTGTCGAAGCAGAGATCGTGTTCCCCTTATTCCAGGATTCTCATCAATATAGACGTGGGTAACCCAACCGCGCCATTGATGGTGGAGCTTGGGAGATAAGCGAGTTTTACCAGGCCGGTGGGGACGCATAGTCTTCGTCCGCCCATATGTAAGGGGATAATGATCCACCTTTTTACCTACGCCTTCTTCCTCCTTTGCTTATCCATCTCCGCGCACTCGAGCTCCAGCGCCCAAGCCCACACATCTCGTCTCGACCTTCTCCAGTCATGTCCGGAGCGGGAGGCAAGTGGTTGGACTCATCCGTTACGGAGGAGCATATCAAGAAGCTGCGCGACGCCGGATACCTGTCCAGCGACATCGCGCACCGGCTGCCCGACAAGGGGCAGCTCATCCGCACCCCAGGCCCCATGAGAGGGTCGTATTCCTTCCCCACTTCCTCCGCGGACTGGGCTTCCCGTTGCATCCCTTCGTCCGGGGGCTCATGTACTACTACGGCCTGGACTTCCACGATCTGGCGCCAAACTTTATCCTCAACATCTCGGCGTTTATCGTCATGTGCGAGGCCTTCCTCTGCATCCAGCCTCACTTCGGCTTGTGGCTCAAGACCTTCAATGTCAAGCCGAAGGTTGTGAAGGGCGTGCAAGCGGAGTGCGGAGGCGCCATGGTGGGCAAAATGCCCAACATCATCTGGCTCGAGGGGGCCTTCGTGGAGTCCGTCAAGTGGTGGCAATCGGGGTGGTTCTACATCACCGAGCCGCGTGACCCTAAATGGGCAGTGGCCCCCGAGTTCAGATCTGGTATCCACATTCAGCTCACCTCCTGGAAAGAGAAGGGCTTGCTATGGGGCAGTTCGGAGGAGCTGACAAGACTTCAGTCCTGTCTCCAGACCTTGGTGAACAAGAAGCTTAGGCTTGTCAATGTGATCCAGGTCATGCTCGTCCGCCGGATTCTCCCCTGCCAACAGCGGGCCTTTAATTTGTGGGAGTTCGATCCGGCACAGCACCGGACCCTGAGTAGGCTCTTCGACACGACGTATGAAGATGCCTGGAGGGTGCTGTTCAAGGGCGGAGAAGCCCCCGCGTCCACGACGGAAGACCGCGGATTCAGCACCAAGCGCCCGGCCGGTGAGGTAAGCTTTGTTATCCTCTATGGGACACTTATCTTCTTTCACAATTTAATTTTATGTGGGATCTAAAACTCCCAATGCCTTTGACAGGACTGGCAGAGGACGTCTGGACAGGTAGACTGTCCGTCTCCCCTTCCCGAAGACCCAGCGGACACCCGTTTGACGGGGCTGCTGGTTCCGGCCCTTTACGTGGTGCCGGAGAAGAAGGCCAAGAAGAAGGCCACGGGAACCCGAAGGAGTTCCCGGCGCCAGGTGATATCGGACTCATCGTTCGATGGCTCTGAGGCGGACTCCTCCCCTGAAGACGAGGAGGAGAAAGAAGGCTCTCCCCAAGAGGGGGAAGAGAGGAAAAGGAAGGCTTCCCCAACGGGGGAGGCTGAAGGGACCAAGAGGGGAAGGGCCCTTCCCCGGACAGCTCCGCCAACGCCATTGATGGCGACGAGGAGTGGCCCTCAAGGGCCAAGCCCCTGGCAAGATCGTAAGTATCCGGACTCCTGAGTAATTTGTAATTTCTTTTTCATGCCACATAGTGTCCTTCTAATGCCTCATACTATCTGTAGCCCGGCCGAGGAGGATCTTCCCGCTTCATCCAGCGGGTCCTTGGCGTTGTCGGATGTGGATTCCATTCCGACCGCCTCCACCCCTCGCGATGCTGAGGACGCCGAGGTGGGATCCCAGGAGGGGACCCGCCAGGAGGGGGAGGCTCCGGAGGTGCCACAAGGCAACCTCCCGGACTTCGTGCCGGACTCCGCGCCGAAACCCGCAGTGGTTCCGGAGTCCGGCAGGCGGCCCCTTCGCAAGAAGGGCAAGACTGTGACACCGGCAGCCTCCATCCAACCGGAGGCGCCGGACAACTTGTTGGAGGCGCTCAATGGCGCTTCCATCGAGGAAGAGCACCGCACTATCATGAGTGCGGTGATTCAGAAGGTTCAGCTCGCCAAGAGCGGGCTGACCGAAGCCTGCAGTAGCCTTCTCACAGGCTTTGAGCTAAGAAGTTTAAAATATGTAATGTGATACCGCATAGACAGTAGCCCCTGATGCTCGGTTCGGTGTTCGGAAAGAAAAACCGGACTGAGGATCTAAAAAAGATATACGCAGGAGTGCTAAAAATTATGTCAATATGGGTTTGCAGGCTGCGCTACTGACCTCTGCCGCACTTACTGCGGAGGTTGGTGCTTTGAAGCAGGATCTCGAGCGGTCCGAGCTCGGCCTTGCCAAGAAGCAGCTCGAGGACAAAGAAGGTGAGTAACACCACTTTGAAATTTGTACCTTACAGAAAAGGATTTTGGTTGCAATGGAAATAACAAGGATAACGTGGGTACTGCAAGGGCCATGAACGAGGTGGCGACCCTGAAGGAGGCCGTGTCCGCGGCCGAACGCAATGCGGCCGCGGAACGAGCGGAGCGAGAAAAGCAGGAGGCGCGGGTGGCGGAGGTGCGGCAAGAGCTCCAGGCTCTCATGGAAAAGCATGAGAGTTTGGAGCGCGACTCGAACACTTGAGAGTCCGAGCTTGCCTCGGCTCTTGAAAGTGCCAAAGCCGCTAAGGCCGAGGCCCATAAGTCCCTCCAGGAGATTGAGGCGATGAAGAAGATAGCAGCGGGTAAGGCATTTTTCATGCAAAGCAAGCATGTGAATGTAAATTACCTGTTACTTACCCGAATTCGGAGCTCTCCAGGGGCGTTTGCAGATCTGCCTCGCAGCGTGTCCGATGCTGTCGCATTCTACCGGGCCGAGGAGGGGAGCTCAACGGAGAAGGTCTTCTGGTCTCAGTATGCCGAGGCCGGACATCCGGTGGCCCCTAGCGACCGGTTGAAGCAGCTGTTCGAGCTCCACAAGGTAGCCGAGCAGCCCATGAAGGGCCTCATAATCCGGCTGTGGCCTGGAGAGGCCATGCCTGGGAGCTACTTCGGCCTCGTGCGGCGGCTGGTGGATGCGTGCCCCTGGGTGGAGGTCATCAAGCGCTCCGCCTGCATTGAAGGTGCCCGTCGGGCCCTTGCCCTCGCAAAGGTGCACTAGGGCAGGCTTGATGCTGAGAGGCTTCTGACGGACGCGCCGCCGGCGGGCAAGGAGTATCGTACACCCAAAATGTACTATAAGACTGTCCTAAAGGGTGCCCGCAAGATTGCGGATGAGTGCCCCAGAGGTGTAATTATTGAGTAAACTCGCAATGTGTTATACTGTGTGCTGAAAACTTTGTTCATATGCGCTAAGCAACGCTTATTTGATTTAAAATATTACCTTCTGTGCGGCCATTTATCAAATCTGAGAGATGGCAAGTCGTCGGCTTCAGCCCCCATGCCACGAGTGCTGGGGTGTTCGGGATAAACTTGAGCGCTCTTGTTCCCATTTTTGGGTCCATCTAGGGAGGCGCTCAACACAACGAACAAGGCAACCGGACTTATAATGCTTGAACACTCTCACTTAGCCATAGAATTCTATAATTTTAAATTTCGGCGAAGCCCCTAGTGTCGAAAGACCGAGTTCGGGGCGCTATCCACGCCTGGGCCGGACACATCCGGTTCGTCGCTCTAAGCGGCGTAAGTCTTTAGGGACTCGAAAAGACCTCTCGAACAGCGACTAGCTCTCGCCTTATCATGACAGTTAGTTTTAGCTTTCTCCACTGAGGCGCTCGCCCAGCTCAACCGGGGCGCAATCGCAGTGGTTCTCCCAGTGCTACCTTAGCCGACGGAACGGAACGTAAGGTACCAAAACATGGGAGCCGGGCAAACCCAACTATTGACCCAAGACATGATTCGGAGCCGATGCATATAGTGCTATAAGTTCGGGGTGCTGTACTTGTGAAATGTTCGGACTTTACACCATAATGCGGGGAGCATAAGCCCCTGGTGTATTCGGCCGTACCAAATTGTACGGATGCAAGGTGTCATAAATGAACATATATATAAAAAGGGAATGCAATTATAAGCGAAAAGTTGATGCATTGTTTATTCAGGGAATTCTGCCATGAGTGCAGAACGATACAAATAGTGCGGTAAGCAAGGGAGTGGACTATTTTAAACATGTCCCCCTCCAGGGGTGGGCTGCGGAATGGTGTAATAAACAGATTTAATGCTCGTAATGGAGACCACCTGAGTGTTCGTCGTAGCCCTTGTTCCTCCCTGGCTGTTACATCGTGAGTTCAGCAGATCTACTGCCGGACAGGGCCTCTTGTAAATGGAGTCCTGTGGATAAAATATAATAGAAAAAGGGAAAAAAAGGGTGACACACTTAGGAGCCCCTGGTGTGGTTGAGCCGCACTCTGGGCCTGTCGTGGTCGTGCCCCTCCCCCTATGCCCAAGGTATCTCCAGAGTGTAATGATGTACGCAGGGAGCCTGTCTTGCAATCATGCAAGGGCTGGGGTTGGGGCCGCATTGCTAGCGTGCTCGGAACGTGCCAGGTGGTCTTGATGTATGTTGCTCCGGGCGCGTTTAATCATGTCCGGTCTTTTAACAGCCGGACTCAAAAATTGCCCTAAGAGGCTGCTCTGTACTTCTGCCGCGAGAGCCGCTGTGTGTTCCTCCGTTCGGAGGGAGCGTTCAATGTTTCCGTTGACCGTGATTACTCCATGAGGGCCTGGCATCTTGAGCTTGAGGTATGCATAATGCGGCACCGCGTTGAAATTTGCAAACGTGGTTCGTCCGAGCAGGGCGTGATAGCCACTGCGGAACGGGACTATGTCGAAGATTAACTCCTCGCTTCGGAAATTATCCGGGGATCCAAAGACCACTTCCAGCGTGATTGAGCCTGTACAATTGGCCTCGACGCCTAATATGATGCCTTTGAAGGTCGTCTTTGTAGGTTTAATCCTTGAGGGGTCTATGCCCAGCTTGCGCACTGTATCCTAATAAAGCAGGTTCAGGCTGTTGCCACCGTCCATCAGGACTCTAGTGAGGTGGAATCCATTGACGATTGTGTCTAAAACCAATGCGGCAAATCCGCCATGGCGAATACTGGTGGGGTGGTCCCTTCGATCGAAAGTGATCAGGCAAGAGGACCATGGATTGAACTTCGGGGTGACTGGCTCCATCGCATATACGTCCCGAAGTGCACGCTTCCTCTCCCTCTTGGGTATGTGGGTTGCGTATATCATGTTTACCGTCCGCACTTGTGGGGGGAAACCCTTCTGTCCTCTACTGTTCGGCGGCCGGGTCTCTTCCTCGTCGTTGCTGTGTAGCCCCTTGTCATTGTTTTCGGCAATTAACTTGCCTGCCTGCTTAAATACCCAATAATCTCTGTTGGTGTGATTAGCTGGCTTTTCGGGGGTGCCATGTATCTGGCAAGAGTGGTCGAGTATTCGGTCCAAATTGGACGGACCCGGAGTAGTTCTTTTGAATGGCTTCTTCCGCTGACCGGGTTTAGAGCCTCTGAATCTGGCGTTGACTGCGGTATCCTCATTGTTATCGCCGTTAACGCGGCGTTTGTTTTTGTTTCGACGCAACCTGCCATTGTGGTCCTTAGTATCCGGACTGCCAGCATTTTTGCTGAGGTTGTTGCTGCGAGCTAGCCAGCTGTCCTCTCCCGCACAGAAGCGGGTCATGAGTGATGTGAGGGCTGCCATGGATTTCGGCTTTTCCTGTCCTAGGTGCCGGGCCAGCCACTCGTCGCGGATGTTATGTTTGAAGGCTGCGAGGGCCTCTGCATCCGGACAGTCGACGATTTGATTTTTGTTTGTTAAGAACCGTGTCCAGAACTGTATGGCCGATTCGTCTGGCTGCTGAATTATGTGGCTTAGGTCGTCGGCGTCTGGTGGTCGCACATATGTGCCCTGGAAGTTGTCGAGGAATGCGGCTTCCAGGTCCTCCCAACACCCAATTGACTCTGCGGGCAAGCTGTTAAGCCAATGCCGAGCTGGTCCTTTAAGCTTGAGTGGGAGATACTTGATGGCGTGGAGATCGTCGCCGCGGGCCATATGGATGTGAAGGAGATAATCTTCGATCCAAACCACGGGGTCTGTTGTGCCATCGTAGGATTCAATGTTCACGGGTTTAAACCCTTCAGGGATTTGATGATCCATTACTTCGTCTGTGAAGCATAGTGGGTGTGTGGCGCCTCTATATTGAGCAATATCACGACGTAGCTCAAGAGAGCGTTGTCTGCTGTGTTCGCCCGGCCAGAGTTGCTGTATCCGGCGCGACGGTAGTCATCGTGGGTCGTGGGGCGCCCACGTGATCCGTAGATAGATCTGGATTGTCTTGCCTTGTCCTCTAATATATCCCGCAAGTCCGGTGCATTCCCCCGTGGCTTCGTACTTTTCGAGCGGTGCCGGGGTACGGTCCTGATGGAGGGCCTAGATGCCTCTCTGTCGTGACCACGGGGTGGTCGGTCTGCCGTATTATGCGCTGGTGATGAAGGTTTGTATGCTTCCTCCTCTAGTCGGGGGAGCAACTTGCATTTTGGGTAGATTTTGGAGGGGCGTTCTAGTTCATACTCTTCGGCCGCGAGGACCTCGGTCCATCTGTCGGCTAGCAGGTCTTGATCGGCTTGAAGCTGTTGCTGCTTTTTCTTTAGGTTGTTTGTCGTGGCCATTATCCTGTGCTTAAAACGCTCTTGTTCGACGGGATCCTCGGGCACGACGAATTCGTCGTCATTGAGGCTTGCCTCGTCTTCGGAGGGAGGCATGTAATTTTCGTCCTCCTCGTCTTCCGCTCTCTCCTGAGGGCTGGCTACTCCGTCCTCCTGTGCTGAATCTTGCTGGAGGGGGTTGTCTTCGGCACTCTCTGGGGTGTTATTATCTCCGGTGGTGGAATCTCCATTCTTACTTTGGTGGGATTTAGAGCGGCGCCGCTGACGTCGGCGCTTGGGCAGTTTCTTAGAGGAATCTGCCTCCGCTGCTTCTTCGCCGTCCCCATCCTTTGGGGTGTCCACCATGTATATGTCATATGACGAGGTGGTCTTCCAGTGCCCTGTAGGTGCTGGTTGTTGATCGTCTCCGGCATCATCGTCCATACCGTCGATGTCTTCGGAGTCATAGTCTAGCATGTCGGTTAGATCGTCGACAGTGGCTACAAAGTGGGTGGTGGGTGGGCTTCGAATTTCTTCGTCGTCCGCATCCCAGCCATCCTGGCCGAAGTCCGACCAGGGCTCTCCTGATAACGAGAGATACTTTAGCAAATTCAGGATGTCGCCAAAGGGTGAGTGCTGAAATATGTCCGCAGCGGTGAACTCCATGATCGGCGCCCAATCGGATTCGATTGGCAGGGGCGCAGGAGGTTCGGAGTCCGGCAAGGAGTCCGGCGCCTCGGAGTCACGAGCTTTATAAGGGACAAGATCGGTATTCGGCTCTATCGCCGTAGAAGTTGCAGCCCCCGAGGCGGTGTCCAACCACCTGTCCTCGATCCGCGCGGTCGGCTCCGAACTATGGGTAAGAGCGAACTTGTGTGCGGCCTCCAGGGTACTGTCCGGCGCCAGAGCTAGATCGTGCCCATCGTGACAGTGCGGCACGCTCGGCTGTGGCTCGACTCCATCGAAGATCAAGTCCCCGCGGATGTCAGCCGTGAAGTTTAGGGTTCCAAACCTGACCTGATGGCCAGGGGCGTAGCTTTCGATCTGCTCCAAACGGCCAAGTGAATTGGCCCGCAGCGCAAAGCCGCCGAACACCAAGATCTGTCCGGGGAGAAAAGTCTCACCCTGGACGGCGTTGTTGTTGATTGAAGAAGCCATCAAGCCTATCGGTGATGATACAGAGTAACTCTCAATGAAAGCACCAATGTCGGTGTCAAAACCGGCGGATCTCGGGTAGGGGGTCCCAAACTGTGCGTCTAGGCGGATGGTAACAGGAGACAAGGGACACGATGTTTTTACCCAGGTTCGGGCCCTCTCGACGGAGGTAAAACCCTACTCCTGCTTGATTGATATTGATGATATGGGTATTACAAGAGTGGATCTACCACGAGATCAAGGAGGCTAAACCCTAGAAGCTAGCCTATGGTATCATTGTTGTAATGGTTGTGTGTCCTATGGACTAAAACCCTCCGGTTTATATAGACACCGGAGAGGGCTAGGGTTACAGAGAGTCGGTTACAATGGTAGGAGATCTACATATCCGTATCGCCAAGCTTGCCTTCCACGCCAAGGAAAGTCCCATCCGGACACGGGACGAAGTCTTCAATCTTGTATGTTCATAGTCTTGGAGTCTGGCTGACGATGATAGTCCGGCTGTCCGTACACCCCCTAGTCCAAGACTCCCTCACCTGCATTTACAAGAAAGTGAGTGGGAGCTCTGTAGCATTTCTCATATTATATGTGGATGACATACTTTTGATGGGAAATGATATAGAATTTTTGGACAGCATTAAGGCCTACTTGAATAAGTGTTTTTCAATGAAGGACCTTGGAGAAGCTGCTTACATATTAGGCATCAAGATCTATAGAGATAGATCGAGACGCCTCATATGTCTTTCACAAAGCACATACCTTGATAAGATATTGAAGAAGTTCAATATGGATCAGTCCAAGAAGGGGTTCTTGCCTGTGTTGCAAGGTGTGAAATTGAGCTCGGCTCAATGTCCGACCACGGCAGAAGATAGAGAAAAGATGAGTGTCGTCCCCTATGCCTCGGCCATAGGGTCTATCATGTATGCCATGCTATGTACCAGACCTGATATAAACCTTGCCGTAAGTTTGGTAGGAAGGTACCAAAGTAATCCCGGCATGGAACACCGGACAGCGGTCAAGAATATCCTGAAGTACCTGAAAAGGACTAAGGATATGTTTCTCGTATATGGAGGTGATGAAGAGCTCGTTGTAAAGGGTTACGTCGACGCTAGCTTCGACACAGATCTGGATGACTCTAAGTCACAAACCGGATACGTGTATAT
Organism: Triticum dicoccoides; assembly: GCF_002162155.2. NCBI lineage: Eukaryota > Viridiplantae > Streptophyta > Magnoliopsida > Poales > Poaceae > Triticum > Triticum dicoccoides. Next base: position 271,500,149 of record NC_041389.1, read on the forward strand.
TTTGAATGGTGGGGCAGTAAGATGGTGCAGTTGCAAGCAAAGCGTCGTGGCGGGATCTACATGTGAAGCAGAGTACATGGCAGCCTCGGAGGCAGCACATGAAGCAATCTGGATGAAGGAGTTCATTACTGACCTAGGAGTTATTCCCAATGCATCGGGGCCGATGACTCTCTTCTGTGACAACACTGGAGCCATTTCCCTTGCCAAGGAGCCCAGGTTTCACAAGAAGACCAGACACATCAAGCGTCGCTTCAACTCCATTCGTGAAAATGTTCAAGATGGAGACATAGATATTTGTAAAGTGCACACAGATCTGAATGTCGCAGATCCTTTGACTAAACCTCTTCCACGAGCAAAACATGATCAACACCAGAACTCTATGGGTGTTCGATTCATCACAACGTAACTAGATTATTGACTCTAGTGCAAGTGGGAGACTGTTGGAAATATGCCCTAGAGGCAATAATAAAATGTTATTATTATATTTCCTTGTTCATGATAATTGTCTATTGTTCATGCTATAATTGTGTTATCCGAAAATCGTAATACATGTGTGAATACATATACCACAACATGTCCCTAGTGAGCCTCTAGTTGACTAGCTCGTTTGTCAATAGATTGTTACGGTTTCCTGACCATGGACATTGGATGTCATATAATGGGATCACATCATTGGAGAATGATGTGATGGACAAGACCCAACCCTAAGCATAGCACAAGATCATGTAGTTCGTTTGCTAGAGCTTTTCTAATGTCAAGTATCATTTCCTTAGACCATGAGATCGTTTAACTCCCGGATACCGTAAGAGTGCTTTGGGTGTGCCAAATGTCACAACGTAACTGGGTGGCCATAAAGGTATACTACACGTATCTCCGAAAGTGTCTGTTGGGTTGACACGAATTGAGACTGGGATTTGTCACTCCATATGACGGAGAGGTATCTTTGGGCCCACTCGGTAATGCATCATTATAATGAGCTCAATGTGACCAAGTGGTTGGTAACGGGACCATGCATTACGGTACGAGTAAATTGACTTGCCGGTAACGAGATTGAACGAGGTATTGGGATACTGACGATCGAATCTCGGGCAAGTAACGTACCGATTGACAAAAGGAATTGTATACGGGATTACTTGAATCCTCGACATCGTGGTTCATTTGATGAGATCATCATGGAACATGTGGGAGCCAACATGGGTATCCAGATCCCGCTGTTGGTTATTGACCGGAGAGTCGTCTCGGTCATGTCTGCGTGTCTCCCGAACCCGTAGGGTCTACACACTTAAGATTCGGTGACACTAGGGTTGTAGAGATATTAGTATGCGGTAACCTGAAAGTTGTTCAGAGTCCCGGATGAGATCTCGGACGTCACGAGGAGTTCCGGAATGGTCCGGAGGTGAAGATTTGTATATAGGAAGTACAGTTCGGCCACCGGGGAAGTTTCGGGGGTCACCGGTATTGTACCGGGACCACCGAAGGGTCCCGGGGGTCCACCGGGTGGGTACACCTATCCCAGAGGGCCCCATGGGCTGAAGTTGGAGGGGAACTAGTCCCTGGTGGGCTGGTGCGCCCCCCTTGGGCCTCCCCCTGCGCCTAGGGTTGGAAACCCTAGGGGTGGGGTGAGGGAGTCCTGGACTAGGGGGTGTCCGGACAGCCGGACTATCATCGTCCGCCGGACTCCAAGACTATGAAGATACAAGATTGAAGACTCTGTCCCGTGTCTGGATGGGACTTTCCTTGGCGTGGAAGGCAAGCTTGGCAATACGGATATGTAGATCTCCTACCATTGTAACCGACTCTGTGTAACCCTAGCCTCCCCGGGTGTCTATATAAACCGGAGGGCTTTAGTCCGTAGGACACAACATACATTGCAACAATCATACCATAGGCTAGCTTTAGGGTTTAGCCTCCTTGATCTCGTGGTAGATCCACTCTTGTACTACCCATATCATCAATATTAATCAAGCAGGACGTAGGGTTTTACCTCCATCGAGAGGGCCCGAACCTGGGTAAAACATCGTGTCCCTCGTCTCCTGTTACCATCCGCCTAGACGCACAGTTCGGGACCCCCTACCCGAGATCCGCCGGTTTTGACACCGACGTTGGTGCTTTCATTGAGAGTTCCTCTGTGTCGTCACCGATAGGCTCGATGGCATCTCCAACCAACAACACTGTCCAGGGTGAGACTTTTCTCCCCGGACAGATCTTCGTATTCGGCGGCTTCGCACTGCGGGCTAATTCGCTTGGCCATCTCAAGCAGATCGAAAGCTACGCCCCTGGCCGTCAGGTCAGATTCAGAAGTCTCAACTTCACGGCCGACGTCCGCGGAGACTTGATCTTCGACGGGCTCGAGCCACAGCCAAGCGCGCCGCACTGTTACGATGGGCATGATCTAGCTCTGTCGCCGAACAGTGCCTTGGTGGCCGCACACGAATCCGCTTCGGCCATTAGTCCGGAGCCGATCGCCTAGATCGAGGATCGGTGGATGGACACCACCTTGGGGGCTTCAACTTCCACGGTGATGGAGCCGAACACTAATCTTGTCCCTCGCGAAACTCGTGATTCCGAGGTGCCGGACTCCTTGCCGGACTCCAGACCTCCCACGCCCCTACCAATCGAATCGGATTGGGCGCTGGTTATGGAATTCACCGCCGCGGACATCTTCCAATACTCGCCTTTTGGCGACATCCTGAATTCGCTAAAGCATCTCTCGTTATCGGGAGAGCCCTGGCCGGACTATGGCCAGGATGGTTGGGATACGGACGACGAAGAAATTCAGAGCCCACCCACCACCCACTTTGTAGCCACTGTCGACGATCTAACCGACATGCTAGACTACGACTCCGAAGACATCGACGCTATGGACGACGATGCCGGAGACGAACAGGAACCAGCGCCTACAGGGCACTAGAAGACCACCTCGTCATACGACATATACATGGTGGACACCCCAAAAGACGGGGACGGCGAACAAACAGCGGAGGCAGATTCTTTAAAGAAACAGCCCAAGCGCCAGCGTCAGCAGCGCCGCTCTAAATCCCACCACAACAAGAATGGAGATTCCGGCACAGGAGATAATAATACCCCAGAAACTGCCGAAGACAACCCCACCCCCCCAGCAGGACTCAGCGCAGGAGGATGCAGAAGCAAGCCCTCATGAGAGGGCGGCAGACGAGGAGGTTCAGGATTATAACTATATGCCTCCCTCCGAAGACGAGGCAAGCCTTAACGACGACGAATTCGTCGTGCCCGAGGATCCCGTCGAACAAGAGCGTTTTAAACGCAGGCTTATCGCCACGGAAAATAGCCTAAAGAAAAAGCAGCAGCAGCTTTAAGCTGATCAGGACCTGCTGGCCGATCGATGGATCGAGGTCCTCGCGGCCGAAGAGTATAAACTCGAACGCCCCTCCAAAAGCTACCCAAGACGCAAGCTGCTCCCCCGATTAGACGAGGAAGCATACATACCTCCATAACCAGCGCACGATACGGCCGACCGACCACCCCGTGGTCGTGACAGAGGGGCATCCAGGCCCACAACCAAGACCGTACCCCGGCATCGCTCCAAAAGTACGAAGCCAAGAGGGAACGCGCCGGACTTGCGAGATATATTGGAGGACAAAGCAAGGCAATCCAGATCCATCTATGGATCACGTGGGCGCCCCACGACCCATGACGAATACCGTCGTGCCGGATACAATAACCCCGGCCGGGCCGAACACAGCAGACAACGCTCTCTCGAGCTGCGTCGTGATATCGCTCAATATAGAGGCGCCGCACACCCGCTATGCTTCACTGACGAAGTAATGGATCATCAAATCCCTGAAGGGTTTAAACCCGTAAACATTGAATCCTACGATGGCACAACAGACCCCGCGGTTTGGATCAAAGATTATCTTCTCCACATCCATATGGCCCGCGGCGACGATCTCCACGCCATCAAGTATCTCCCACTCAAGCTTAAAGGACCAGCTCGGCATTGTCTTAACAGCTTGCCCGCAGAGTCAATTAGGTGTTGGGAAGACCTGGAAGCCGCATTCCTCGACAACTTCTAGGGCTCGTATGTGCGACCACCAGACGCCGATGACCTAAGCCACATCATTCAGCAGCCAGACGAATCGGCCAGACAATTCTGGACACGGTTCTTGACAAAGAAAAATCAAATCGTTGACTATCCGGATGCAGAGGCCCTTGCAGCCTTCAAACATAACATCCGCGACCAATGGCTAGCCCGGCACCTGGGACAGGAAAAGCCGAAATCCATGGCAGCCCTCACATCATTAATTACCCGCTTTTGCGCGGGAGAGGATAGCTGGCTAGCTCGCAGCAACAATCTCCGTAAAAATTCTGGCAGTCCGGATACCAAGGACAACAACGGTAGGTCACGTCGAAACAAAAACAAACGCCGCATTAACGGCGAGGATAAGGAGGATACGGCAGTCAACGCCGGATTCCGAGGCTCTAAACCCGGTCAACGGAAGAAGCCATTCAAAAGAACCACTCCGGGTCCGTCCAATCTGGACCGAATACTCGATCGCTTATGCCAGATACATGGCACCCCTGAAAAGCCAGCTAATCACACTAATAGAGATTGCTGGGTGTTCAAGCAGGCAGGTAAGTTAATTGCCAAAAACAATGACAAGGGGCTAAACAGCGACGACGAGGAGGAGACCCAACCGCCGAACAATAGAGGACAGAAGGGATTTCCCCCACAAGTGCGGACGGTGAATATGATTTACGCGACCCATATACCCAAAAGGGAGAGGAAGCGCGCACTAAGGGATGTCTATACGATGGAGCCAGTCGCCCCGAAGTTCAATCCATGGTCCTCTCGTCCGATCACTTTCGATCGCAGAGACCATCCGACTAGCATACGCCATGGCGGATTCGCCGCATTGGTTCTTGACCCAATCGTCGATGGATTTCACCTCACGAGAGTCCTGATGGACGGCGGTAGTAGCCTGAACCTGCTTTATCAGGATACAGTGTGCAAGATGGGCATAGACCCCTCAAGGATTAAACCTACAAAGACAACCTTTAAAGGTGTCATACCAGGTGTGGAAGCCAACTGTACAGGCTCAGTCACACTAGAAGTGGTCTTCGGATCCCCGGACAATTTCCGGAGCGAGGAGTTAATCTTCGACATAGTCCCGTTTCGCAGCGGCTATCACGCTCTGCTTAGACGAACCGCGTTTGCAAAGTTCAACGCGGTGCCGCATTATGCATACCTAAAGCTCAAGATGCCAGGCCCTCGCGGAGTCATCACAGTCAACGGGAATATGGAACGCTCCCTCCGAACGGAGGAACATACAGTGGCTCTCGCGGCAGAAGTACAGAGCAGCCTTTTAAGGCAATTCTCGAGTCCGGCCGTTAAACGGCCGGATACAGCAAAACGCGCCCGAAGCAATTCCAACCAAGACCGCCTGGCGCGATCAGAGCACGCGTAGCAATGCGGCCCCAACCCCCACCCTCGCATGATTGCAAGAACAACCCTCCGCGTACATCATTACGCCTTGGAGATACCATGGGCGCAGGGGAAGGGGCACGATCACAACGGACCCAGAGTGCGGCTCGACCACACAAGGGGCTCGCAAGTGTGCCCCCCTCTTTTTTATTCTCATTTTCCTTCTTTGTGTACACAGGACTCCGTTAACCAGAGGCCCTGTCCGGCGGTGAACCTGCCGAACTCATGATACAACAGTCAGGGAAGAAAGAAGGCTGCGACGAACACTCAGGTGGTCTCAATTACGAGCATTAAATTCAATTATATACACCAAGTCCGCAGCTCACCCCTGGAGGGGGACATGTTTAATTAGTCCAAATCCCTTGCTTACCGCACTATTTGTATCAGTCCGCATTCATAGCAGACCTTCTTTTATAAATAATGCAGCACCTTTTTGACTGCAATTACATTACCTTTTATATATATGTTTATTACATGACATCTTGCACCCGTATATTTTAGTACGGCCTAATACTCCAGGGGCTTATGTTCCCCACATTATGATGTGATAAGTCCAAACACTTTCATAAGTGCGGCACCCCGAACTTATAGCATTATATGAATCGGCTCCGAATCATGTCTTGGGTCAATAGTTGGGTTTGCCCTGCTCCCACGTTTTGGTGCCTTACGTTCCATCCTCTCGGCTAAGGTGGCACTGGGAGAACCACTGTGATTGCGCCCCGGTTGAGCCGGGCGAGCGCCTCAGTGGAGAAAGCTAAAACTGACCAGCATGATAAGGCGAGAGACTGGTCACTATTCGAGAGGTTTTTTTCGGGTCCTTAAAGACTCACGCCGCTTCGAGCGAAGTTCCGGACAATGTCCGACGAAGGCGTGGATAGCGCCCCGGATTCGGCCTTCCGAATACCAGGGGCTTCGCCGAAATTTAAAATTATAGTATTCTATGGCTAAGTGAGAGTGTTCAAGCACTATAAGTCCAGTCGCCTTGTTTGCTGTGTTGAGCGCCTCCCTAGATGGACCCAAAAATGGGAACAAGAGTGCTCAAGTTTATCCCAAACACCCCAACACTCGTGGCTCGGGGGCTGAAGCCAACGACTTGCCATCTCTCAGATTTTATAAATGGCCGCACAGTATTTTAAATTTAAACAAGCGTTGCTCAAGGCGCATATGAACGAAGTTTTCGGCGCACAGGATAATACATAGCGAGTTTACTCAAAGATTACTTTTCTGGGGCACTCATCCGCAATATCGCGGGCTCCCTTCAGGACAGTTTTATAATACATTTTGGGCGTGCGATACTCCTTGCCCGGTGGCGGTGGGTCCGTGAGAAGCTTCTCCGCATCCAACCTGCCCCAATGCACCTTTGTGCGGGCAAGGGCCCGACGAGCACCTTCAATACAGGCGGAGCGCTTGATGACCTCCACCCAGGGGCACGCATCCACCAGCCACCGTACGAGGCCAAAGTAGCTCCCAGGCATGGCCTGTCCAGGCCACAGCCGGACTATAAGGCCCTTCATGGCCTCCTCAGCTACCTTGTGGAGTTCGACCAGCTGCTTCAACTGGTCGCTTGGGGGCACCGGATGGCCGGCCTCAGCGTACTGAGACCAGAAGACCTTCTCCGTCGAGCTCCCCTCCTCGCCAGATAGAATGCGGCGGCATCGGACGCACTACGCGGCAGATCTGCAAACGCCCCTGGAGAGCTCCGAATGCGGGTAAGTGTCAGGTAGTTTACATTAACATGCCTGCTTTGCATGAAAAATGCCTTACCTGCCGCTATCTTCTTTACATCTTCAACCTCCTGAAGGGCCTTACGGGCCTCGGCCTTGGCGGACTTGGCACTTTCGAGAGCCGAGGCAAGCTCGGACTCTCGAGTCTTGGAGTCACGCTCCAAACTCTCATGCTTTTCCATGAGAGCCTGGAGCTCTTGCCGTACTTCCGCCACCCGTGCCTCCTGCTTTTCTCGCTCTGCCCGTTCCGTGGCCGCACTGCGTTCGGCCGCGGACACAGCCTCCTTCAGGGCTGCCACCTCGTTCGTGTCCCCTACAATACCCATATTGTCCTTGTTAATTTTATTGCAACCAAAATCCTTTTCTGTAAGGTAACTATTCAAAGTGGTGTTACTCACCTTCTTTGTCCTCGAGCTTCTTCTTGGCATGGCCGAGCTCTTGCTCGGACGGCTCGAGATCCTGCTTCAGCACACTGACCTCCGCAGTCAGCGCGGCAGAGGTCAGCAGCACAGCCTGCAAACCCATATTGACATATTTTAAGAAACCCTGCCTATATCTTGTTAGATCCTCAGTCCGGCTTTTCTTTCCGAACACCGAACTGAGCATCAGGGGCTACTGTCTATGCTGCATTACATTACATAATTTTAACTTCTTACCTCAAAGCCTGTTAGAAGGCTGCTGCAGGCTTCGGTCAGCCCGCTCTTGGCGAGCTGAACCTTCTGAATCACCGCACTCATGATGGTGCGGTGTTCTTCCTCGATGGAAGCACCTTTAAGTGCCTCCAACAAGTTATCCAGCTCCTTCGGTTGGACGGAGGCCGCCAGTGTCACGGTCTTGCCCTTCTTTCGAGGGGGCCGCCTGCCGGACTCTGGAACCACTACGGGTTCCAATGTAGAGTCCGGCGCAAAGTCCGGGAGGCTGCCTGACGGTGCCTCCGGAGACTCCTCCTGATGGGTCCCTCTCTGGGATCCCACCTCGGCGTCCTTGTCGGCGCGGGGGGTAGAGGCAGTCGGAAGTGAATCCACGTCCGACGGGGCCAACGACCCGCTCGATGAAGCGGGGAGATCATCATCGGCCGGACTACGGACAGAATGCAGCATTAGAAGGACATTACGCGACATGAAAGAAATTGCATATCAGGATCCGGATACTTACGATCTTGCCGGACGCCTGGCCCTTGAAGGCCACTCCTCCTCGCTAAAGATGGTGTTGGCGAAACTATCTGGGGGAATAGATCTCCCCCTCTTGGACCCTTCGGCCTCCCCTATCGGGGAAGCCTTCCTCTTCTTCTCTCCCTCCTCCGGGAGAGAGTCCTCTTCATCCTCCTCGTCTTCGGGGGAGGAGTCCGCCTCGTTGTTGGACGCCTGATTACGGGAACTCTTTCGAGTCCCCGCGGCCACCTTCTTGGCCTTCTTCTCCGGCACCACGTGCGGTGCCGGAACCAGCAGCCCTGCTAAACGGGCGTCCACTGGGTCTTCTGGCATGGGAGCTGGGCTGATGAGCTGCTTGGCCTTCCCCATCCATTCCTGTCAAAGGAAAAGAGAGATTGAAACCCTCTTAGAATCAGTTTAATTACCACAAGTGTCCCGTAACGGGGTTGAATCACTTACCTCGTCAGCCGGATGCTGCGAGCGAAATCTGCGATCTTCCGTCGCGGATGCGGGGGCTTCGGTGCCCTTAAACAACACCCTCCATGCGCCTTCGTATGTCGTATCGAAGAGCCCGCTTAGCGCCTGTTGCTGTTCCAGATTGAACTCCCACAGATTGAATGCCCGCTCTTGGGATGGGAGGATCCGGCGGATGAGCATGACTTGGACCACGTCGACGAGCCTGAGCTTATTGCTCACCAGCTTCTGGATGCAGGCTCGGAGTCCCGTCAGCTCCTTCGGATTGCCCCACAGCAAGCCCTTCTCTTTCCAGGAGGTGAGCTGCATGGGGACGCTAGATCTAAACTCGGGGGCCGCTGCCCATGTGGGCTTGCGCGACTTGGTGATGTAGAACCACCCCGATTGCCACCCCTTGACGGAGTCCACGAAGGCCCCTTCGAGCCAAAGGACGTTGGGCAACTTGCCCAACATGGCTCCTCCGCATTCCACTTGCATGCCCTTCACAACCTTCGACTTGACGTTGAAGGTCTTGAGCCACAGGCCGAAGTGGGGCCGGATGTAGAGGAAGGCCTCGCACACGATGATAAACGCCGAGATGTTGAGGATGAAGTTTGGCGCCAGATCGTGGAAATCCAGGCTGTAGTAAAACATGAGCCCCCGGACGAATGGGTGGAGTGTAAAGCCCAATCCACGGAGGAAGTGGGGAAGGAAGACGGGCATCCGATGCGCGATATCGCCGGAAAGGTATCCGGCGCTGCGCAGCTTGGTGATGTGCTCCTCCTTAACGGTGGAGGCCAACCACTTGCCCCCCGCTCCGGACATATTTGGAGAAGGTCGGGGCGAGATGCGCGAGCTTGGGCGTTGGAGCTTGAGTGCGCGGAGATGGATAGGCAAAGGAGGAAGAAGGCGTAGGTGAGAAGGTAAATCCTTATCCCTTATATATAGGCGGACGAAAACTATGCGTCCCCCACCGGCCTGGTAAAACTCGCTTATCTCCCAAGCGCCACCATCAATGGCGCGGTTGGGTTACCCACGTCCGTATTGATGAGAATCCTGGAATAAGGGGAACACGATCTCTGCTTCGACAAGACGTGCCAAGGAAACCGCTTCGCTAAACGTGCTGAGGTGGTATGGTAAGGAAAAAATGATTCAGGAAAAAGCCTGGTAGCGGCGTGATGTCATGCCGCATAATACGTCAGGAGATTGGACTTGTGTGCATTTTATTCTCTCTACGGTGGAATGTGGAATTTATTTTGCAGAGCCGGACACTATCCTGGTGTTCATGATCTTCTCTGGATTATTCAAGGGAGGAACCCGCGTTGCAATGCCGAACATTATGCGCACCGGACTTATCGTCATTGAAGCCTGTTTCAGGTGCTACTGAGGGAGTCCTGGACTAGGGGGTGTCCGGACAGCCGGACTATCATCGTCCGCCGGACTCCAAGACTACGAAGATACAAGATTGAAGACTCCGTCTCATGTCCGGATGGGACTTTCCTTGGCGTGGAAGGCAAGCTTGGCAATACGGATATGTAGATCTCCTACCATTGTAACCGACTCTGTGTAACCCTAGCCTCCCCCGGTGTATATATAAACCAGAGGGCTTTAGTCCGTAGGACACAATATACATTGCAACAATCATACCATAGGCTAGCTTTAGGGTTTAGCCTCCTTGATCTCGTGGTAGGTCCACTCTTGTACTACCCATATCATCAATATTAATCAAGCAGGACGTAGGGTTTTACCTCCATCAAGAGGGCCCGAACCTGGGTAAAACATCGTGTCCCTCGTCTCCTGTTACCATCCGCCTAGACGCACAGTTTGGGACCCCCTACCCGAGATTCGCCGGTTTTGACACCGACATGGGGGGCGCCCCACTTGGCTTGGGGGGCAAGTCCCCCCCCCCCTTGGCCGCCGCCCCCACCTTGAGATTGAATCTCTAGGGGGGCGGTGCCCCCCCAGGGCCCCAATATAAAGAGGGGGGAGGGGGGCTGTGCACCCTAGTCCTTGGCGCCTCCCTCTCCTCTCGTAACACCTCTCCCTCTCGCTGAGCTTGGCGAAGCCCTGCCGAGATCACCGCTGCTTCCACCACCATGCCGTCGTGCTGCTGGATCTCCATCAACCTCTCCCTCCCCCTTGCTGAATCAAGAAGGAGGAGACGTCTTCCCCAACCATACGTTTGTTGAATGCGGAGGTGCCGTCCGTTCGGTGCTAGGATCATTGGTGATTTGGATCACGACGAGTACGACTCCATCAACCCCGTTCTCTTGAACGCTTCAGCTCGTGATCTACAAGGGGCAGTCCTCTCTCTCGTTGCTAGATGACTCCATAGATTGATCTTGGTGATGCGTAGAAATTTTTTATTTTCTGTTACGTTCCCCAACAGGAGCTGCATCGTGCCGACCTCCAACGCAGCAACTCTTGCTTTGTTGCCGACCCTGATGTCAATCTCCCCTTGTGCCACACGCCTAGTTCTTACCAGCCCCTGCATCGAGTTGCAAATATGAACAACCGATCCGGTATCAAATACCCAAGAGATACTAGGTATGTCAGCAAGGTAAATGTCTATAACATATGCAACAAGTGTACCTTTTCCTGAAGAAGCATTTCCGGCCTTCTTGCCATGCTCTGCAAGACACTTGCTACAGTTCGTCTTCCAGTGACCGGTCTCTTTGAAGTGAAAGCAAACGGTCTTCGAGTCCGGTCCAGACTTTGGCGTAGTGGAGGAGGTTACCGTCTCCGTGTCCTTTGCCTTAGCCTTTTTCTTGGACCAACCCTTCTTGAACATAGCCGATTTCTGCACCATCAACACTTGATGTGTGCCTTTCTTAATATCCTATTCTGCCACCTTGAGCATCCCATGCAATTCAGTGAGCTTATTATCCATGCCATGCATATGATAGTTCGAGATGAACGTCCCATAGCTAGGCGGAAGAGAACCCAGAACTGCATCTGTAGCCAGCTCATCCAAGAGCGGGAAGCCCAAACGATCCAAAGCTTGCACATATCCGATCATCTTGATCACATGTGGGCTCAGTGGATCACCTTATTTCAGCTTGCAATCCATCAAGGAACGCCGGACATTGAACCTTTCGGTCCTAGCCTGTGTCTGAAACATGCTCTTGAGACTCTCGATCATATCGTAAGCCTCAACATTTTCGAAATTCTGTTGCAAATCGGGCTCCATACAAGCCAGCATCAGACAACTGATCTCTGTTGATTCATCAACGAGTTTCTGGTAGGCATTTTTAGTTGTGGCATTAGCATTATTGGCAGGTTTCTGGAAGTGGATCCTCTAGAACATGTTCCTTTTTATCATGCTTGAGAACAATTCTCAGATTTCTATACCAGGTGGTAAAGTTTGTTCCATTCAGTTTATCCTTTTCCAGAATTGATTTCAATGCAAAGTTGGGTTGAGCAGGTGGTGCCATTGATCTACAACAGAAAATATGCAATCACTAAGCAATGTGTTTATGTAGAGTAATTCTTGCCTAAACAGAAATACTCCCACTGAAGTTGGCATCCCTTCACAAACTCTCAGTGATTCAGGATCCGACTAGCACATGCGACTAGTGAGCTTTAGCATCACTGCTAGCCAACATACCTATCCGGTAAGCAACTCCTTGCTAATCGTATCTCTATACGACTCCTGTCGGTCGGGAAGGTATCTCATACTCCGGCTCCCAACCTTCTTTGCCACAAGGCCCAAAACCGTTTTGATAGCCTTATCAAGTTAACCTGATGCATTGCATGTCCGTGTCTGACACAAACCCTTCAGTTCAAGGACATCCAGCAGCACCCCAATTTTATGAGCCCACTACTAGACGTACTTGACGTGCGAAGGTGCAACATCGGGGATGGCAATTCGCTTGATATTCATGAGGGATCTTTCTACCATTCTAACGTGCATAGAAACAAAGAAGCACAAAAATCACAAATAAACACATATTGTGAAATAGTATGGCTCCTTCATGGACGTTCTTCCAGGTCGGCTCTGACTCCGATGACCATCTAGGAACTCCATCTTATTTGTCACGCCGGGACGCCAAGCCACGCCAACCTGATCTCTATTATCCAACTACTACAACTACTAATGAATTTTACATAGAGAATCACAAGTCGACACACAGGTCGTTATACAATATAATGACAGCACTTTGGCTCCTGCCGGCTGACAAACATGACACGCAGGCCACGTATAAACTACACACATGCATCACATACACATGAGCCATACTATTCACATCAAACCTACAAAACAAAGTTATGCATAGAATCGCATTCTACTGGTTTGTGTGTCGTGTACGAAATACACGGCGCTATGCACACGGCAGTCCCGCTAGCCGGTTAGCGGGCGGGGTCCGAAGGGGCAGCGCCCCTCGCGGGTCGATCGTCATGACATCATCGATCCCGATTTACAGAAAACATAGCCTCAACGATCCCCATGTGCAGTTGATCACATCAACCGTGCACATAGCCGATCTTATCAACGACAACAGATCTCATCTGCCGCCTCCACATATCTAATATGCATATGATCTGAATCCAAATCCTATAGCAGAGGCTCTGATACCACTGCTGGTTCTACGGTAGGGTGCGTCGACTGCAAATTAAAAAAAATCCTACGCGCAGAACAACCAAGAACATGCTATGGGAGATGGATCACAGTTCGTTACCACTAGACGCACAGTGCTGTGCAGCGGAAGAAGAGTTGGGGCAGCGCGTCCGCATGGATCGTCTCCTCCTCGTCCGATCTCCCTCAAATAGCCGGTCGTCCGATCCCAGGTACAAGTTTGCCGGAGCGGCGCAAGTGCACCGCCTCTAACGGCATCCGCGCGTGCAGGAGGAACACCGTGCGGCGGACTGCTAGGTCCGATCACACAGTCGGCAGCGAGTGGAGGTGGCTATTCACAACACATGCAAACCCTAGTCGCAGCGCCGAAGCGATCAACCGCATGAGTGTGCCGTACCTCCACTCTATATAGGCGTCCGTCGCAGGCTCAACACTTGGGCCTCGCACGGACCCTAAAGCCCAAAGTCTACTTGGTCATGTTCCTAGTCCAGTTCGGATCACATCCGACCAGTGTCCTATGAACCGACCTCGTAGGTTCCTTCCCTTAAGCGCGCGACCCCTTAGGTTCAAGTCGGCTTGGTCACAGTTCGGATCACCTCCGACCTACACGGTTGGTAGCGGCCTCTAGCAAGGCGTGCTGACCACCAAGCAGACTATTAAGCTGGTTAGGCAAACCTGTACAACGTGTCACACTTCTATTCCCTTTGCCGCATGATATATGTTGTCGGGCTCAAGGCGAGACTATCATCCTTGTGCTAGCCCGACCTCTTTCTCATTTCAGTGATACCGACCACAAACCGGATTATCTCATAATCCCTGTCGCATGGCCATGCTTATCTTGGTCGGCTCACACGAGGGGCCCAGAGTATATCTCTCCTGATTGGAGGGGCAAATCCCATCTTGCTCGACCATGTCTCGCAGCATGGGACTAGACAAACCCTAAACCTACCTTTGTAACTACCTAGTCACGGAGTAGCGTTTGGTCGGCCCAAAGCAAGTCTGTCACCATCCCGAGTACGTGCGTCAGCTCAGGTCTTAGGACATAGAACGTATGCTGTACTAGAGACTCATAGATGACATATCGCTGTGTCTCATAGTTGGGTCTGTCCGACTCGGACCTTATCTCGACTCGGATCCGACTATGTCGAATCCGACCAGACCTTTCCAAGTCCATATTATCCGATTAGCATCAAATGCTCCATGGCTAGTGAGACCAAGCCATCGACCTTGTCATATGCTAGTCTAGTCGGCTGCGCGTCCACACAGCCCTTTCGACTAGGGACCTTTTAGGACAGTCATCATACAATGCATAGTCCCACAAACAAGTCACGTACTTGCTGATACACATCATTGGTAATGTCCAAGGACTATCTTTATGCATAAAGACATAGGAAATATCATCATACATGATTGCCTCTAGGGCATATCTCCAACAAAACCAGGGTGGTTGACGGCATAGGTCCGAGTGTAATACTGGGAAGTTTTGGAGCTGCTAGCCATGACTGGGGGGCTACTAGCTAAGCTTCTCTGCAGGGAAATGGCGGACTGAGGAGTGAGAGATACGGCTAGCAGAAAGGGGGTTTTATAGGCAGCTATGCGGGACAAGCCTGCATGGTGTGGCCCCTTTCCCTTAATGGCGAAGGGTGTGGCCAACCAGAAAGGATAGGATTGCTACATGTTCCACGGATAACTAGGCGGGGACAGAGGGGTGAGGACGTGTTGTTCCTGACTGCGCCACATGTTGATTAACAGTGGCCATACTGGATGCCAGGGATGGGTCAAATCCCTTAGGGTCATTACTGGTTGATGGTAGCGGTAATCTAATGCTAGGATAATCTATGCCAGCCTGGCTGCTCTGATACCATCTCCTGTGGCACCCCGATCCGCATGGATCAGGGGGCCTTCGCACGTCAGCCCAGGATAACACCTGATGCACGATAGGTTCATCATACATCATTCCAGGTACAAGAATATTCATCAAATACATATGTATAAGGTTACATCATTGATGAATACAATCTTCTGGCATAGCCCTAAGGCTATTTACATGGCAGTGGAAGTCCATATAAATGGCGGCGGAAGTCTTGGTTTAGCAGCGTCTCTCTCTGGCTGGGCTCCATAACTCACAGGACTGGCAAGATTACGGCCTAGCACGACGGAACAAGAGAAATAATCTGGGCACAACCTACAAAACTGGCATGACACGTCAGGTCAGTACATTGAATGTACTTGCAAGACAACCAAATACATAGCAACCAAACAAACAGATGACAAAGCAAGAACCAAGCATATGCAACAGTCTACTTCCACACAACTTCTAAACATGGCATGATATTAATCATAAATCAAACTAAGCAATGAATAATAGCACATCATCTACAAGCATGGCATATCAAACTTACTTCTAGCAAAGCAACAACAAAGCATAGCATATCCAAACATGGCATGGCATCAAGAAACTATGCTGAAAATAACCAGTTACCTCCCGTGAAGACATGTTGTATCAACCTTATACAACAATCACTTACTCTGCCACGGCTCCTCAAAGCATAAGCATGACTTACCGAGACTTCATCTCGAGGTCATATCAACACATCATTGTGACTTCTCACGATTATCTCATGGTCCAAGGCATCACAAGATTTATCACATCTTAGTTATCACACAAGTTATTAGCAGATTTATCCTCCATTTTGACCGAGACCCGATAGTGTGACCTACTACGAACTTGTGCCCATGACCGAGGACGCGGCTATCAATAGATTGAAATACACTCTGCAGAGGTAGCGCACTTTACCCACACTACGGAATACCTGGCCTCGTACTCGCATTTGGGTGGACCAAAGTACTCCGACGAAACCCTCCCTTTGCCATGTACTCTCCCCGGCCACTTCGACCATCTCCCTCTCAGGGCTAGGTCTTGGGTGGCCCCGTGTCTACCAAAGACACCAACGGCCACCGTCGTGGCAAAACGGTCCCAAACGGGGATAAGGTACCATAAAAACAAAAACGAGCACACAAGGTTATATCCGCCTACCTGATCAGGGTAGCGCGTGCCCATAACCTTCCCTCGCGGGGAGGCACCGGTGAGAGCTGTCGGTATCAAAACTGGCGGATCTCGGGTAGGGGGTCCCGATCTTTGTGTCAAGGCTGATGGTAACAGGAAGCAAGGGACACAGATGTTTACCCAGGTTCGGGCCCTCTCGATGGAGGTAAAACCCTACTTCCTGCTTGATTAATATTGAAGATATGGGTAGTACAAGAGTAGATCTACCACGAGATCGTAGAGGCTAAACCCTAAGAGCTAGCCTATGATGGTATGATTGTAATTGTGATCGGCCTTCTAAGGACCAACCTCTCCGGTTTATATAGACACCAGAGAGGGCTAGGGTTTACATGGAGTCGGTTACAAGGAAGGAAACACAATATCCGAATCGCCAAGGAGAGTCCCATCCGGACACGGGGAAAGACAAGGGGAGGAACAAAGAAACCGAACCCCACACGCTACGCTTCCGAACCGGGGGAATTGTTACCTCCCCCAAGGAGGATAATCGGGGAGGGGAGGCTAAGGCCTCCTCCCCGTGCGGGGAGAAGAGGGCCGCCTCCGAAGACTTGGAGGCGGAGACGCCTAAACTAGGGAAGAAGGTATCACCAAGGGGCTCTGCCGCAACGGGCATCCTCACCGTGTTATGCCCACCAACGGGCCAGCCCTCCACCGAGCTGTAAGTCAATCATTAATTTGAAGGTACTGTATTTCTCCTGGATCAATAACCAGGATTCAACTTTTTGCAGTCCGGCTAGCAGCTCTTCTCAACAGGGCTCGTCTTCGGGGGACCTTCCTCTGGAGATGATGGAGAGCGAGACCCCACCCGCCTCTCTGATTAATGAAGCGGGCGACACCGAGGTGTCGTCATGGAGGAGTCCGGATCTGTCGAAGCCGGAGGCCAATACGTCAGCCGCCCTAAGTCCGGACATACTGACGGGCTTACTCGAGCGAGTTGCGCTCTCGGAGGAGCACTGCTCATTAATGAGCGCGGTGCTCAAGAAGATTTCATCCGCTACAAGCGGTTTGAATGAAGCATTCACAAGCCTGCTCAGAGGCTTTGAGGTATGTAATGAAGAATACACTATTTCTTTGGATGTGAGGCACGCGGTATGTGTGCTCCATATAGATAGTAGCCCCTGAGACTCTGGTTGCCCGCCCTAGGCGGCAAACGAGATATCATAAACCAATAATTTGTGTTGTAAATATGTGCAGGTACCTGTGGGTCCGGCCGCCGGCCTGTTCGTTGAGGTTGCCGAACTGACGAGGAAAATTGGGTCGATTGATACTAATATCACGCTGGTGAATGAGCGGCTGGATAAATCACAAGGTATGTGCCCTGTCTTCCTTTGTATAGGAAAATATTAAGGTGTCATATATTAATGTAATATGTTCGGACTATAGATGGTGCTGCTGCCATGGAGGCCCTGAGGGCGGAACTTGCTCTAGCCAAGGAACAAGCTCGGATGAGCAATGCGGCTGCCCTAAAGGCGGCCGAGGAATTGAGAGCCGATCAGGCTGCTCATTGCCGAAGCGAGGAAAAGATAGCCGAAATGGCTATTGAGTTAAAAAATGCCACTAACCGATATGAGCTCCTGAAAAAGGAGCATGAAGATAAATCGGCCGACCTGAGCAAGGCACTTAATGCCACCAAGGAAATACGGACCGAGCTCAGGGGTGCGTGGGAGGAGCTTCAATAGGCCGGTAAAATCGTGGCTAGGGCCTCCTATTTGCTGCGGACGAAGTTCTTCGATCCGAAGTACGCTCCCCGAGATGGACACTTGAGTCCAGCGGACGCATATGCGGACCTAGCGAAGAGTACAGCTGACGCTGCCGAGTTCTTCAAAGATCAAGGTGATAAGGAAGTGGAGAAGCTTTTCTGGTTGCAATTCCACGCTCCCACTCGCCCGCTGCCGCTAAGTGACAAGATGGCTGCTGTAGCGGAGCTCCACAGGCTATCCGGTCTTGCAATGCGGTCTATAATAGACCATCTTTGGCCTAAGGGGCCTAAGCCAGACAGTTATTTTGGCTTGGTGCAACAATTCCTTGGGGCCGTGCCCCGGATCGATGTCATCAGAAGGTCGGCGTGCGTAGAAGGTGCACGGATGGCCCTTGCCGCGTTAAAGCGTATTGGACGGATATGGATGCCACCATTATAGCATCCTAGGATCCTGTGGGGGGCCAATATCCGGCCGGGCACTACTTGGCGCAAGTCACAGAGGGTGCCCGCCTGATAGAGACGCAGTGCCCGAAGAATGTCCTATTCGAGTAATGACTCGAATCATTGTAAAAACAATGTTTATTTTGATTGTAAGGCTATATTTATAATGTTTGTCTGAAAATATGATTGTGTCCCCTGTGCGGCCGTATATATATATATATATATATATATATATATATATATATATATATATATATATATATATATATATATATATATAATCCGAAAGTTAGCAGTCGTTGGCTTCAGCCCCCACGCATACAATGCGGGGGTGTTCACGAAAACATGTTCTTAATCACACTTTATCCAATGTCTTGGTCCATTAAGGAGGTGATCGCACGTCGAACTAGGCAACCAGACTATATAGCTGTAACACTTTCGCTTAGCCACTGGATTCTAACATTGGGGATACTATGTAGCCCCTGGTACCTTCGCGTGCATCCGAATACGGGCGCGTATGTACCTGGCCGGGAAATGGCCCTTCGTTAATGCGGAGGAATCCTAGAGATTCCGGTGAGTCGTCGAGTGGTTGAACAGTCTCTCATTGCATCATGACAGTCAATTTTCGGCTTTCTCTACTAAGGTGCTCATCCGGAATAACCAGGGCACAATCGCAGTAGTTCTCCTTTGGCCACCTTAGCCGATAATAACGGAACATAAGGCGGCAAACCCAGGAGCCAGGTAAACCCAACATTTTACCAAAGACATTATTCAGATCTGATGCATATAGGGCCAAACTCGTGACGCCGAACACTCCCGATGGTATTCGGACTTTATAATAGATGATGGGCTCAAGAATGCCCATTAATTATAAACCCTGTGTTTCCAGGTACATGCATTGATCTATCGTGGCGAAGTGCCAAAAACGGCAGTATCCTCTGTGGGTATGTCACCCATGGGATGGTTAAGCAACAAGAGGCAATAGAAAAGGTTTACACAGGGGCTTAATCTAAAAAGAAACCTGTTGAGCGGGGCCCTGCTGCACGTCTGCGCCTTTGTCTCCGTTGTGCCGTATCCTGGAAGGGTATCACGCGGACATTGTCTGTCGAAAAAAGAAAACTCACAGGAGAGTACAACGTAAGTATGTGATGGATAGTAAAAGTGTAAGATGTTGGCTTGCTTAGAAGGTTGAGCCAAGTGTGGGGCTTTATTAAGTGTTTATAGCCCCTGGTATCCGCTATGGGATTACATATACGGTGCCCTGGTTTGATCTGGGCTACCGGACTTGTCTAACCATGTCCGTGGTCTTAACGACCAGTCATGCTTGTCTGATGTTAAAGGCCGCTTATAGTCCGGCCACTAAGGCCATCGCGTGTTCCTCTGCGCGCGAAGAGCGCTCTGTTATTCCGCTAACGGTGATGACGCCACGCGGACCGGGCATCTTGAGTGTAAGGTAGCCATAGTGCGGCAATGCGTTGAAGCGAGCGAAGGCCGTTCTTCCAAGCAATGCATGATAGTTGCTTTGGAAGGGTGCAATGATGAAGAGTAGTTCTTCGCTTCTAGAGTTTCCTGGAGAGCCGAGTGTGACTTCCAGTATGACAGAGCCCCTGCTGTAGGCTTTGACGCCTAGTATCACCCCTTCAAAGGTGGTGTTGCTTTTGCTGATTCTGGATGGGTCTATCCCCATCCTACGGACAGTGTCCTCATATATTAAATTGAGACTACTGCCACCGTCTATGAGGACATGGGTGAGATGGTATCCATCGATTATTGGGTCAAGCACCAAGGCATCTGATCCTTCGCGTCGAATACTAGTTCGGCCATCCAGGTGATCGAGGGTGATCGGATAAGACATCCAGTAGTGGGGCGTGGTTACGATGGGCTCTATATCGCGCGCGTCTTTATGGGTGCGTTCGTGCCTTCTTGAGGATGTGCGAGTCGCGTGGATCATATTCCCTGTTTTAACCTCTGGCAGGAATTTTTTCTGTCCCCCAGTGTTCGGCTGGCGAGGTTCATCCTTGTCTTCACTTGGTGTTTCCCTTCCCTTGTGTTCGGCGTTTAGTTTGTCTGCCTGCTTGAAGACCCAGCACTCTCGGTGCGTGTGGTTCGCAGGTTTGTCGGGGTGCCATGAATTTGGCATAGTCTGTCGAGGACTCTGTTCAGACCGGACGGTCCCTCTTTACTGCCTTTAGATGGCTTATTTTGCTGGTTAGGTCGAGAGCCCCTGAATCCGGCATTAACCGTTGTGTTATCCAGGCTCTCTTCCTTGTTTTGGCGTTTGTTTTTATTACACCGTGGCTTCCCGTTGTCATCCCTTATTTCGGATGTGCTGGGGTCGCTGGTGCCTTTACGGGCTAGCCAGCTATCTTCACCCGTGCAAAAGCGGGTCATGAGGCTTGTTAGGGCTGCCATTGTCCTAGGCTTTTCTTGGCCGAGGTGTCTGGCGAGCCACTCGTCACGGATGCTATGTTTGAATGCCGCTAAGGCTTCGGCATCCGGACAATGAACAATTTGATTCTTCTTAGTGAGGAATCTGTTCCAAAGCTTGCGGGTGGACTCTCTGGGTTGTTGGATTATGTGACTTAAATCGTCAGCATCCGGAGGCCGGACATAAGTCCCTTGAAAATTGGCCCTGAAAGCGTCCTCGAGTTCCTCCCAGCTCCCAATTTAATTTACGGGGAGGCTTTTCAACCAGTGCCGAGCTGGTCCCTTTAGTTTGAGGGGGAGGTATTTGATGGCGTGGAGGTCATCCCCACGAGCCATATGTATGTGCAGGATAAAGTCCTCGATCCAGACCCCTGGGTCTGTCGTTCCGTCGTATGCCTCTATGTTCACAGGTTTAAAGCCCTGTGGGAATTCATGGTCCAGTACTTCATCAGTAAAGCACAGGGGGTGGGCAGCCCCTCTGTATCTGGACGCGCTGTGGCATCCTGTAGGCTGTTATTGTGTCCGGTGTTTATTCCAAACTGGTATTTGATTGTCATAATCTTTGTGGCGACCACAGTCCCCCGCCGGGGTGTGTCCTTTAGATCCGTAGATGGACCTAGCTGCGCCAACTATCTTATCCAGGTGCTCACGTAGATCGTGCGCGTCTTCGGTAGCTGCTTTGTTGCAGTTATGAAGTGGTGCGTCTGGTCTCCTGGTCGTGTTATTTTTGGTGGAACGGCCTCGTCGTCAAATTCTGGCAGTAGCTTGCATTTTGGGTAGCTCTTTGTATGGCGATCGTCGCCATATCTTTCTTCACTGTCTAGCACTTTGTTCCATCTGCGATTGAGCGTTTCCTGTGCGGCTTTAAGCCGTTGCTTCTGCTTCTTTAGACTTCTCACTATGGCCATAAGCTTTTTATGGAGGTTATCTCGTTCCACGCGTTCTTCCGGGATGATGAATGCGTCATCGTCCGGACTGTCCTCTTGCCCTGGGCCGGTTTGATGAACTCGTCCCCCTAGATTGTTGTCTTCGGGCGTCTGCTCCGAACTGTGTTCGGCGTGACCTGGTTCATCCGGCTCCATCGCTGGTTCCGTTTGGTCGTTGTTGCCTTCGGGGTTGACCAGAGTATTCATCCTTCTGGCGCTCTTGCTGATATTTTTATTGTTGCTGGATTTGGAATGACGTCTGCACCGTTGCTTTGGATTTTGCCCGGGGTTTTTATCTTCCGGATTGTCACCGTCGTCCTCCTTGGGCGTATCCACCATGTATATGTCGTGTGACGAGGCGGAAGTCCGGTACCCCGTAAATTCTGAATCTTTTCCTGCATCGTCGTCCATACCGCCGATGCCTTCAGAGTCGAAGTCAAGCACGTCGATGAAATCATCAACTGTGGCTATGAAGTGGGTGGTGGGTGGGTAACGAATTTCTTTGTCGCCTGCTTCCTATTTGAGCCGAACATAGTTCGGCCCGGAATTCTCTGTCAAAGAGAGGGTTTTTAATGAGTTTAGCATGTCGCCAAAGGGCGAGTGCTGGAAGATGTCCGCAGCGGTGAACCCCATTACCGGAGCACGACCGGGCTTGGTGGGCTCGGGAGCGCGCGGACTGGGACCTACAACCGGATACGAATCCGGGTGCCCGGAGTCACAGGCTTCCTTAGAAGTGCGGCCTGTGTTCGGCTCCATCGCCGATGAGGGTACGGCCTGCGGGGCGGGGTCCATCCCTCCGTCCTCAGGCAACACAGTCTGCTCCGGATTTGAGTCCAATGCTACTGCAGGGGTGATATCCCGAGCGTTGTCCGACAGTAGGTTCAGGCCATGCTCGTCGTGACTATCCGGTGCTCTTGGCGCTGGCCCAAATCCGTCGAAGATCAAGTCTCCGCGGATATCCGCTGTGTAGTTCAGGTTTCCGAACCTGATTTGATGGCCAGGGGCGTAGCTATCGATCTGCTCCAGATGGCCAAGCGAATTGGCCCGCAGTGTGAAGCCGCTGAACACGAAGATCTGTCCGGGGAGGAAAGTCTCGCCCTGGACCGCATCGTTGATGATGATTGAAGGAGCCATCGAGCCCGACAGCGACGACACAGAGGAACTCTCAATGAAAGCACCAATGTCGGTGTCAAAACCAGCGGATCTCGGGTAGGGGGTCCCGATCTGTGTGTCAAGGCTGATGGTAACAGGAAGCAAGGGACACAGATGTTTACCCAGGTTCGGGCCCTCTCGATGGAGGTAAAACCCTACTTCCTGCTTGATTAATATTGAAGATATGGGTAGTACAAGAGTAGATCTACCACGAGATCATAGAGGCTAAACCCTAAGAGCTAGCCTATGATGGTATGATTGTAATTGTGATCGGCCTTCTAAGGACCAACCTCTCCGGTTTATATAGACATCAAAGAGGGCTAGGGTTTACATGGAGTCAGTTACAAGGAAGGAAACACAATATCCGGATCGCCAAGGTTGCCTTCCACGCCAAGGAGAGTCCCATCCGGACACGGGCCGAAGTCTTGAGTCTTGTATCTTCACGCTTCAATAGTCCGGACGTTGTATACAGTCCGGCTGTCTGGATACCCCCTAATCCAGGACTCCCTCGAGAGCCACGACAAAGGACCGAATCAAGACCTTCCCATAAGGTAAATGTGGTTTCACTGGAGAAAGCTCGATTTGGGTGGCACTGTGATATCCCAGTGATGACAGAGGAGGTTTGTTATTAAGTCATATTATTAACTTCTCCCTCATCAATCATCATGCGAGCATTATTAACATGAATGCAACAACTAACATGCAACATACTGATGCAGTAGCAAAACATTAAGCATTTCAGAAGAACAATGATGGCATGCGAAACATGGCAATACCAAGCACTAGCAAACTTAACAGTGTAACAGAATTATCATAACATCGATACTACTAACATGAAACTAAACTAGACAGAGGCATGATATTCTTAGTAACAACATCTAACTAGCATGTCAACTTATTTTATGAAAGCATAAGCATGCAAGACAGATAACATATAGCATGACTGAAATAACAACAGACAGAACAGACAAGAAACTACAGCAACTAAACACACACACGAGGTGCAAGCAAAGTCAACATGCAAGTTCGGGGCTCATGATAAGAGGTTGGCTTGCCTGGGGTCGACAAATACTTTGGGAAGAAGTGTGGAATGATCGCGGAAACAGTTGCCGGAAATAGTTCTCTCTTAGAGGGGGGGGCTGTTTACGGGCAAGGGCAAAGTGGTCATTTTAAATATGTCAAACCATAGTGAAAATGATGCGAACGGAACGGGCTCAATGAGACGAAGACGTGGGCGTTGGATTCACCTCAATCGGAGTTACGAGCGCAAAGTTGTGGCCGTTCACTTTTTAGGCAGAAAACACTACTAGAAAAAGGCCTACTAATGGCGCACCGGTTTTGCCTACTAATGGCGCACTACCGGTGCGCCATTACTAGCACGCCATTAGTATTTGTTACTAATGGCGCACCACTGGTGCGCCATTAGTATCTGGTAGTATAGCCCATGGTGCGCCATTAGTATCTGGTATACTAATGGCGCACCACATAGAAGTGCGCCATTAGTAACATTTTTTTAAAAAAAATTCAGAATTTTTTTTAAATTTTCTTTTTCAATTTTTTTATGGCTTAATCTCGGGTCAATATGCTCATTTTTTGGCACGATATTATTTCAAATTTTGTTCCTGTTTTTGGATCTTGTACGTTCTTTTGCCGTGTTCTTTTGCCGGAGAGGAGTTCGCCGGAGAGGAGGAGGAGGAGGTCACCGGAGAGGCGCTCGCCTACATCACCGGAGAGGAGGAGGAGGTCGCCGGAGAGGAGGAGGAGGAGGTCACCGGAGAGGAGTTCACCGAAGCATTGGAGAGGAGGAAGGAGAAACCATGAGGGAATGGGAGGAGAGGAGGGAGGA
>NC_041389.1:271525500-271589185 GCF_002162155.2 Triticum dicoccoides
GGAGGAGGTCGCCGAAGAGGAGGAGGAGGTCGCCGGAGAGGAGAAGGAGGTTGTCGGAGAGGAGGAGAAAGAGTGGAGGAGAGGAGAGGAGGAGATGGAGTGGAGGAAAGGTGGAGTGGAGGAGAGGAGAGTAGGAGATGGAGTGGAGGAGAGGTGGAGTGGAGGAGGTGCGCCCAGCCATATATACGACATAGTAATGGCGCACCGTGGGCAGGTGCGCCATTACTAATTTTTTTTATTTTTTTGACTTATTTTGAATTTTGAAGGCGGGAAGATACTAATGGCGCACCATGGGCCGGTGCGCCATTAGTAACTTTTTTTTATTTTTTTGATTTATCTTGAATTTTTAAGGCGGGAAGATACTAATGGCGCACCATGGGCAGGTGCGCCATTAGTAATTTTTTTTATTTTTTTGATTTATCTTGAATTTTTAAGGCGGGAAGATACTAATGGCGCACCATGGGTAGGTGCGCCATTAGTAAGTTTGAATTTTTTTGAATTGTTTTGCCTCTCCAAATCTTAAAATCCCCGTATCTTTTTTTCTGTTAGGTTTTTGAGGATTTTGAAAATGTTTAACGAGGTTCCCCCTTTAAATTCGGATGTAACTTTTCGAGTAGATGATTTTTCATATAAAAAACTTTTTCATCCGAGTTAGTATGCAAAAGTTATGCCCATTTTTACAAATTCTCGCGAGATTTTGCAAATGAAGTCAAAATTCATATTTGCAAATTTTCCCAACAACTAGACCACATATCACATGGGAAACTTATTTTCTTTTATTTTTCTGGCATTTTCATCATTTTCTTTTATTTTTTTTAAAACTGAAAAGGCGATCCACAGGGGGGGGGGCGGTGTGCATTCGGTGGAAGTGGTGGCCAAGTTACTAATGGCGCACCGTGGCATGGTGCGCCATTACTAGTTCAACTAGTAATGGCGCACCACTCCCACGGTGCGCCATTAGTACTTTTGAAAAAAAAATAAAAAAAAATTGATATTTTTTTTGATTTTTTTTAAAATACTTAGTAATGGCGCACCAGTGGAAAGTGAGCCATTACTAGTTAAAACTAGTAATGGCGCACCGAGACATGGTGTGCCATTAGTATCAATTTTTTTTATATTTTTTTAACTTTTTTTTTCAAAACTACTAATGGCGCACGACGGATGTGGTGTGCCATTACTATGTCAATTAGTAATGGCGCACTATGCAACGGTGTGCCATTAGTAACAAAAAAAATTTATGTTTTTTTTCAAAACTACTAATGGCGCACCACACACCAGGTGCGCCATTAGTAATATATTACTAATGGCGCACCGAGACATGGTGCGCCATTAGAATATAGTAATGGCGCACCACATCACAGGTGCGCCATTAGTGGCCATTCCATCTATAGCCCTTTTTGTAGTAGTGAAATGCACTAAGGCGGTGAACTTTCACAATTTAAACATTTCGGCGGGCTGAGCTGAGCTGAAGGCGTATTTACAAAAATACGTCTTCGATCGGGGAAAGAGGCTTCGCGGAGGGCGCCGCCACTTAGCTGATGTGGCGACGACCGGTCAAAGAGGCAGAGGCGGGGCCGGGCGCCTGGGCCGCTGCCAGGTGGGGTCACGGAGTTGAGGGACGCTCGCGGACGAGAGGGGGAAGGAGACAGAGGAGGAAACAATGGTGCACACGGGAGCGCACTATGTTCAGCGACGGCGACGGCTCAACGAGGAAGCAAACGAAGGGGGAAACGGGTCAAGGCGCACGGTGACGATGAGGCTGAGCTGGTTGACAAGCTTAGACGAGCCAGAGCCAGCCGGAGGGATGGTACTGTAGCCAACAGGAACTAGACCACCGATTTGGCCTGCTACCCCCGTGGTCACCACAGACAAGGCACGCTCTAGCCAGCTATGCCATGCCAAACCATGTCAGCGGTGAAGTCCTTCCAAAGCTCATTAAGACTGAGGGCATGGAACGAGCAAAGGTGTAGCGAGCAGAGGGAACCAAGCTCGACAAGTTTGTTGTTGCAAACTTGGCCACATCTTGGTGATCAAACTAGAGGTGTTAAGGACTAAGAATGATGTCTGGGAGGTTTAGGGTAGCAAGGACTACGGTCCTGTGAATTTGGAAGGGATTAGGACAATTATTTAACATAGTTGCAGTGCAACTGTCAAATATGGCCCAGAAAACAAAAGAGGAATAAACACTCACTAGGAGTGTTGGATTTGGCTCCCACTTGGCAATTCCTCATGATTTGGTCATATGTAGATGCTGCAAAAAGATCATACCAAATGGACATGCCAAATTGGTACTTGCTTCACAGGCATCACTTTTGACCAGAAACTTGAGAAAATTCTAGGAAAATATTGGCTACATGGAATGAGCCAATCTCTTGGGTAGGTGGGTTTTATGGATAGGAGAAGGCTTGGAAATATTGTTAGCCATAATGGAGCAAGATAAAATATACTTGCTGCACACACTGAAAATTTGGACAGAAAACAAGAATTGCTCCTGTGCTCACATATATCAATGAAATGAGCTGACTTTGGGTGTAGGCTAACGATTTGGGATACACGAGGGGATTGCAAACTTTCATCCCATTTGGAAACTCTATGAAGGTACTTCCTTCACGAAGGTGCATTCTGGTCAGAAACTTTGAAACAATGCACAGGGAGCTAGGATTAATGGATTGAGCTCATCTTTGGTATCCATGGGTGATTTATCAATATTAATCACCCTGCCAAATTGCAGCTCAAATGGAATTAGGAATAAAGCACTTCCTTTGCAAAATTTCAGAGAAGGCAGAAACTTGCATTGGATCATGTGCCCAATTTTGAACTGTGGGATCATGAGATAAGGATGGAACTAGTGATTATATATCAAGGACAAGCTCCACAATTTATGTGGGAATTTTCTCTGCTATAAAAATAATAGTTCCTTTAGAAAATGGCAGAAATGTAATATTGGTATTAAATAGGAAAAGGCAATTTTCCTTATTTAATTATGGCCAATATCTTTGCCAGAGCTTGGATTAGGCATAAATATCAACTCCACCAATTCACATGAATTTAGGAGATGGCTAGCTATGCCTTTGGATTTTATTCCTCAGAAAGGCAAAAAAAGGAATAAATCATAGTTCAAAAATATTGCATGGGACTTGGCAATATTTTTGCATATCCAAGGTTGAAAAGGATGGGAGGGTCTCTGGGAACAGATGGGATGATCAACAGATCAAGGAAAATGATGGCTCCTTTGTAATCACAAAGGCCATGATCAAATTCCAAAAATTTGGAATTATGGTTTGAGAGGGTTGGAGCTGAGGCAAATGAGGTCTTGCCCACTGAAAAAGACATGAGCAAGGTTTTGAAAGGTTGGAAATGACAAGAATTCTCAGAGTCATCCAACAAACTCAGGAGAAAGATTTTGAAAATGAGTGCCAGGAAGGAATAACAGCTCAAAAATTGATAACCCAATTTTGGGGTTGTTACATCAGACCCATGGTAGCACCAAGTTGAATGTGATGTACACCAATGATCCAGACTCGGTGAAGCTCTGCCTCGCCAAGTTCAAGCAGTACCTATAGGAGGATAAAGCACAAGGTCGCAGGACTAGACCTTGTGCCCATCCATTCGCCTCCTGACAGGGACCAGCGGATCACCATCACCTAGGTATGCGTGCAGGACGAGGTTCTCATCTACCACTATTGTAGGGCCATCAGAGGTTCTGGAGCATTCGCCCGTTTCATCGGTAGCACCGACTGAACCTTTGCTACGGTGAGATAAGGAAGAATGCGATGATTCGGCCATCTGGTGCAACAAGCTTGTTAACATCCCTAAGCAATACAAGATCATCAACAATGAGCAGGAGAAGGAGTCCGTGGTTGACCTCGCTGCGACCATCATCGACCCCTGCTATGCCGACATGAAAGAAGACGATGATACCAAGGACCTGAACACATGGGAGGTACCTCTGAATCTATCCTACATAACCTACGTGGCCAAGGACGCATACGCATGCTACGACGTGTACAGAAGAATCTTGGACATGAGGGTGTGTCTGCTTCCCGTGACCGACGAGTACACGGATAGTCGCAGCGTCATGATCAAGCGTGCAAGGAAGGTCTGGATGATGTACTTTATCTGTTTAAGCACCTTTATCATCTGAGTATTTCATGCATTAGCCTATGTGTCATAATTATCTGTTTTGTCTAAAATATTTCGTCTAAGAACCCATTAACCTGTTCGCTTTTTTTAGTGGATATTTGCTTATCTATGTAACTAGTTCATTGGGCTGCCGTGCTTTGAATCTCCTTCCTCCCAACATATTCCCCTTCTTAGGTGGACCCAGCAGGTCTCGTACATAGACATCTGGGAGCAACCACCTATCCATTTGTATTTCTTTATTGTATTCAATCTTTCGTCCTCTTCCTACAGCGGCTGGCGGCACTGCCGCGCATGCCTCAGTGACCCATCCTAGCCTATGGCGCTGCCAGGCCATCCCTCTACTCCCACACATTCTTCGGCGGCGGCAGCTCCACAAACCCACCCTGCACCCGAACAAGTCAACCTCGTACTCCCTGAGGGAGTCCTGGATTATGAGGTCCTTGGAGAGCCAGCCTATGTGACATGGGCCGGACTAACGGGTCGTGAAGATACATAACCAAAGGCCTTCTCCCGTGCCCGGATGGACTCTCCTTTGCGTGGATGGCAAGGTTGGCATCCGGATGTGTAGTTTCCTTCCTCTATAAACCGACTTTGTACAACCCTAGTCGCCTCTGGTGCCTATATAAACTAGAGGGTTTAGTCCTTAAAGGCGAACACAATCATACAGGCTAGACATCTACGGTTTAGCCATTACGATCTCGAGGTACATCGACTCCTGTAACACCTATACTCATCAAAGTCCATCAAGAAGGAAGTAGGGTATTATCTCCATTAAGAGGGCCCAAACCTGGGTAAACATCGTATCCCCTACCTCCTGTTACCATCGATCCTTAGACGCATAGTTTGGGACCCCCTACCCGAGATCTACCGGTTTTGACACCGACATTGGTGCTTTCATTGAAAGTTCCTCTGTGTCGTCGATAGAAGGATTGATGGCTTGCCTCGTCATCAAGGACATCATCACTTCCGGAGAAGCCCTAGCTTGAGGGCAAACCCCCCGGCTCGGCAGCTTCATCATGGGCGCTTGCCCGACCATTAAGCCAGAAGCAGCCCAACTCATCACCAAAAATCGCCTCCGCGTCGGCCCTGAATACTCCAACAAGATGGATCCGGCAGATGTATCAGCCTTAAACGAACTTCTAGATTGCATCGCCGCCCTGGGGGTTGCAACCGACTACGATCGGATTGGGCTTAAACCCGATCAGAGAGAAATCAGATCTCTATTGATCACCCATCATGTGGCAGTCGTGAAGGAACAAGCCGACAATGACTCTTCTCCTGCGTTGAGAACAAAGTATGTTTGGGTCTCCGAGCTCGGAGAACTGGACTCCCGTCTTCCGGAAGACACTTCTTGTCCTCCGAACATGGAATCGGGCGTTGAGCCTAAAAACGCACTGGATGCTCCGGAGCCCAGGCCCGTAACCTCGGAGATTCTTATCCGGACTTCTCAGTGGGTTAGGGTTCGGATTTGAACCCGCCCACCCAGCACAAGAAATATTACCCAAGCAACTCCGGTCCTCTGGACATATGCGACTTGATGTATGTGCGGCAGCAGCCTCAGGGAACAGTCCACCACTTTTGGGCTAGATTCCTACTTGTTAAAAACAAGATCAAGGATTGTTGTGACGACGACGCGATCTCGGTATTTTGCAACAATTGCACGGATGAGGGAATTCTTAATGCCCTCAACCGCCGCCGTGTACTGCACTTTGCCGATTTGGCACACGTAGTACAGAAGTACTGCACAATGGAAGGCGCTTGGAAAACCCAGACAGCCCGCTGGGACCCGCAGGACTTCAGGCCATCCCCCGGACGGGCAAAGAGGATGCACCCCTGCGGAGTACCCAATCATCATCCCGTGGACAAGAAAATTAAACCCGCTACGGGGCATAGAACTGTCCTCGAGGAATGGCTCGACAAGCCTTGTAAAATTCACATGACGCCAAACAACGAACCAACACACAGCCTTCGAGCGTGTTGGATACTCCGGCAGGTGGCCAAGAGCGGCGAGGGTATCCTCACTAACAACACTCTAGAAAACTACTCTTAGGAGGACAATGATCCCAAAGTATTCACGGTCTTTTGGACCTTTTCTTCAAATAATCGGCGGAAAAGGGCGCTCCGCGACCTTGCCGAAGTCTGCCACTTGGCAGAAGTAAATCCCTGCAACGACATGGTGATCACTTTCAACGCCGATGACGAACCAAGAGCCCGCTCAGGCCGGGCACTAGCCGCTTTGGTCCTAAACCCAATCATAGACGGCTTTCGGCTCACTAAAGTGCTCATGGATGGCGGTAGCGGACTGAACCTCATCTATGAGGACACACTCAATAAAATGCAAATGGACAGGAGTCGCCTTGAGCAAAGTAACACAACCTTCCGCGGTATTATCCCTAGTCGGGAGGCCAGATGCTCGGGAAAAATCAAACTCGACGTGGTATTCGGCATGCCGGAGAACTACAGGTCCGAAGAGTTACTCTTCCATGTGGCACCATTCAACAGCGGGTATCATGCTTTGCTGGGGCGAGATGCATTCACGCGCTTCCAAGCCGTACCCCATTACGGGTATATGAAGCTCAAAATACCCGGGCCCAATGGAATTATCACTATCACCAGTGATCCGGACATAGCACTCCGCGCCGAAAACAAAACCGTCTCTCTGGCCCTTTAGGCATTATCCGAGGCCCTCGCGGCCGAGGAATTAACCACTCTATGTTCTACAGTAGATATGGACGATGTAATCCTCGATAAGAGACCCAAATCTATTTCCTTCAAACCAGCAGACGAAATAGTCAAATTTCAAGTCCAACCGACGGACCCCAAGAAAACAGCTTCCATTGGGGCACAGCTAGATCCGACGATGGAAGCCGCGTTATGCGCATTCCTGCATGAGAACTGAGACATTTTTGCCTGGCACCCTTCGAATATGCCAGGTATTCCACGGAGACTGGCCGAGCATAGTCTCAATATACTGAAAGGATACAAACTAGTCAAGCAAACTCTGCGTCGATTCTCCGAACCCAAACGACAGGCTATGGGGGAGGAGCTATCCAAGCTACTTGAAGTTGGGTTTATAAGAGAGATCAAACATCCGGACTGGCTAGCGAACCTGGTCATGGTACCTAAGAAGGATAAATCCTGACGCCTATGTGTCGATTTCAAAGACTTAATAAGGCTTGCCCTAAGGACCCTTTCCCACTACCTCAAATTGACCAGATTATTGACGCAACTGCAAGACACGATTCCTTGTGCTTCCTTGACGCATATTCCGGATACCATCAAATTAAGATGAAGGAATCGGACCAAGCCACCACAGCGTTCATCACTCCATATGGGCCCTTTGCTTCAACACTATGCCTTTCGGGCTCAAGAACACCGACGCAACCTACCAACGCATGATTCAAACATGCCTGGAAAAGCAGATCGGCAAAACTACAGAGGCATATGTAGATGGCGTAGTCATCAAAACCAAACATGTCGATTCATTGGTAGATGAATTACGCCTTACATTCAATAACCTCCGAGCATATGACATACGGCTCAATCCGGAAAAATGCATTTTTGGCGTTCCAGCCGGAAAGCTGCTTGTGTTCATCTATTTATATATTAAAAATGCTTGACGGGTTAACCAGAAAATAGAGAATTAAACTAGAAAATCCCACAAAAAATAGAAGCATCTGACCATTAATGTTAATAGAAAATAAAACTACAACCGTTAGATCATAATAATTTTATGAAAAATTAACCACCAATGCCATCGAAAGAAGCTCCTCTTTTAGACCCTAACAAAACAAAAATCTACCCGTCCTCTCCAAAACCCTCCCGATGTCTTCCTTTCCCCCGGCCCGACGGGCACTGTCTACTTGGATAATTTCTCGGAGATCCCCTCATGGCCTCCAAAGTTCTTCTTGGGGAAGTATGCCTTGATAGAGATCCCCTCATGGCCTCCAAAGTTCTTCTTGTGGAAGTATGCCTTGATAGATGGGCTTCTGGCCGGTGCTTTCATGTACGTACAAGCTGGCTCAAATCTAAGAAGCTGATTAATTCTGTGGACATGTGGCAAGGGCACAAGGCTGATTGATTTCTAGGTCTGGCCTCAGGTAGGTATGTTAGCATTAGCACCCATCCGTAGCAATCTAACGGCTTGCTTTGATGGATGGTCACGCATCTGGTCGGAAAGCAATCGACAACATGCAAGTGCCAGATCGATAAAAGTAACATATGCAATTTTCTATTCTTTTTAGCACATGCTTGATAGGGGTCTTCTTGCTGATTAAATTCTCACATGCCAACATGAATCTAGATCGGAGACACTAGATTTTCGGTTGGATGACCACACTTATTCTTGTGTAATGACATCTCGCACAACTCAAAAACCAATCTCAATCTCCAATTCCGTTCTACTTGTAAGTGCTTCCAGATTGGCTTCGCCTTCATATCGGCCCCCCTGAACATCTCCACACTATAGGATCTCCTCGATTGTCCAATTCAACTCCACCCAAAAACAACAACAACTCCAGTAGGTATCATCTTTTGCACAAAATTGATTAATTTGAACTCCTTCCGTAAATAAATATAAGAGCACTTAGATCACTGAAGTAGTTATGTAAACGCTCTTATATTTATATTTATATACAGAGGGAGTACTATCTGTTGGATGTCAAACTGATGAAGTGATCACTGGGTGATGGATCAAGTATACTTGATTGATAGATTATGCTAAAATAAAAAAACACTAATCTATACATCTAGATTGATTAATATGACCGAAACCGGTTCCTTGCTATACTTCTGTTTAGTAAAAACTTTTTTGTGTCCAAGGTTGGCAACCAATCTCCGTCGATCACCTTGGTTGTCGAATTGACTCCTTTTAGTGACCGCTCCACCTCCAGCAGGTATCACCATCTTATGAACAAAAGAAATTAATTTGCATGATTCATTGAAAGCCAGATTAATGAACTCCCTTTCCGTACTTACATTTCCCTGAGTTAATAGTTTGTGTTAAAGGTAACTCTTTACTATGCATATAATTAATTTTCCAGTTATATTTCTACTTTACTAACTCATACATCTATTTCTATTTTTAGGCCCCAAACAACATCTCACCTATGTTCTTGAATGCATTGACCACAAGAACCAAGTGATAAGACAATCAAGGACTAAAACAAAGGGTGCACAACATCAAAACTGAGGACAAAGAAAAATGTCACCAGATATGTAACTTGTATTAAGCTTGAATTTTAGTATGAACAAGAACAACCAACAGCGATATTTAAATGATGCAAAATTAAGAAACTTGAACATTCAATGGACTTGGTATGAATTTTTTCAAACTTCGTAGAGGCAACCGGCAAGTACAACAACATGGTGCCATTTTCTGGTAAGCAGAAAGAACATCAGGTACAGCTAGAAGCATGTTCTCCCTCCGTTCCTAAATATAGTGTTTTTAGAGATTTCACTATGAACTACATACGGAGCAAAATGAGTGAATCTACACTATGAAACATGTCTATATACATCTATATGTAGTTTGTAGTGAAATCTCTAAAAATATTTATATTTAGGAACGGGGGGAGTAGCTTACTATGTTGCCAACTGAGAGAGCCATTGGCTTACCTCATGAAATGGTATGAAAAAAAACGGGAAGAGATCGAAAAACTACATGCAAAATACCATACTGTACAACTCCACGTTTGATCTCACATCAATGGCCTGTAAGGTAGACAAAGAAATAAACAATCGCAGTGGACCTTATGTGTTTAGAATGAACGGGCAAAATTGCCACATAGTTTGCTACATTGGTGCCTGAAGGTGAAGACTGAAGAGAGACCGCGCTAGGCAGAGTTGTGCTTGTGCATATATGGCACTAAAAACCCAAAAGATAAAGGGAATCAATAGATCCTCGCATCATTGAGGCCCTTAATAATATGCTGGATAGAGATAATATACAAGCAAAAACATTCAGAATGGCAAGTGACACATTCAAAGACTGTAACTATCACAATGCCAGATTAAACTAACCAATGAGTGTGGCGCAGATGGAAAACGACATGGCATGCCATATGCAACTGAAGTTGCAGCCTCGATTGTGAATGGTACAAAAGAAAAAAAATGATGGTATGTGATTGTTCAGTACAACGTACAAACACATTCATCGAATGAAGATAGTAAATAACAGAATCACATCTAGAAGAAAAGGTCTATATTCCAAAAAAAACATGTCACCAGCTAAATGGGTGTGGTTATGCCTTCTAAAAAGGAGACAATATCCTATCTCACCATGCTTTGCTATGACCATAACAAAAGCCAGGAGCACTCTCCAAACAAGGTTGGACTATATCTACATGAACAAGTCTTTACACATGGACATCTATATGTACCATTCTCAAGAGTAAGAAAAAGGGATGGACTGCAAGTAATGGTAAATGATGAAGATAACAATAAGGATGTTAGGGTCAAGAACATAATCTACAATGATTTTTTCTAAAGTTATGAACTAAAAGTCCAAAACACACACTTGCCGTATGATGTTGCCAGCCTTTTACATAAGCACAAGTAATTGATAATTAATTTGCCCTAAAATCTCTTCAAATTAACAAATTTACTAATCTATGGTAACATGAATGTTAGACACTATATGGCAGGATGAATATAATCTACTATTCTATAGAAATATTGAAAAAATGCATGAACATTTGATGAAAATATGAAATATTTCCAAAAAATGGTAAAAGCTTTACGCCCATCTAAGCTTATGGTTTCTTACAATCTATATACATCAGATTACAGTTACTCCCGAGTAATTATTCAATAATACCAAACATCAAAACAGTATGGTATCTCATGTTTGAAGCTCATTATTGACTATAAGCTTATAGGAGTTGAGCTCAGTATTGTATAACGCAATCAGACCTATTTTACTATTCAGTTATTAAAATTTAATTACTCTTTTAAGAAATATTTAAACTACAACTACTCCCAAATATGTGTATAAATTCTTAAATTTCATCGATAATAATGTATGGTAAGGGGCCTAACACTGTCAATGTCGGTCCCATGCTCGGAAAAGGTAGGATGTGGCCTGAACAAATTCAGATTTTTGACTAAGTTACCATCAGCAATGATCATTAATAGCAACAAACTTATGAATTAATCTGTGCACAATAGATTTCCTCTGGAAACTGGGAGCTAAAAAAAGGTAGGACACCTAACTGAACAAACATTTTTATCTATGCCCTTTTTATTGTGAAATTGAAAGAAAGCAGAGAGGAGCTGGTACCACTTCAAGGTCCTCCCACAGCGGTACCTCAAACTCTAGTTTTGCATGATTTTTGTTGATTTTGGAGTCTGAAGGCACCAACATTTGTAGGGCTGCGCTGGAAGAAAAATGTATGGGCGTCGATGAGCCCCTTCCGCTAACCCAACCGTGAAAGCTCCTCTTCCTTCGACCTTGACAGCGATGGCAGCCTCACCAAACTGGAGATGTCCGTGTTGCATCACTCGCCTCCGCCCCGTCGCAGGGGACAAGAATTCCCTCATCGCCTACATGGACACCGACGGCAACGCCACCGTCGAGTTCGACTAGCTCAACTCCTCCCTCGCGTCGCTGCTCCTCAAGCCCTGCTAATCAACCGTCAATATTGACTGGCCCCAGGAGACCCGTGGCCGCACCAACGACGTGAGCGGCGGGGGTTGCGTGCAGGGAAGACAAGCAAGGTGGCGACACAGAATCAACAGAGGTAAGACGAGCTTGGGAGTGAGATGAGCAACGTCATTACCAATGCAGTAACCGGAGTTTATCGGGAGGCAGCAATTTTGGAGTGACAAGGAGAAAAGTGAAGGAGAAAGGGGATCGGGATTTCTGTTTTCAGGATAGGACAAAGGGGATCAGGAGCGAGTGACATGTGTGTGCCATATGCACCCATGAGAGCATATTTTCCAGATACGAGTACAACAGAAAAAATTCCACTAATAAACTAAAAAGCTAATATATCTCAAACAAAATATATTGGCAAAATATTCATATTCGAAATTATTGCCACATTTGAATACGGAATTTCTTTGCCCAAACCAGATAATAGTTTTCTCTAAATGATGACTAAAATGTTGCTTAAATAACTATTAAATTCTTACCCGTGCACATATTTTCTACTCCCTCTGTGACAAAATGTATGCCCCGCAAAAAAATGTAAGACACTTTTTGATACATTTGTATTTCCATGATGTTTGGTGAATATATTAAAAAAATTAATCCTTAATATGTGTGTGCTTAGACTAAATTAGATCATTTCTCTTTCTATAAATTATTCTGAACATATCCTTTCAATCATATAAAAAAATCCCTAGCCGATACCGATGGTTCATATTCTCACTCAAATTTATCGAAATGACTTTACGGACGACACTACCCGCACGACCTGGAAACGATACTTCCTCCCAACAGCTCTAAGCATCAGACAAAATAAAAACAATTGCCTCCTGCGCACTGTTGGTGTTGCCACATACAGTCATCCATTCATCGGCCGCAAGTTTATCATGTGTATAGCAACACTCCAATTTTATTCTGTAAAAAAATCTCTATAAAAACAGCCCATATACGACGTAAAAAAGTTTTGTTTGCCATGATGGGTCTTTTGCATGAATTCATGATAAGATGGACTCATACCACAAACATGATTTTCAGTCTACACATCACTCTAAAACAATTTGTCGCCAACGGTGAGGGAGTCCTAGATTAGGGGGTATCCGGACAGCTGAACTGTGCACAACGTCCGGACTATTAAAGCGTGAAGATACAAGACTCAAGACTTCAGCCCGTGTCCGGATGGCACTTTCCTTGGCGTGGAAGGCAAGCTTGGCGATCCGGATATTATATTTCCTTCCTTGTAACCGACTCCATGTAAACCCTAGCCCTCTCCGGTGTCTATATAAACCGGAGAGGTTGGTCCTTAGAAGGCCGATCACAATTACATTCATACCATCATAGGCTAGCTCTTAGGGTTTAGCCTCTACGATCTCGTGGTAGATCTACTCTTGTACTACCCATATCATCAATATTAATCAAGCAGGAAGTATGGTTTTACCTCCATCGAGAGGGCCCGAACCTGGGTAAACATCTGTGTCCCTTGCTTCCTGTTACCATCAGCCTTGACGCATAGATCAGGACCCCCTACCCGAGATCTGCCGGTTTTGACACCGACATTGGTGCTTTCACTGAGAGTTCCTCTATGTCGTCGTTGTCAGGCTTGATGGCTCCTTCGATCATCACCAACAACGCTGTCCAGGGCGAGACTTTCCTCCCCGGACAGATCTTCGTGTTCGGCGGCTTCGCACTGCGGGCCAATTCGCTTGGCCACCTGGAGCAGATCAGCAGCTATGTCCCTGGCCATCAAATCAGGTTCGGAAACCTGAACTACACGGCGGATAACCACGGAGATTTGATCTTCGACGGATTTGGGCCAGCGCCCGAAACGCCGAACAGTCACGATGAGCACGGCTTAGACCTGTGGTCGGACGTTGCTCGGGATATCACCCTGGCAGAGGCCCGGGATCTAAATCCGGGGCAGGTTGCTTCGCCTAAGGAAGGAGGGCTAGCCCCCGCCCCACAGGCCGTGCCCTCATCGGCGATGGAGCCGAACACAGGTCTCACCTCTGAGGGAGCCTGTGACTCCGGACCCCCGGATTCATATCCGGATGCAGGTTCCGGTCCGCGCGTCCCTGAGCCCGCCGATCCGGTTGGGCTCTGGTGATGGAGTTCACCGTGGCGGACGTCTTTCAGCACTCGCCCTTCGGCGACATGCTGGACTTATTGAAGTCTCTCTCCTTGTCAGGAGACTCTGGGCCGAACTATGTATGGCTCGAGTGGGAAGCAGACAACGACGGAATTCGTTGCCCACCCACCACCCACTTCATTGCCACGATCGATGATCTAACCGACGTGCTTGACTTCGACTCCGAAGACATCGACGGTATGGACGACGATGCAGGAGAATTACAGGAGCCACCGCTCACTGGGCTGTGGACGGCCAACTCCTCATATGATATATATATATGGTGGACACTCCAAAGGAAACTAATGGCGACAAGGCAACGGAGGACAACCCCCGGGGAAGAAAATCAAAGAATGGGCGTCGTCGGCACCGCTCCAAGCCCCGCCATAGCAACACCGGCCCCGGAGACGAAAATAATCCGGATGGCGCCGAAGAAGAATATGACCCTGACCAGCCCGCCTTTGAGCAGGCCGAACAGGAAGATGAGCAGGTCAGCCCAGAAGAACAGGCGACAGACGCATACCCGGAGGAGGACAACTACATGCCCCCCCTCCGAAGACGAGATCAGCCTCGGCGACGACGAATTCGGCGTGCCTGAGGATCCTGTGGAGCAGGAGCGCTTCAAGCGTAGGCTTATAGCCACTGCGAGGAGCCTGAAGAAGAAGTAGCAGCAACTCCAAGCTGATCAAGACCTGCTCATAGATAGATGGACTGAAGTCCTGGCAGCCGAGGAATATGGACTCGAACGCCAAACGGCTGACCGGCCACCCCGTGGC
Organism: Triticum dicoccoides; assembly: GCF_002162155.2. Classification (NCBI taxonomy): domain Eukaryota; kingdom Viridiplantae; phylum Streptophyta; class Magnoliopsida; order Poales; family Poaceae; genus Triticum; species Triticum dicoccoides. The sequence continues at coordinate 271,540,190 of NC_041389.1, forward strand.
CGGGATAAAATGGGATACCAGCCCGCACCCCCACGCCGATACACTATGGCTCAGGGCAACATGCACGACCTGCAAGATATTCTGGAAAATAAAGCAGGACAGCCAAGATCGATCTACGGATCGAGGGGGGCACCCCAGCGCGCGATGATGACCGTCGCGTCGGATACATCATTAACAAATCCGGCCGGGCCAAACATAGCAACCCAGACCAATCTGACCTGCGTAGCCACATAGCCCGGCACAGAGGCGCCGCACACCCCCTCTGCTTCACTGACAAAGTGATGGATCATGAATTCCCAGAAGGATTCAAACCCGTAAACATAGAATCATACGATGGCACAACAGACCCCGCAGTATGGATCAAAGATTTCCTTCTCCACATCCACATGGCCCGTGGAGATGATCTACACGCCATCAAGTACCTCCCCCTTAAGCTCAAAGGACCAGCCCGACACTGATTAAACAGCCTGCCAGCAAATTCCATTGGCAGTTGGGAAAACCTGGAAGATGCATTCCTCGATAACTTCCAGGGCACATATGTGCGGCCACCAGACGCTGATGACCTAAGCCACATTACTGAACAGCCCGGAGAGTCAACCCGAAAATTCTGGACTCGGTTCCTCACTAAAAAGAACGAAATAGTCGACTTTCCGGACGCCGAAGCCCTGGCGGCTTTTAAGCATAATATCCGTGATAAATGGCTTGCTTGACACCTCGGCCAGGAAAAACCCAAGTCTATGGCAAGTCTCACAACCCTAATGACCCGTTTTTTGCGGGTGAGGATAGCTGGTTGGCTCGCAGCGGCACCACGCCACATTCTGGCGCTTCGGACGGCCGCGATGGACACGGCAAGCCACGGCGCAACAGACATAAGAGACGGAACAACGGCGACAGCACTAAAGACACGACAGTCAACGCCGGATTCAGCGGATCTAAGTCCGGACAGCGGAAAAAGTCGTTCAAAAGAAATAATTAGGGACCGTCCAGTCTGGACCGCATACTAGAGCGCTCGTGCCAAATTCATGGCACACCGGACAAACCAGCCAACCACACGAATAGAGACTGCTGGGTGTTCAAACAGGCCGGCAAGATAAACACCGAAAACAAGGACAAGGGGCTGCACAGCGACGATGACGATGAGCCCCGTCGTCCGAACACTGGGGGACAAAAGAAATCCCCCCCCCAGGTGAAAACGGTCAACATGATCTACGCCACCCATATCCCCAAGCGGGAGCGGAAGCGAGCACTACGGGACGTCTATGTGATGGAGCCAGTCGCCCCCAAATTCAACCCATGGTCAGCCTGTCCGATCACCTTTGATCATAGGGATCATCCCACTAGCATCCGTCATGGCGGCTCAGCCGCACTGGTCTTAGACCCAATCATCGACGGATTCCACCTCACGCGTGTCCTTATGAATGGCGGTAGTAGCCTGAACCTGCTTTATCAGGACACAGTGCGCAAGATGGGCATTGATCCTTCAAGGATCAAGCCCACCAAAACTACCTTTAAAGGTGTAATTCCCGGAGTAGAGGCCCGCTGTACGAGCTCTATAACGTTGGAAGTGGTCTTCGGATCCCCGGATAACTTCCGGAGCGAAGAGTTAATCTTTGATATTGTCCCTTTCTGCAGTGGTTACCACGCACTGCTTGGACGAACCGCATTCGCTAGATTCAATGCGGTACCACATTATGCATATCTCAAGCTCAAGATGCCAGGACCGCGCGGGGTCATCACTGTCAATGGAAATATGGACCGCTCCCTTTGAATAGAAGAGCATACGGCAGCCCTAACGGCAGAAGTACAATGCGGCCTACTCCGACACACCAATCCGGCAACAACTTCGAGCACTGTCAAGTGAGTCCGGAGCACCCCGCAACAGGAACACCAAGATCGTGATTAGCAGTCCGGCCTCCGCTCAAGCCCCTCCATAGCAGCATCTGTGCCACGCGCACACAATTACGCACTCAAGATACCATGGGCATAGGCGGAGGCGCATCAACGACTTAGTCGATAATGCGGGTAACCGCTAAATACCTTCATACTCTTTCCCTCTTACCTTTCAGGACACCGCGTTAGTGCAGCATCCTCTGAAGAACCGAATTGCCAGACTCATAGGGGAGAGACATCCAAGGAGGCAACAAACGTGCAGAATAGAAGAAAATCTAGGTGGAATCTATTTGCGATCATTATACCTGCTTTATCTACCTGTACACAGCCTGCCCCTGGATAGGACATGTCAAATAGTCCTATTTATCTCCGCTTAATGCATTCGTTGCAAGCATACGCTTAAATGTATTTTTCGTCAATGGGAGATTATATATAGCGTGAGCTTATTATTCTTATTGGAGCATTTTTCTCCTATAAATGTTTTTTTGGTTTTGCATCTGTACACCTTGGTACGGTCAGTTTGCCAGGGGATTCTTATGGCGCCCCGTAATATGGCAAATAAATGTCCGAACACTTTCAATGGTGCGGCACCCCGAACTTATAGCACTATATGCATCAGCTCCGAATCATGTCTTGGGTCTACAGTTGGGATAGCCCGGCTCCCTTGTTTTGGTGCCTTATGTTCAGTTATATCGGCTAAGGTAGCGCAGGGAGAACTACTGCGATTGTGTCCCAGTTCTTCTGGACGAGCACCTCAGTAGAGAAAGCCGAAAACTGACCGACATGATGTGGCGAGAGCCGGTCGTTGTTCGAGAGGTACTAAAATCCTTAAAGATTTTCCGCTTTAGGCGACAAATCGGCTTTGTCCGATCTAGGCGTATATAGCGCCCCAATTCGGCCTTCCGGATTCTAGGGGCTTCGCCGAAATTTAAAATTGTAGACTTCTATGGCTAAGTGAAAGATATAAAGCTGCATAGTCCGATTGCCTCGTTCGCTGCGCCGGACACCTCCTTAAGGGACCAAACATTTGGATAAAGAGTGTCCGGGTTTTCCACGAACACCCCAGTGCTAGTCACGCGGGGGCGGAAGCTGACGACTGGCCTACTTTCAGGATTTTATAAACAGCCGCACATAAGGTAATATTTTAAATAACAAAGGCGCTACATAGCACAACTAACTTCGTCCTTAAAATACAAACATGACAGAAGTGAATTCATTCAAAAATGTTGTCCTTGGTACATTCGTCAGCCACGAGATGAGCACCCTTCATAATGCCATCATAGTACAGCTTGGGATGGCAATGCGCTTTGCCCTCCGGCGGCCCGTCCTTGACCAGATTCTCCGCATCCAGCTTGCCCCAATGCACCTTCACGCGGGCAAAGGCCCGACGGGCACCCTCGATGCACACGGATCGCTTGATCACCTCATGCCGCGGGCAGGCATCCACCATCCGCTTGATCAGGCCGAAGTAGCTACTAGGCATGAGCTCACCAGGCCACATCCAGACTATGAAACCTTTCATAGCCAGTTCGGCCGCCCTGTGGAGTTCGACCAACTGCTTCAGCTGGTCACTCAGAGGCATCGGGTGTTCGGCCCCAACATACTGGGACCAGAATAGCTTCTCCATTGAGTTCCCCTCCTGGGCTCGGTAGAACTCCACAGTGTCTGATACGCTGCGTGGCAGATCTGCGAATGCCCCTGGAGAGCTCTGAATTCAAGTAAGTAAAAGAAACGCCTCCTCCACATGTTTGCTTTGCATAAAGAACTTCTTACCCGCTGCTATCTTCTTGGCCTCCTGGATCTCCTATTGTGCTTTCTCGGCTTCGGCCTTGGCGTCTTTTAAATTCATAAGGGCCTTCGCAAGCTCGGCCTCTTTCGCCTTCAGATCATGCTCCACGGGCTCGTATTTCTTGCCGAGGTCCTAGAGCTCTTGCTGTACCTCACCCACCCTTGCACTTTGCTTTTCGCGCTCCTTACACTCCGAGGCCGCCTTGTCTTCGGCCTCGGACAACGCCTTCTTCTGGGACGCCACTTCGGCGGTGGCCCCTGTTACACGGTCACGACACCTAGGTGTTAGACCCACTAATTCTGCCTATCCTCAAATACATAAGGGCGAGAATTGCTTACCCTTGTTCTCTTCAAGCTGCCTCTTCGCGAGGTCGAGCTCTCCCTGCGCCTGCTCCAGGTCCCGCTTCAGTTCGGCAACCTCGGCGGTACGGGCAGCAGCAGCAAGCAGCACAGCCTGCTTATTCACAATAATACTTATGATTAGACTCCTGCGGATTATAATTGACCCTCTGCTCAGCTTTTCTTTCCGAACACCAAACAGTGTATCAGGGGCTGCTACCTATTGGGTGGAAATTTTGCACATATTTATTACGTACCTCGAAGCCTGTTAGGAGGCTGGTGCAAGCTTCGGTTAGTCTTCTCTTGGCGGACGAAACCTTCCGAATCACCGTACTCATAAGAGTACGGTGCCCTTCATCCAGGGAAGCGCCGCGAAGCACTTCCAGCAGACCGTCCGGCGCCTCATGCGCAACGGAAGTCCGCGACACAGACGGCTCGCCCTCCCTAGCGAGGGGTCGCCCGCCTGAGTCCGGAACCATCGAAGGTTCCGGAATTGTGCTCTGCTGAGAGCTTGGCTGGCCAAAGCTCTCATCGACACGATCCGCGGGGATCTTGAACCCCGCGTGTCCGACGTCTGGGACCCCGCCTCGGGGCGCCTCCAGAGTCACCTCCCCCCGCTCTGGGAGCCTTCGGGACAACACCTCCAAATCATCTGCATGTTGAGGAGTGGTGGCTGTCGGAAGCGAATTGATCTCTGAATCACCCAGGGACCCGGAGGAAGACACCTCGGGAAGGTCCCTGGCCAGACTGCACATATGTTCGGCATTACAAAATGCAAAAACTATGAAGTGAAATCACGATAGGATGCGGACACTTACAATCGCACTAAGGGCTTCCCCCTGGGCAGCCACCCCTCCTCACTATGAGCGGCCATGGCGGAATAGTCCGGAAGGGGCACCTTCCCCTTCTTGGACGCCCCGTCCTCCCCCTCTGGGGCGGCTTTTCTCTTCTTCCCCTCCCCAGCACGGGGAGGTGGAATTTCTTCTTGATTCCCCCCGCCTCTTTGGGAGGAATCTGACTCGTCGTCATCCGACACAGGGGTATGACGGCCTTGCGCCGGGGGCCTTTTCCGGCCCCCTGGTCCACCTCACCGGATCCCTCATCCTTTCCGGATGGGGCGTCTTCTTCTTCCTCCTCCTCCCCTTCGTGGGAGGAGTCTTCCTCGTCGTCTTCGGACGAGGCTTCCGGCACAACCTTACGTCAGAGACCCTTTCAGATCCCCGGGGCCTTTTTCTCGGCCTTCTTCTCCGGCACCTTGTACGGCGCCTGGACCAGCATCTTCGTCAGGAGAACATCTGCTGGGTCTTCTCGCAGTGGAGCCAGACAGTAAACCTGCTCCGCTGTCTCCACGTAATCCTGAAATAAATATGCACAACTACTTAAGGCACTCCCATGAATGTATCAGGGAAGAACTGGGTCCGGTGTCAGTCTAAGAACTCACCGGCCTAGGAGCCCGCGCGGTGTGAAGCCCGCGGTCCTCGGATGTCGGAGGAGGAACTTCGGAGGCCTTGAACAGCACCTTCCATGCGCCTTTGTGCGCCATGTTGTAGAGCCTCTGGAGCGTCCGGTGCTCGGTTGGGACGAACTCCCATAGATTGACCACCCGCCTCTGGCAGGGCAAGATCCGACGAACGAGCATGACCTGGATCATGTTGACAAGCTTGATGTTCTTGTCCTTCATGCTTTTGACGCATGTTTGGAGTCTGGCCAGCTCCGTGGAATCGCCCCAGGACAGGCCCTTCTTCTCCCAGGAGGTGAGCCGCATGGGGGCTCCGGATCAAAACTCGGGGGCCGCTGCCCAGTTGGCGCCGCGCGGCTCGGTGATGTAGAACCACCCCAATTGCCATCCTTTTACGGTCTCTGCAAAGGAGTCGTCGAGCCATGTGACGTTGGGCATTCTGCCCACCATGGCCCCTCTGCACTCCGCCTGTTGGCCGCTTAACACCTTCGGCTTCACGCAGAAGGTTTGCAGCCATAGGCCGAAGTGAGGCCGGATGCGGAGGAAGGCCTCTGTCGGCGTTCTGGGAATGGGGGTCCCCAGACTTGCCTGCCTGCAGCTTGCGGCGTGGCTCAAAGGGGGGCCCAGCATGGCCCATCTTCATCAACACAAGCTCAAGACCCTCGCGAGGGGCCAAGCCTCGCGGGGCGGACGACAAGCAGCTTCCTCAGGCATGGCCTCGTCAGGCTGGCTCACGAGGAGGCGGAGAGTTCAAGGCGGGCTACCTCGCGAGGTGCCCATGACGCAAGCCATGACGACCAAGGGCGCTAGTCGTGCGCCAGCCCGCGCAGTGTCCTCCTTTCCTCTTTGGTGCAAAGGGACCAAGCGCAGGCGAGAGCATCAAGCAAAGGCATCCATTTCGGTGCAACAAGACCAAGACCAGCCCAACAGTAGGAAGGAAGTCATTGTGGAGCCCAAGCAGGCGTCACCACCAGAGCCTTTGACAAACGAGGACCAACTTTAGTCAGGATAAGTGTACCTGATGTTCCCCTTCAAAATGGCCAATTGTTGGAGCCCTTCCCGCTCAATATTTGGGAAGAGGCCCAGGGCCTTTGCCTATAAATAGGACTAGCCACCCCTAGGGTAGAGGCATCAAGAATCCTCACTAGGAAACCAGTAGAGAGAGAGAGACTGAACTCCTCCTAGCAGTTCATCGCACCAGCCAAGAACAGACCCTCTCAAGGCTGTTCTTCCTTGTATTGTTCATCATCAGCCCAAGAGGCAATCCACCACACCACACACTGGAGTAGGGTATTACACCACAATGGTGGCCTGAACCAGTATAAACTCTGTGTCTCTTGTGTTGTTCCTTCCGTAGTTTAGATCATAGCGAGGCGGCGAGGAGCAGGTAGGTAGAGAGCGAAATCTCCGTGCACACCCGAGTGTTCGAACCTCAAGGGTCTGCCGGAACCCGAAATCCGACATTTGGCGCGCCAGGTAGGGGGTGCGCCGGAGTTTTCCTCTCCGCCACCGTCGCGACCTGCCTCGCAATGGGCAGCACGCCGCCGCGCTACAACGGCGCAACCGATCCGATGTCCTTCCTGCTGGCGTGCGAGGAGGCCGTCCTCAAAGCTGAAGGTGACAACGGGGTCATGGCCGACTGGCTTCCCATGGCCCTCACCGGCGCTCCGCGCGCATGGCCGCTCCACCTACCGGCGGCCTCCGTGGCCTGTTGGGAAGAGCTGCGCGGCCTCTTCCTCGCCCACCACGCCGCGCCGGCGCCCCCGGTCGTCGCGGCCCTCTTGGGCGGCTCGCAGGCGCCGCCCTCCGGTCACCACGTCAAGCCATTCGTCCGCCGGGTCGGCGCCGCCTCCACGCGGGAGGGGGCTCCCCCGGACCGGTCGGAGCCACATGCCAGTCTGGCCTTCAGCTCGGAGGAGCACCCCTCCAACTCGGTCTGCAAGGGTGCGCTCCCCATGCGGTGCACCCCCACCATATGCCAGGTGGCCGTCACCAGGACTCTCATCGACGGCGGCGCGGGCCTCAGCATGCTCTCAGTTGAGGCATTCAACCTCCTTCGCATACCCCGAGAGCGGCTGCAGCCCGGCCAGCCCTTCTCGGGCGTCGGGGGCGGGTCATCCAGCTCCTTGGGACAGATCCGGCTCCCAGTAACCTTCGGCACCTACGACAATTTCCGCATGGAGCTGGTCGATTTCGACATCGCCCCCATCGGCCTCCCCTACAACGCCATCCTCGGCTATCCAGCACTGGCCCAATTCATGGCCGCGAATCACCCGGCGTACAACCTCATGAAGATGCCTGGGAGCAACGGTGTCCTCACCGTGTCTGGGGACACTGGAGATGCGCTGCGAGTACTCAAGCTCGCCTTCAAGACGGCGGCGGCAGCATGGCCCACCGACGCAGAAACCCCCAAGCCCAAGGGGGCTGCGCCAACCAAGAAGAAGCAGTTGTTCACCCAAGACAAGGCAGAGACCAAGCAGATACCTGTCAATGAGGACGGGTCCACTGACGCCACTTTCACCATAGGCGCCAACCTCGAGACCGAGCAGGAGGAAGCCCTGTTCAGGTTCCTGCTCGCAAACAAGAAGGTATTCGCTTGGGAGCCTGATCAATTGGCGGGGATCCCTAGGGGCGTGATTGAGCATCACCTCAACGTGTGCCCCAACGTGCGTCCCGTGAAGCAAAAAGCGAGGCGGCAGTCCACCGAAAAGGAGGCCTTCATCGTCCAGGAGACCCGCAAGCTAGAAGCCGCTGGGGTCATTCGCGAGGTCCGGTATCCAGATTGGTTGGCCAACCCAGTTGTTGTGCCGAAGAAGGGAGGGAAAGAGCGCATGTGTGTCGACTTCACCAGCCTCAACAAAGCATGCCCGCAAGATCTGTTGCCGCTCCCTCACATCGATCAGATCGTCGATTCCACCGCGGAGTGCGACCTGTTATGCTTCTTGGATGCCCTCTCCGGGTATCATCAGATCAAGATGGCGGTGGAAGACGTGGAGAAGATGGCCTTCCTGACCCCGTGTGGGGTGTACTGCTATACCTGCATGCCGTTCGGACTGCACAACGCGGGCGCAACCTTTCAGCGGCTCATGCACATCACCTTGGGCCCGCAGCTCAGGAAGAATGTGGGATCTTACGTCGATGACATTGTGGTGAAGTCTCGCGAGGCCAAGACCCTGATACAAGACCTGGAGGAAACCTTCGCGAACCTCAACGCAGTGAACCTGCGGCTCAACCTGGAGAAGTGTGTGTTTGGAGTCCCCTCGGGAAAGCTCTTGGGCTTCCTCGTATCCCACCGAGGCATCGAGGCCAACCCGGAAAAGGTCAAGGCGGTCGAGGACATGAGCCCGCCAAAGACCCTCAGAGAAATGCAGAAGCTCACTGGGTGCGTGACTGCGCTAGGGCGCTTCATCTCCAAGTTGGGGGAGCGAGCGCTGCCTTTCTTCCAGCTGATGAAGAGAAAGGGGCCCTTTGAATGGACTGAAGAGGCCGACAAGGCGTTCCAAGATCTCAAGAGATACCTAACCAGCCCTCCGGTGATGGTGGCTCCACGCCCTCAAGAGCCCTTGGTGCTCTACCTTGCCGCCACTCCCTACTCCGCCAGCGCAGCTCTGGTGGCGGTTAGGGAGGAGCATCGGACCAAAGCCGCGGCAGCTACCCGTGTCAAGGCAAAGCAGGACTCAGAAGGACTCGCAGAGACCACTACCACGGCTGAGAAGGATCAGCCGCCGCAGAGAAGCGCACTGGAAACGGAAGAGGCACTCCCCGAGGCAACCAGCTTCTGGAGGCTCCACCGCCTCAGGAGGCGCCACGACCTCCGGAGAACGCCACTAGCACCGACGCTCCAAGCCTCGTCGAGCACCTAGTGTACTTCGTCAGCACGGAGTTGCGGGATGCGAGGGCACGGTACCCCATGCCACAGAAACTCCTCCTCGCGCTACTGGTGGCCTCGCGCAAGCTGCATCACTACTTTCAGGGTCACCCCTATCAAGGTTGTCTCAGCATACCCCCTGGAAAGGGTGCTCAGGAGCCCTAGCTTAGCCGGAAGGGTCGCTGAGTGGAACATTGAACTGCAAGCGTTTCAGCTCGAATTCAGCACGACCAGAGTCATCAAGGGAGCCGCGCTAGCGGATTTCGTGGCCGAATGGACGGAGGCACTGGACCTCAAGGCCGACGAGGATCGATCCCTCTCCCCGGGAAGCGAGGCGCCAGAAGGCTGGGTCATATACTTCGACGGGGCGTTCTCCAGGCACGACGCTGGGGCTGGGGCGGTGCTCATATCTCCCACTCAGGACAAGCTCTACTACGCCGTGCAGCTCTGTTTCCAGCAAGGTGAAAAGGTCTCCAACAACATAGCGGAGTATGAAGGACTGATAGCGGGCTTGAAGGACACAACTGCCCTAGGGGTGAAGCGCCTTACTATCAAGGGCGATTCGCAGCTCCTCGTCAATTTCTCCAACAAGGTATACGAGCCAAAAGATGAGCACATGGAAGCCTACCTTGCGGAGATCCGCAGGATGGAGAAGCAGTTCTGGGGGTTGGAGCTACAGCATGTACCCCGCGGCACTAATCAAGAGGCCGACGACATCGCCAAACGAGCCTCCAGGCGGTTACCTCAGGAGCCCGGCGTCTTCGAGGAACGGCTCTTCAAGCCCTCAGCCATACCATCCTTATCAAACACAGCGCAGCCTTGGGAGGAGCTCCCCCAGCCACCTGCCTCGGGAGCCCCGGCCTGTGGCCCAGCCTCAGGAGCAAGCCTGCTCCTGACGGTGGAGCCTCAGGAGGGGTGTTGGATCACAGAGCTCCGGAGCTACTTAACACAAGGGACCCTGCCGGAGAAGGAGGAGGAAGCAGAGCATGTGGCGCGGCAAGCTACATCGTACTGCATTAGGGATGGAGAGCTCTACCAGAAACGACCAAATGATGTGTCCCTACGCTGCATCCCCAAGGATCAAGGGAAGGAACTGCTACCAGATATACACGGTGGAGACTGTGGACATCATTCGTCGTCGCGGACCCTCGTCGGCAAGGCGTTCTGTAGCGGTTTCTATTGGCCTACTGCACTCAATGACGCTGTCGAACTAGTGAAGGCTTGCGAAGCCTGCCAATTCCATGCCAAGCAGATCCATCAGCCGGTAGGAGGTCTGCAAACTATACCCCTCTCGTGGCCGTTCGTAGTCTGGGGGCTGGATATCCTGGGACCATTTCCTCGGGCGCCAGGGGGCTATCGCTACCTCTACGTCGCCGTGGACAAGTTCACCAAGTCGGCTGAAGTAGAAGCCGTCCGCACCATCCCTGCTGGTTCTGCGGTCAAGTTCATCAAGGGCATCATGAGCCGGTTCGGGGTGCCGAACTGCATCATCACCGACAATGGTTCGCAGTTCACCAGTAACCTCTTTAAAACATACTGTGCTAACCGTGGAACGCAGATATGCTACGCTTCGGTGGCGCATCCCCGAAGCAATGGCCAGGCCGAGCGGGCCAACGCAGAAGTCCTGAGGGGTCTCAAGACTAGAACATTCAAGAAGAAACTAGAGGCCTGCGGCAGAGGTTGGTACGATGAGCTTCAGTCCGTGTTGTGGTCCATCCACACAACCGCGACCAAGCCGACTAGGTAGACCCCGTTCTTCCTGGTCTATGGAGCCGAAGCGGTCCTCCCTCACGAGGTCAGGCGTCGTTCCGCGTGGGTCCTGGCGTTCGATGAGGCGCAGCAGGACGCCATGCGGGGGATGGACCTCATGCTGGGGGAGGAGCGTCGTCAAGAAGCCGCACTGCGAGCGGCAAGGTACCAACAAGCACTGCGACGATACCACTGCCGCAACATCTGCCCCAGAACTCTTGAGGTAGGGGACCTCGTGCTCAGGCGGGTTCTCTCCAGGGAGGGACTGCATAAGCTCTCTCCCATGTGGGAGGGCCCGTTCAAGGTTGTTCATGTTTCCAGGCCCGGCTCCGCGTGCTTGGAGACTCAGGAGGGGGTGCCTGTCCAGAACGCGTGGAACATCCAGCACCTCCGGAGGTTCTACCCCTAAAAAGGCCCAGAGCCTGTGAAGAAGGTGAATGCCTGTGAAGCTCATCTTTTTGGAAAAGGCCCAGAGCCTGTGAAGATGGCGAATGCCTGTGAAGCTCATCTTTTTGGAAAAGGCCCAGAGCCTGTGAAGAAGGCGAATGCCTATGAAGCTCATCTTTTTGGAAAAGGCCTAGAGCCTGTGAAGAAGGCGAACGCCTGTGAAGCACATCTTTTTGGAAAAAGGCCCAGAGCCTGTGAAGAAGGCGAACGCCTGTGAAGCTGATGCGTTTTGGAAAAGGCCCGGAGCCTGTGAAGAGGGCCAATGCCCGTGAAGCTTGTTTCCCCCAAGAAAGGCCCGGAGCCTGTGAAGAAGGCCAATGCCTGTGAAGCTCGCCGCCCATGACACTCTCACGTAATAATGAGTTGGGGCTGTACACGCCCCGGAGTCTCAGGAGCGCCGGCCTCAGGCCCTGGGGCTCCCTCCCACACCCAGTGGCAGCGCTTAGCTCCGCGCTGGTGAGAATACGTCAAAGACTAGATTAGGTGCCGGACGTGGCTTTTTCATTTGCTTTGTGCAGTTGGCTTGTTCGCTCTCATTTGAAGTTTTATTGAAGCTGTTGCCTTTTACTTGTGGCTCTTCGACTTTTCGCTCTCCTACCTCGATTTCTCTCGCGCAAGGTCTCACGAGGGAGCAGCCTGAACTCCCTCGCGAGTGTTTTCTGCCCTTATCGTTCAAAGGTTTCCCAACCTGGGTCCACTACAGGAGCACCCCTCCAGTCCATGCCTCACGGGCACCGCGACGTGAACACAAGACCTGGGTCGGTCGCCCCCCATGGCTGAGGCTGGTAACTACCTATGCGCAGGCGTGCGGCCGGAAAGCACAATACCAAAATAACAGAAATAGTGTGGTGATTAACAACGGTAACCCAAACACGCCCCCACGGGGCCCCACACTACTGTCTTTTTTCACAGGAAAAAGGAAAAGAAAGAACAAATCAGGCGCGGCTCGCCCTACACTGGCCCTCAGGGAAGACTCGAGCCGCCTCCGGGGCTCAAGCGGACTCCCCTCTCGCACTTCCCGGAGGCGCGACGGCGGGCAGACCCGCTACCACCCTCCAAGCAGGCGCGACGGCGTGGAGGCTGACCGCGGCCGCTGCTAGAAGTCGCTGCCCGAAGAAGAACCAGTGAAGCTCGAGGAACCCTGGGCGCCGCCAACCACGCGCGCATTGTCCTCCCCGTCCTCATTGGGGCTGGGTCCCCAGCCGCGGCTGTCGTCTTCAGGGCAGCACCCTGCACGGCGACCATCTTCCCCAAACACCCTCACGTAGAGGGTGGCATCGCCGTCGAACTTGAAGTGCAGGGTGCACCGATGGCTCAGGCCACGCACGTGGGCAAACGTATGCCAGCCATGGGTCAAGGCCAGGCTCCTGGCCGCGGAGACCTCCAGCGAAGCCCACGAGGCCCGGCTGCAGCAGCCGTCTGCCTGGAGCCAGAGGTCGCCCGGGGCGCCAGCCGAGAGCTCACCTAGGAAGAAGCAAGGAAGCTGAAGCCGGGCGCTAGTCGGCTCCGCCGACCACACAACGAACTCCGGCAGCACCTCTGCAGTGTGAAAGCGCGGCCTAGGGGGTTGCACGGCGCCGAAGCACCGTATAGGGAGCAAGGGAGCCACCGTGGAGGCCACAGGGTGTTTGCGAGGGCGGCCTCGACCGCGCTTGGGCGGGGGAGAGGCATGCTCAACCTGGCGGGCCTTTCCTTTCTCTGCAGTCGAGAACCTCCTAGACGGAGCCATGAAGAAGGAGAAGCAAGAGGGGATAGACTGGAAGGGCACACAACATGCCATACTTAAATCCAGAGGAAGCCAACCGCCGACCTCCACGATCGCAGGTAATCATGACCCGCTTTGCGTGCAGGGACTTGTCAATTCGTGCAGTTGCCGAGGCGTCATGGGGAAGTGGAGACACCCGCGTCCAATCAACCGCCATGCGGCGCCCAAGGCCACAGGCTGTTAGGGCCCGTGGCGCTTTGCACTTGCCCTTTCGCCTTCCTGCTCGGCCAAGTCCGGGCGCGCCTTGGGCCCGGGGGCTACTGTCGGCGTTCTGGGAACGGGGGTCCCCAGACTTGCCTGCCTGCAGCCTGCGGCATGGCTCAAAGGGGGGCCCAGCACGGTCCATCTTCATCAACACAAGCTCAAGACCCTCACGAGGGGCCAAGCCTCGTGGGGCGGACGACAAGCAGCTTCCTCAGGCACGGCCTCATCAGGCTGGCTCACGAGGAGGCGGAGAGTTCAAGGCGGGGTACCTCGCGAGGTGCCCATGACGCAAGCCATGACGACCAAGGGCGCCAGTTCGGCGTCAGCCCGTGCAGTGTCCTCCTTTCCTCTATGGTGCAAAGGGAGCAACTGCAGGCGAGAGTATCAAGCAAAGGCATCCATTTCGGTGCAACAAGACCAAGACCAGCCCAACGGCAGGAAGGAAGTCATTGTGGAGCCCAAGCAGGCGTCACCACCAGAGCCTTTGACAGGCGAGGACCAACTTTAGTCAGGATAAGTGTACCCGATGTTCCCCTTCAAAATGGCCAATTGTTGGCGCCCTTCCCGCTCAATATTTGGGAAGAGGCCCGGGGCCTTTGCCTATAAATAGGACTAGCCACCCCCAGGGTAGAGGCATTGAGAAACCTCACCAGGAAACTAGTAGAGAGAGTGACTGAACTCCTCCTAGCAGTTCATCGCACCAGCCAAGAACAGACCCTCGCGAGGCTGTTCTTCCTTGTATTGTTCATCATCAGCCCAAGAGGCAATCCACCACACCACACACTGGAGTAGGGTATTACACCACAATGGTGGCCTGAACCAGTATAAACTCTGTGTCTCTTGTGTTGTTCCTTCCGTAGTTTAGATCTTAGCGAGGCGGCGAGGAGCAGGTAGGTAGAGGGCGAAATCTCCGCGTGCACCCAGTGTTCGAACCTCAAGGGTCTGCCGGAACCCAAAATCCGACAGCCTCGCACACGACGATGAACGCCAAGATGTTGAGGACGAAATTCGGGGCTAGATCGTGGAAATCTAGCCCGTAGTAGAACATAAGCCCGCAGACGAAGGGATGGAGTGGAAGTCCTAGTCCACGGACGAAGTGGGCAATGAATACGACCCTCTCGTGGGGTCCTGGGGTCGGAATGACCTGCCCGGCGTCTGGTAGACGGTGCGCTATGTCCGCGGCCAAGTATCTGGCCGCCCGAAGATTTGTGATGTGCTTCTCCTTAATGGTGGAAGCCACCCACTTGCCTCCTGCTCCGGACATGTTTAGCTGTGCGGGGAAGACGTGGGCTTGGGCGCTGGAGCTCGAGGGGGCAAGAATGGGCAAAGGAGGAAGAAGGCATGGGTGAAAATGGGGGAATCTTATCCCTTTATAGAGGCTCCAGAAGTGGTGCGCCTCCCCACTTTACCGTTGGGAATCGCTTGTTCCCCAAGCGCCACGATTAATGGCGTGGTGAGATTACCCATACCCGTATTGATGAGAATCCCATAATAAGGGGACACAATCTCTGCTTTGACAAGATGTGTCAAAGAAACCGCCTCATAGTATGCGTTGTGGCTGGTTGTGGGGAAACGGTTCGAATGATGAATCCGTTCATAATGGCGTGTCACATCATCAGAAAAAGTTGTTAGCGGATTGCATTTGTGAAATATCATTTTCTCTGAAGTGGTATGCAAAGATCATTTTCCAGATCTGGACATGAGTTGAGTGTTCGATAATTGCTTTGGAGTATTCGGAGAAGGAACCCGCCTTGTAATGCCGAAGACAATACTGCGCGCCGGACTCATCGTCATTGAAGCCTGGTTCAGGGGCTACTGAGGGAGTCCTGGATTAGGGGGTATCCGGACAGCCGAATTGTGCACAACGTCCGGACTATTGAAGCGTGAAGATACAAGACTCAAGACTTCGGCCCGTGTCCGGATGGAACTTTCCTTGGCGTGGAAGGCAAGCTTGGCGATCCGGATATTATATTTCCTTCCTTGTAACCGACTCCATGTAAACCCTAGCCCTCTCCGGAGTCTATATAAACCGGAGAGGTTGGTCCTTAGAAGGCCGATCACAATTACATTCATACCATCATAGGCTAGCTCTTAGGGTTTAGCCTCTATGATCTCGTGGTAGATCTACTCTTGTACTACCCATATCATCAATATTAATCAAGCAGGAAGTAGGGTTTTACCTCCATCGAGAGGGCCCGAACCTGGGTAAACATCTGTGTCCGTTGCTTCCTGTTACCATCAGCCTTGACGCACAGATCGGGACCCCCTACCCGAGATCCGCCGGTTTTGACACCGACAAACGGTCCTTCTCAAATTTTTGCAAAGCTTGAAGGTAGACTTCGCTGAACTTGAAAAATGTCAATTCATGACCAACTAACAAAACAATCAAATATTATCTTCATTTAACCTAACCTTCTAACAGACTAGCCTGCGCGTATGCGCGGGCCACTCTACTAGTTGTCTCCAATAGAGGAATCAAAGCAAACCCCGCTAAAATCTGAGCCCTGTCATAGTTGGCAACACTAAAAAACCTCAAGCTAGTCCAAAAGTTAGCTGGGTGCATGGCAGCTTTAAGCCGTTTTATCTCCAGACTAGGGGAAAAGGCGTTGCCGTTATATCGCTTGCTCCGCCACACTGACCACTTCATGTGGACGGACGCTTCCACAGCCGGACTAGAAGAAATAAAAACTCTACTAGTAAGTAACCCAATCCTGGCCGCACCAAACGTCAGCGAACTAATGCTTCTCTACATATCTGCAACCCACCAGGTGGTGAGTGCGGTGCTCGTCGTCGAACGAGATGAGGAGGGACATAAATTCCCACTTCAAAAACTAGTATATTATGTATCAACGGTCCTTACACCATGCAAATCCCGATACCCACATTATCAAAAGATAGCATATGCGGTCTTTATGGCATCCCGCTAGCAAATCTCAGGTGTTGGCTGACTTCGTCGCCGAATGGACAGAGGCCAAACTCCCTAAAGAATACGACACATATTCCAACTGGGTGATGCACTTCGACGGCTATAAAATGTTAGCCGGATTGGGTGCTGGTGTCGTCTTGATATCCCCCACAGGAGACACAATCCGTTATGTGCTCCAAATACTGTATACAGACTCTAACAATGTAGCTGAATACGAGGCCCTATTACACGGTCTTCGGATGGCTGTCTCCATGGGCGTACAACGCCACGAAGTAAACGGGGACTCAAACCTCGCAATATCTCAGATAAATGGAGACTTTGACACAAAAGATTCAAAGATGGCAGCTTACTGCAACGCCGTACTCAAAATATCAGCTCGGTTCGAAGGGCTCGAGTTTCATCATGTGGGTCAAGAGAGTAATCAAGCTGGGGACATACTTGCCTGCATGGGCGCCAAGCGTGACCCCTTCCCGCCTAACACCTTTTTGGACAAGCTCTTAAAGCCATCCGTCGTGTGACAGGATGATAGCAGCAACACCGTTCCAGAACCGATCATACTGTTAGGGAACGTAACAGAAATTCAAATTTTCTATGCATCACCAAGATCAATCTATGGAGATTCTAGCAACAAGAGAGAGAGAGAGAGAGAGGATGATCATCTTCATACCTTTGAAGATCGCAAAGCGGAAGCGTCACTACAACGCGGATGAGGGAGTCGTACTCGCGACGATTCAAATTGCGGAAGATCCGATCTAACGTCGAACGGAAGGCGCCTCCGCGTTCAACACACTACATCCCGGGGACGTCTCCTCCTTCTTGACCCAGCAAGGGGAGAGGAGAAGTTGAGGGAGAACTCCGGCAGCACCATGGCGTGGTGGTGGAACTTGCAGTTCTCCGGCAGGGCTTCGCCAAGCACTACGGAGGAGGAAATGGAGTTGGGGAGGGGAAGAGCTGCGCCAGGGGAAGGGTATGGCAGCCCTCCCACCTCCCCTCTATTTATAGGGGGAAGTGGAGAGGGTCCCCGCCCCCTTAGATCTCATCTAGGGGGGGGGGGGCGGCCAAATTGGGGGACTTGCCCCCCAAGTTGGTGGGAGGCGCCCCCACCCACTAGGGTTTTCAACCCTAGGCGCCTTGGGCCCTAGGGGGGGCACCAGCCCACCAGGGGGCTGGTTCCCACCCTTGTTCAGCCCATTTAGTCCCCCGTGGCAGGTGGACCCACCCGGTGGACCCTCGGACACTTTTCGGTGGTTCCGGTACAATACCGGTAATACCCCGAAATTATTCCGGTGACTGAAACTGGACTTCCCTTATATAAATATTTACCTCTGGACCATTCTGAAACTCCTCATGACGTCCAGGATCTCATCCGGGACTCTGAACAACATTCAGTAACTGCATACTAATTCCCATATCAACTCTAGCGTCACCGAACCTTAAGTGTGTAGACCCTATGGGTTCGGGAATCATGCAGACATGACCGAGACAGCTCTCCGGCCAATAACCAACAACGGGATATGGATACCCATGTTGGCTCCCACATGTTCTATGATGATCTCATCGGATTAACAATGATGTCGGGGATTCAAGTATACAATTCCCTTTGTCAATCGGTATGTTACTTGCCCGAGATTTGATTGTCGGTATCCCACTACCTCGTTCAATCTCGTTACTGGCAAGTCACTTTACTCGCTCCATAATGCATGATCCCGTGACTAACTACTTAGTCACATTGAGCTCATTATGATGATGCATTACCGAGTGGGCCCAGAGATACCTCTCCTTCATACGGAGTGACAAATCCCAGTCTTGATTCGTGCCAACCCAACAGACACTTTCAGAGATGCCTGTAGTGTACTTTTATAGCCACCCAGTCACGGTGTGACGTTTGGCACACCCAAAGCATTCCTATGGTATCCGGGAGTTGCACAATCTCATGGTCTAAGGAAATGATACTTGACATATAGAAAAGCTTTAGCAAACGAACTACACGGTCTTGTGCTACGCTTAGGATTGGGTCTTGTCCATCACATCATTCTCCTAATGATGTGATACCGGTATCAATGACATCTAATGTCCATGGTTAGGAAACCATGACCATCTATTGATCAACGAGCTAGTCAACTAGAGGCTCACTAGGGACATGTTGTGGCCTATGTATTCACACATGTATTACAGTTTCTGGTCAATACAATTATAGCATGAACAATAGACAATTATCATGAACATGGAAATATAATGATAACCATTTTATTATTGCCTCTAGGGCATATTTCCAACCGTCTCCCACTTGCACTAGAGTCAATAATCTAGTTACATTGTGATGAATCGAACACCCATAGAGTTCTGGTGTTGATCATGTTTTGCTCGTGGAAGAGGTTTAGTCAACGGATCTGCGACATTCAGATCCGTATGTACTTTACAAATATCTATGTCTCCATCTTGAACATTTTCACGAATGGAGTTGAAGCGACACTTGATATGCCTGGTCTTCTTATGAAACCTAGGCTCCTTGGCAAGGGCAATAGCACCAGTGTTGTCACAGAAGAGAGTCATCGGGCCTGACGCATTGGGAATAACTCCTAGGTCGGTAATGAACTCCTTCATCCATATTGCTTCGTGTGCTGCCTCTGAGGCTCCCATGTACTCCGCTTCACATGTAGATCCCGCCACGACGGTTTGGTTGCAACTGCACCAGCTTACTGCCCCACCATTCAAAATATACACGTATCCGGTTTGTGACTTGGAGTCATCCAGATCTGTGTCGAAGCTAGCATCGACGTAACCCTTTACGACGAGCTCTTCGTCACCTCCATAAACGAGAAACATATCCTTAGTCCTTTTCAGGTACTTCAGGATATTCTTGACCGCTGTCCAGTGTTCCATGCCGGGATTACTTTGGTATCTTCCTACCAAACTTACGGCAAGGTTTACATCAGGTCTGGTACACAGCATGGCATACATAATAGACCCTATGGCTGAGGCATAGGGGATGACACTCATCTTTTCTCTATCTTCTACCATGGTCGGGCTTTGAGCCGTGATCAATCTCACACCATGCAAAACAGGCAAGAGCCCCTTCTTGGACTGATCCGTATTGAACTTCTCCAATATCTTATTAAGGTATGTGCTTTGTGAAAGACCTATGAGGCGTCTCGATCTATCTCTATAGATCTTGATGCCTAATATGTAAGAAGCTTCTCCACGGTCCTTCATTGAAAAACACTTATTCAAGTAGGCCTTTATGCTTTCCGAAAGTTCCATATCATTTCCCATCAATAGTATGTCATCCAAATATAATACGAGAAATGCTACAGAGCTTCCACTCACTTTCTTGTAAACGCGGGCTTCTCCATAAGTCTGCATAAACCCAAACGGTGTGATCATTTCATTAAAGCGAATGTTCCAACTCTGAGATGCTTGCACCAGCCCATAAATGGAGTACTAGAGCTTGCATACCTTGTTAGCATTCTTAGGATCGACAAAACCTTCCGGCTGCATCATATACAATTCTTCCTTAAGGAAGCCATTAAGGAATGCCGTTTTGACGTCCATTTGCCATATCTCATAATCATAGAATGCGGATATTGCTAACATGATTTGGACGGACTTCAGCTTCGCTACGGGTGAGAAGGTCTCATCGTAGTCAACCCCTTGAACTTGTCAATAACCCTTAGCGACAAGCCGAGCTTTATAGATGGTAACATTACCATCCGCGTCCGTCTTCTTCTTAAAGATCCATTTGTTTTCTATCGCTCGCTGATCATCGGGCAAGTCTGTCAAAGTCCATACTTTGTTTTCATACATGGATCCTATCTCGGATTGCATGGCTTCAAGCCATTTGTTGGAATATGGGCCCGCCATCGCTTCTTCATAGTTCGAAGGTTCACCATTGTCTAACAACATGATTTCGAGGACAGGGTTGCCATACCATTCTGGTGTGGAACCTGTCCTTGTGGGCCTACAAAGTTCAGTAGCAACTTTATCCGAAGTACCTTGATCATCATCATTAACTTCCTCTCTAGTCGGTGCAGGCACCACAGAAACATCTTCCTAAGCTGCGCTACTTTCCGGTTCAAGAGGCAGTACTTCGTCAAGTTCTCCTTTCGTCCCACTTACTTCTTTCGAGAGAAACTCTTTCTCCAGAAAGAACCCGTTCTTGGCAACAAAGATCTTGCCTTCGGATCTGAGGTAGAAGGTATACCCAATGGTTTCCTTAGGGTATCCTATGAAGACACATTTTTCTGACTTGGGTTCGAGCTTTTCAGGTTGAAGTTTCTTGACATAAGCATCGCATCCCCAAACATTTTGAAACGACAGCTTAGGTTTCTTCCCAAACCATAATTCATACGGTGTCGTCTCAACGGATTTAGGCGATGCCCTATTTAAAGTGAATGTGGCTGTCTCTAAAGCGTATCCCCAAAATGATAGCGGTAAGTCAGTAAGAGACATCATAGATCGCACCATATCCAATAGAGTGCGATTACGACGTTCGGACACACCATTACGCTGAGGTGTTCCAGGCGGTGTGAGTTGTCAAACAATTCCACATTTCCTTAAGTGTGTACCAAATTCATGACTCAAATATTCTCCCCCACGATCTGATCGTAAGAACTTTATTTTCCTGTCACGTTGATTCTCCACCTCACTCTGAAATTCCTTGAACTTTTCAAAGGTCTCAGACTTGTGTTTCATTATGTAGACATACCCATATCTACTTAAGTCATCTGTGAGGGTGAGAACATAACGATAGCCACCACGAGCCTCAACGCTCATTGGACCGCACACATCAGTATGTATGATTTCCAACAAGTTAGTTGCTCGCTCCATTGTTCCAGAGAACGGAGTCTTGGTCATCTTGCCCATGAGGCATGGTTCGCATGTGTTAAATGATTCATAATCAAGAGACTCCAAAAGTCCATCTGCATGGAGCTTCTTCATGTGTTTGACACTGATGTGACCAAGGCGGCAATGCCACAAGTACGTGGGACTATCATTATTAACCTTACATCTTTTAGTACTCACACTATGAATATGTGTAACATCACATTCGAGATTCAATAAGAATAAACCATTGACCAGCAGGGCATGACCATAAAACATATCTCTCAAATAAATAGAACAACCATTATTCTCGGATTTAAATGAGTAGCCATCTCGCATTAAACGAGATCTACATACAATGTTCATGCTCAAAGCTAGCACTAAATAACAATTATTGAGGTTTAAAACTAATCCTGTAGGTAAATGTAGAGGTAGCGTGCCGACGGCGATCACATCGACCTTGGAACCATTCCCGACGCGCATCGTCACCTCGTCCTTCGCCAGTCTCCGCTTATTCCGCAGCTCCTATTTTGAGTTACAAATATGAGCAACCGCACCGGTATCAAATACCCAGGAGCTACTATGAGTACTATTAAGGTACACATCAATAACATGTATATCACATATACCTTTGGTGTTGCCGGCCTTCTTGTCCGCTAAGTACTTGGGGCACTTCCGCTTCCAGTGACCATTTCCCTTGCAATAAAAGCACTAAGTCTCGGGCTTGGGTCCATTGTTTGGCTTCTTCCCGACAATAGATTTACCGGGCACGGAAAATCCCTTGCCGTCCTTCTTGAAGTTCTTTTTACCCTTGCCTTTCTTGAAACTAGTGGTCTTATTCACCATCAACACTTGATGTTCCTTTTTGATTTCCACCTCCACTGATTTCAGCATTGAATATAACCCGGGAATGGACTTCTCCATCCCTTGCATATTGTAGTTCATCACAAAGCTCTTGTAGCTAGGTGGGAGCGACTGAAGGATCCTTTCAATGACCGAGTCATCTGGGAGATTAACTCCCAACTGAGACAAATGGTTGTGTAACCCGGACATAGTGAGTATATGCTCACTGACAGAACTGTTTTCCTCCATCTTACAACTGTAGAACTTGTCGGAGACTTCATATCTCTCGACCCGGGCATGAGCTTGGAAAACCATTTTCAGCTCTTGGAACATCTCATATGCTCCGTGCTGCTCAAAACGCTTTTGGAGCCCCGGTTCTAAGTTGTAAAGCATGCCGCACTGAACTAGGGAGTAATCATCACTACGCGATTGCCAGGCGTTCATAACGTCTTGAGTTGCTGGAAAAATGGGTGCTTCACCTAGCGGTGCTTCTAGGACATATGCTTTCTTGGCAGCTATGAGGATGATCCTCAAGTTCCGGACCAAGTCTGTATAGTTACTACCATCGTCTTTTAGCTTGGTTTTCTCTAGGAACGCATTGAAGTTGAGGGCAACATTAGCGTGGGCCATTTGATCTACAAGACATATTGCAAAGATTTTAGACTAAGTTCATGATAATTAAGTTCATCTAATCAAATTATTTAATGAACTCCCACTCAGATAGACATCCCTCTAGTCATCTAAGTGATACATGATCCAAGTCAACTAGGCCGTGTCCGATCATCACGTGAGACGGACTAGTCATCATCGGTGAACATTTTCATATTGGTCATATCTACTATACGACTCATGTTCGACCTTTCGGTCTCTTGTGTTCCGAGGCCATGTCTGTACATGCTAGGCTTGTCAAGTCAACCTAAGTGTTTTGCATGTGTAAATCTGGCTTACACCTATTGTATGCGAATGTTAGAATCTATCACAGCCAATCATCACGTCGTGCTTCGAAACAACAAACTTTCGCAATGGTGCACTGTTAGGGGAAACACTTTCTTGAAATTTTTATGAGGGATCATCTTATTTATGCTACCGTCATTCTAAGCAAATAAGATGTAAACATGACAAAGATCACATGCAAATCATAAAGTGACATGATATGGCCAATATCATCTTGCGCCTTTGATCTCCATCTTGAGGCACAGCATGATCACCTTCGTCACCAGCATGACACCATGATCTCCATCATCGTGTCTTCATGAAGTTGTCTCACCAACTATTACTTCTACGACTATGGCTAACGGTTTAGCAATAAAGTAAAGTAAATAGATGGCGTTATTCAATGACACGCAGGTCATACAATAAATTAAGACAACTCCTATGGCTCCTGCCGGTTGTCATATTCATCGACATGCAAGTCGTGATTCCTATTACAAGAACATGATCAATCTCATACATCACATATCATTCATCACATTCTTTTGGCCATATCACATCACATAGCATACCCTGCAAAAACAAGTTAGACGTTCTCTAATTGTTGTTGCATGTTTTACGTGGATGCTATGGGTTAATAGCAAGAACGTTTCTTACCTACGCAAAAACCACAACGGTGATATGCCAATTGCTATTTACCCTTCATAAGGACCCTTTTCATCGAATCCAATCCGACTAAAGTGGGAGAGGCTGGCACCCGCTAGCCACCTTTATGCAACAAGTGCATGTTAGTCGATGGAACCTATCTCAGGTAAGCGTACATGTAAGGTCGGTCCGAGCTGCTTCATCCCACAATACCGCCGAGACAAGATAGGACTAGTAACGGTAAGCAAATTGAACAAACCAACGCCCACAACTGCTTGTGTTCTACTCGTGCATAGAATCTACACAATAGACCTAGCTCATGATGCCACTGTTGGGGAACGTAGCAGAAATTCAAAATTTTCTACGCATCACCAAGATCAATCTATGTAGATTCTATCAACAAGAGAGAGAGAGAGGATGAGCATCTTCATACCTTTGAAGATCGCTAAGCGGAAGCATCACTAGAATGCGGATGAGGGAGTCGTACTCGCGGCGATTCGAATCACGGAAGATCCGATCTAACGCCGAACGGACGGCGCCTCCACGTTCAACACACGTACAACCGGGGGATGCCTCCTCCTTCTTGATCCAGCTAGGGGAGAGGAGAAGTTGAGGGAGAGCTCCGGCAGCACCAGAGCGTGGTGGTGGAGCTTGCAGTTCTCCGGCAGGGCTTCGCCAAGCACTACGGAGGAGGAGATGGAGTTGGGGAGGGGAAGGGCTGCGCCAGGGAAGGGTATGGCAGCCCTTCCACCTCCCCTCTATTTCTAGGGGAAAGGGGAGAGGTGGCCGCCCCCCTTAGATCTCATCTAGGGGGGGGGGGCAAAGGAGGGGACTTGCCCCCCAAGTTGGTGGGAGGCGCCCCCACCCCCTAAGGTCTTCAACCCTAGGTGCCTTGGGCCCTTGGGGGCGCACCAGCCCACCAGGGAGCTGGTTCCCACCCTTGTTCAACCCAATTCGTCCCCCCACTAGTAGAAAAAGGGTCAAATGTGAGACACATTAGTCCCGGTTTGTAACAGAACCGGCACTAATGTGTCCGTTAGTGCTGGTTCCAATGGCTAGGCGGGAGGAGCTCTTTACTGCCGGTTCGTGGCGAACCTTTAGCACCGGTTCATGCCACGAACCGGTATTAAAGGGGTGGTGGCAGGCTGGCGTCAGGCCGAGGCCCTACGAGCCCCTTTAGTCCAGGTTTGTGGCACAAACCGGTACTAAAGGGCCAACCTTTAGTACCGGTTCGTGCCACGAACCGGCACTAAAGGTGTCTAACCTATAGTCCCGGTTGGAGACACAAACCGGGACTATATGGCAATTTTCAAACTTGGAAAAATCATAACTAAATCATCCTAATTCAGAAAAATACATATAATATATCAAAATTTGCAGAACAAAAATACATATAATACTTCAAAACTTGGAAAAGTTTTCTGTTTCGACAATTTTTTAAAATCTCAACATTCCAAAGGGAAAATAGAGTTTTTGGACGTTTTTTAGACGTTTTGTGCCTTTAGTGCTACGGTTTAGATTTCAGAGTTTAGGGTTAGGTTTTATGGTTTAAACCCTTAGTTTTTACTGTTTAGCATAGAGTTTCCGACGTTTTAAGTCCCGGGTTTAGGGTTTAGGACAATTTTTGAAATGACAAAATTGTAAAAGGAAAAAAAGATATGCTCTAATTTATGTTTTTTTAATTTTGGTTTAGGGTTTAGGGTTTATGGTCAAACTACTTATTCAAGAAGTATTAATGTTGCTACATAATTATTAAAGAATATTAGTGTTACTAAATAATTATTTCAATTTTTTGAATTTTGGTCAAATCTGGTCAAACTGTGGTCAAACTATGGTCAAACTATGGTCAAACTATGGTCAAACTGTGGTCAAAGTTATTCAAGAAATATTAGTGTTACTAAATGTTTTTTAGAATAATAGTTCCAAACTCAAACGGTGAAACGTGTGACCTAATGCTCAAGCTAAACTGCTGAGGGTTAATAGGATTGACAGCTTACATTTGTCAGGAAAACAACAAGTGCAGACTTGGAAACGAGGGAGAATAGAACTCGAAAGTTAAGCATGCTCAAGCTAGAGTAGTGAGAGGATGGGTGACCGTCCGGGAAGTTAGATGATTTGGAATGATGAGGGGTGATTAGAGATTAGATATTAAATTGAGTAGTGGTGAGGGGTGATTAGAGATTAGAGGTTAAAATAATTCAAAAAAATTGAAAATCTAAAAAAAATCAAATATTTTTTACAAAATTTTCAAAAAAAATAATCAAAAAAATACCTTTAGTACCGGTTGGTAACACCAACCGGTACTAAAGGTCCCCCATACCACGGCGCGAGCTCACGCCACGTGGTTGCCCTTTAGCACCGGTTCGTGCTGAACCGGTACTAAAGGGGGGGGCCTTTAGTGCCCACACTTTAGTGCCGGTTATGGAACCGGCACTAAAGGGCCTTATGAACCGGTGCTATTGCCCAGTTCTGCACTAGTGCCCGTGGCAGGTGGACCCGCCCCGGTGGACCCCCAGACACTTTTCGGTGGTCCCGGTACAATACCGGTATACCCCAAAATTATTCCGGTGACTGAAACTGTACTTCCCTTATATAAATCTTTACCTCCGGACCATTCTGAAACTCCTCATGACGTCCGGGATCTTATTCGGGACTCCGAACAATATTCGGTAACTGTGTACTAATTCACATATCAACTCTAGCGTCACCGAACCTTAAGTGTGTAGACCTACGGGTTCGGGAATCATGCAGACATGACCGAGACAGCTCTCCAGCCAATAACCAACAACGGGATCTGGATACCCATGTTGGCTCCCACATGTTCCATGATGATCTCATCGGATGAACCACGATGTCGGGGGTTCAAGTAATCCCGTATACAATTCCCTTTGTCAATCGGTACGTTACTTGCCCGACATTCGATCGTCAGTATCCCACTACCTCGTACAATCTCGTTACCGGCAAGTCAATTTACTCGTTCCGCAATGCATGATCCCGTGACTAACTACTTAGTCACATTGAGCTCATTATGATGATGCATTACCGAGTGGGCCTAGAGATACCTCTCCGTCATAGGGAGTGACAAATCCCAGTCTCGATTCGTGCCAACCCAACAGACACTTTCGGAGATGCCTGTAGTGTTCCTTTATAGCGACCCAGTTACGTTGTGAAGTTTGGCACACCCAAAGCATTCCTATGGTATCCGGGAGTTGCACAATCTCATGGTCTAAGGAAAGGATACTTGACATATAGAAAAGCTTTAGCAAATGAACAACATGATCTTGTGCTACGCTTAGGATTGGGTCTTGTCCATCACATCATTCTCCTAATGATGTGATCCCGTTATCAATGACATCTAATGTCCATGGTCAGGAAACCATGACCATCTATTGATCAACGAGCTAGTCAACTAGAGGCTCACTAGGGACATGTTGTGGTCTATGTATTCAGACATGTATTACGGTTTCCGGTCAATACAATTATAGCATGAATAATAGACAATCATCATGAACATGGAAATATAATAATAACCATTTTATTATTGCCTCTAGGGCATATTTCCAACACATACCCCCAGATTCCAAACATAGTCCAATATCGTCGGGGGTTCGGGCACCGAAGTAACACCATCGGCTCTCGAAATCATGGCTGTAATTGCCCCGTGGACCGAACCGTTCCTCGCCTACCTTACTAGGAATGAGCTCCCTGATGACCAGACAAAGGCCCGTCGCATTGTTCGATGCTTGAAGGCCTACAAAGTCCATGAGGGGGAACTATACAAGAAAAGTACCACCGGAGTACTCCAAAGATGTATCTCCGAAGAAGAAGGATAACACCTCTTGGCTGAAATACACGCCGGTCTTGGTAGCCATCACGCCGCAGCTCGGGCCCTTGTAAGTAAGGCCTTTAGTACAGGTTTCGTTTGGCCCACAGCCCGCAGACACTCAAGACCTCGTACAATGATGTGTTGGATGCC
This sequence comes from Triticum dicoccoides, assembly GCF_002162155.2. Taxonomy (NCBI): domain Eukaryota; kingdom Viridiplantae; phylum Streptophyta; class Magnoliopsida; order Poales; family Poaceae; genus Triticum; species Triticum dicoccoides. Next base: position 271,567,840 of record NC_041389.1, read on the forward strand.
AGCTTTTCGCAAATCAAAGCCATACGCCGCCCACTGCCTTACGAACAATCCCCATTACGTGGCCTTTTGCGGTCTGGGGGCTAGACATGGTCGGACCCCTTAAAGGGGGAAGCCGTAAGAAGAAATATTTACTAGTTATGATCGACAAGTTCACTAAGTGGATAGAAGCCAAGCCAATCAAAGCGGCCGAAGTCGGACCGGTTGACTTCATATCCGGTGTTGTACACCGTTATGGTGTCCTGCATAGTATCATTACTAACAACGGTTCTAACTTTACGACCGATAGGTGAAAACCTAGTGCGCTAATTAGGGCATCAAGCTCGATTATGCCTCCGTATATCACCCTCAGACAAACGGTTAGGTCGAATGGGCTAATGACTTGATAATGAGCGGCATTAAACTCCTACTAGTGTGATCCCTACATGAATCAGACAAGCACTGGGTTGAAGAACTCAATTCTGTACTCTGGGGGTTGCGTACCACGCCCAATCGCACGATCGAATACACACCTTTTTTCATGGTGTACGGCGCGAGGGAGTATTGCCTTGCGACATTATTCATGACTCACCTTGAGTGCACATGTACGAAGAGAGAGAGGCCGAGTTCGACCGACAGGACGATCTAGACGGCTTGGAAGAGGAGCGCGACATCGCGAAGGCCCATTCCGCATTTCACCAACAGCAAGCTCGGCGATATCAAAGCAGGGAAGTACGGGCAAAGACTTATAATGTCAGTGAACTCATTCTACGCCTACTAGAGAAGAAAAAGGACAAGCTCAAGCCCAAATGGGAGGATCCCTTCATCATAGATGAAGTTCTCACTAGAGGAGCCTATCGCCTTCGCAACGCTTCGGATAATCGTTTGGAACCAAACCCATGGAACGCTTGTCGGGGGGACAAACCCCGGGTAGGCAACGGAAGCCGAATCCTTTTCAAAAACAACGGCGCCGGCGTCACCCCTCAAGCTGGCACGCGCTTGGCCGGGTTGCTCGACCCGGCCAAACCCCGCAACCCGGCCAAACCCAGCAACCCAGCCAAACCCCGCAACCCGGCCAAACTCTCCGACCCGGCAAGACGCGTCGACTCGGCCTCAACAACTAGTACAAGACAGCCGAAACCGGAGGCTTCCTCAACAAGCCAGCCCCACCCGTGGCGTGCTCCGCAAACCAGCCACGGGACAGCTCCCATCCCATCCAGGACAGACGATGCGATGAGTCTTCAGCCACTGATGACCAAGGCAACAGTGCCCAGCCCTTGCCTCTAGTCAGCCGGAGTGTGGCAACAGTGCCCCTCACCTACCCGCTGACCAGGGCCGGCGTGGCTATAGTGCCCCCGCCATCACCGCTGATGACAGCAAGCGGCGACCTGATGGAGCGCCACTGTACACGACTCGACTCCCCACGCCCTGACGATCGACCAGACGGCGCATAGCCCCCCTAGGCACGCGGGGCCCGCACCTAGGGGAACCCGGCGAACCACAGGCCCCCAGCGGGTCCCAGCCCGGGTCCTCGGACGCCGACAACCCGGACCCAGCGACTTGTAACATTACCATTGTATCCCTAGGGGTTGGCCTATAAAACCCCCCAGGAGCCCACGCATACGGGCAATGAACAGAGAGAGATAACGTAGAGAGGAACTAGCCACCAAACAGCAACATCCACCCGGGGAGAAGGAGAAGCCTAAGCCTTGGCCAGCCTTCCTTCCTCCTCCACACAGCTCTAGGAGCAACTCTGTACTATTGCATATCAACCACACTTCGCAGGACTAGGGGTGTTATCTCTTCGGAGAGCCCCGAACCTGGGTATGTCTTGCGTCCCACGCTTGCTCATGCCAACCCCGCCTCTGGAGCCCACCAACGCCTCGAGCCTCCTCCTCTCTTTAGCCATCCCATGGCATCTGCCGTGCGCCCACCACGACAGTTGGCGCCCACTGTGGGGCAGCTCGAGGAGTAGGCCGGGAGCATGCTTCAGACGGGGCCCCTCTCCTACTCCCACGAGTCCATCATGCTGGCAGACGACGTCGTCGGCACGCTCGCCGCCTCCTTCACCGCGCTGTGCATCTCTGATGCGCCCACGGCCGACGAGTACCCAGCGAGGTACTCAGCTACTCCGAATCCCCCCTCTCCCTCGGTGGTGGCATTTCCGCCGGGGCAATGGACGTCCACGTGGAGTTCTTCGTCACCGGCGACGGCGCCTCCTCCTCATCGAGCAAGACGAGGAAGGCTACCAAAGCCAGGGCCGCAGCAGAACGGACCGAGCCATCCGATCCGTTGCGCACCGCGATGCAGAGCCTCTGCATCCCCATCGGCACCGACGTCGACACCACCAACGTCGCTGAGGCCCGAGCCCAGCTCGAGGAAAGGCGCCAGCAGATGCTGGACCTGTTCGAGACGCTCGCCGCCACCCAGCGTTGTCTAGATTCCGCTCAGCTGGAGCGCAACACCGCATACGGATTCGCGCCCGCCGCAGCCGAGCCGAGCCAAGTCACCGACGTGCATGCCCGGGAAGGAGCGATCGGCTGGGCCCTCGGCACCATCCCAACCGTCTACGAGACCCCAGCAAAGAACATGCGCCCCGCCCAGGCAGCCGCAGTTGACATGGACCAGCTCACGGGCGAGGGACTGAAGGAGCGCATCGGGCGGATGCACGACCTCCTCAACGCGGCCAACTCTCAGCAAGACTGCCACAACCAGCTCGCTAAGCCTGCGGGATCCGGCTGTGCCCGCATCGGTGGACCCAGCGAACTTCAGCACACAGCTTCCTCGCCACCCGGCGAGGCGCACTCCGGCCGAGCCTGGACTCGGCGCGACCCGGCTGCCACAGCCGTCGGCAGTTCGGGCAACGAGCCCATCCCGAAGATCCAGCGGACCCGGCCAGCATGGCCGGCGTCCGGCTCCAACCAACCCAGCCCCTTGTGGCCTGGTCGCCAGTCGACTCGGCCCGCGCGCCATCGACGGTGCCGACGCTCGCCACCGCCTCGACCAGCTCGCTCACTCCCTGGAGGTGGAGGAAAGCGGCGTTATCGAGCCGGCGTGCTTTGTCCCACACATCCAGGAAGAGCCCTTTCCAAAAGGGTTCATGCTCCCCCGTGATACCCCCAAGTACAATGGGGCCATGAAGCCAGAAGATTGGCTCACCGACTACACCACCGCCATTGGCATCACCGGTGCCAATCGCCGGCTCGCCGTGCGCTACGCACCACTCATGCTCTAGGGGTCGGCCCGCACCTGGTTGAACAGTCTGCCGATGGGCAGCGTCAACACGTGGGTCAATTTCGAGCAAGCCTTTGTCCGCAACTTCACGGGGACCTACAAGCGACCCGGCCGCCCTAGCGAGCTCGCCATGTGCGTACAAAGGCCTACGGAGACCGGTCGCGAGTACCTCGCATGCTGGACCGAGCTTCGGAATAGCTGCGAGGGCGTCCATGAAGTCCAAGCGATCCAGTACTTCGTCAACAGCTACCGAGACGGCACCCTCCTCAAGCACAAGCTCTTACGCTCCGAGCCGGCCACCATGGCCGCGCTCATGGTGACGCCGGACAAATACGCCAACACCGACTCCTCCATGAAGATCTAGGTGGCACTGGATGAAGCTGACAAAGCAAAGCCGGTTCCCCCTCCAAAGCCGGTCGGCGAAACCAGCCAGCAGCAGCATCACCAGAACAACAAGCGCAAGGTCGACCAGCCAGCGCAGCGTTACGACAACCGGCGGACCCGGCGGCCAAGCGCCGGCAGACCGGCAAGACGGCGTGGCAACCCGCCATGAGCTTCGAAGAGATGCTCGACGCCCCCTGCAGGCACCACAGCGGCGTGACACCGTCCATGCACACGCTTCGGCAGTGCGGCATCACCAAGCGCATCATGAGAGGCGACGTCCCGCCTCCTCCGGCTCTGGCTCTAGGCGTGGGACATCCACCTCCGCCTCCACCACCGCCTCCAACTGGCGGCGCGATGCGTGATGACGCCTACCCGGACCAGAACGCGGCCTACGTCGTCTTCACCAGCCTCGGCGATGACAAGCGTAGCGAGCGCCTCCTTCGGCAGGAGGTGAACACCGTCGTCTCGGCCAAACCAGAGTTCATGCACTGGTCGGACCCGCCCGGTCACCTGGACCGAGGAGGATCACCCTGCAGTCATGCCAAATCCGGGTGGTTACGCCCTCGTCCTCAACCCCGCATCGTCGCATGACGCACATGCAAGTTCTGTCGAGTCCTCATCGACGGCGGCAACAGCATCAACATCCTCTACCGCGACATAATGACCAAACTCATTCTCAAGGCCGAGGACCTAGAACCGACCCGAACAATCTTCCACGGCATCGTACTCGGCCTCTCTGCTCTACCATTGGCCGGGTCCGGCTCGACATCCTGTTCAGTGACTGCAGCCACTTCCGGCGCGAACCAATCTGGTTCGAGGTGGTGGACCTGTCCAGCGCATACCATGCACTGCTGGGCCGACCCGCGCTCGCCGAATTCATGGTGGTCCCCCATTATGCATATCTGAAGATGAAGATGCCGGGTCCAAAGGGCCTCATCACCATTATCGGCGACTACCTCAAGTCTTGGAGTGCGCCCAAGACGGCGCCAAGCTGGCCGAGTCGCTGGTCATTGCTGAGGAGCGGCACCAGCTCGACCGGATCATCGCTATGGCAGGCGAGGCCTTGGCCGCATCGATCCCAACCAAGGACCCGGCCGACGATGCCGCCTTCAAGCCCTCCAAGGAGACCAAGAAAGTGAACATGAACCCGGAGGATCCCAGCTGCAGCAAGCACGTTGTCATAGGCGCCTGCCTCAGATAGAAAATAGGAAGGCGAGCTCGTCGACTTCCTCCGTGAGAATCGGGATATCTTCACATGGATCCCCAAGGACATGTCGGGTATCCCGAGGAAGTACGCCGAGCACAAACTTCACGTCCGCAAGGATGCCAAGCCCATCCATCAACCCCTGCGATGTTTTTCTGAAGAGAAGAGAAGAACCATCGGCGAAGAGGTCACCAAGCTTTAGGCGGTCGGCTTCATCATGGAAGTGTTTCACCCCAAGTGGCTGGCCAATCCAGTCCTCGTCCTGAAGAAGAACAAGACCTGGCGCATGTGTATCGACTACACTAGCCTCAACAAGGCCTGTCCCAAGGATCCATTCGCTCTCCCGCAGATCAACCACATCATCGACTCGACCGCCGGGTGCAAGCTCCTGTCCTTCCTAGACGGTTACTCCGGCTACCACCAGATCAAGCTGGACCCGGCCAACGCCCTAAAGACATCCTTCATCATGCCCTTTGGGGCATATTGCAACATCACCATGTCGTTCGGATTGAAGAACGCTGGCGCCACCTTCCAGCGCTGCATGCAGAAATGCCTGCTGCCGCAACTCGGCCGCAATATCCACGTTTACATGGACGACATCATGGTGAAGACCAAGTAGCACCTCACGCTCCTCGACGACTTAAAGGAAACATTCACCAACCTCCGTGAATACAAGCTCAAGCTTAACCCGGAAAAATGAGTTTGCGGCGTCCCAGCCGGAAAGCTACTCGGCTTCCTCGTCTCGGAAAGCGACATTGAGGCGAACCCGGAGAAGATCAAGGCCATCGAACGCATGCGCAAGCCGGCTCGGCTGCGCGATGTCCAGAAGTTCACCGGCTGCTTGGCCTCGGTCAGCTGGTTTCTAAGCCGGCTAGTCAAGAGGGCGCTACCCCTGTACCAGCTGATGAAGAAGACAAAGTCGTTCGAGTGGAACGACCAAGCATATGAGACCTTCCAAGACCTCAAGCGTATGCTCTGCACCGCACCAGTCCTGGCCGTGCCGACCGACAAGGAGCTACTGTTGCTCTACATAGCCGCGACCTCGCGGGCGGTCAACACGGTGCTGGTGGTCGAGCGACTAGAGAAGGGCAGGATCCAAGCTGTCCAACGCTCGGTCTACTACCTGAGCGAAGTGCTCTCCAACTCCAAGTAGAACTACCCGCACTACCAGAAGATGTGTTACGGCGCGTGCTTTACCGCCAAGAAGCTGAAGCAGTACCTCCAAGAGCACGTCATCACCGTGGTAAGCACGGCTCCTATCGAAGAAATCATTGAGTGTCGGGATGCCTCTGGCCGGGTTGCCAAGTGGGCGCTCCAGCTGGCCAGCCACACCATCCTCTATGAACCCCGCACCACGATTAAGTCTCAGGCTCCGGCCGACTTCCTCGTCGACAGGACCGAGACCCAGTACTTACCGCCGCCCCCCACTCGACGCATTGGCGCATGCATTTCGCCGCGTCCAAGATGCGACTCGGCCTGGGGGCCGACATTGTGCTGTCGTTCGCGAAGGGCGACCGACTCCGCTACGCACTCCAGATCCACTTCGCCGCCTCCAAAAATGTCGCTGAGTAGGAAGCCCTTGTGCACGGCCTCCGGCGCCAAGGAACTCGGCATCCGGTGCATTCTATGCTACGGCAACTTGGACCTTGTGGTACAACAGTGCTTCGGCAAGTGGGACGCCCGTGACTCCAACATGGCAAGCTACCGCTTCCTCGTCCAGAAGCTGTCCGGGTCCTTCGAGGGCTGCGAGTTCCTCCACGTCCCGCGTGCAGAGAATGAAGCGGCCAACACGCTCGCCAAGATTGCCTCGTCCCGACAGTCCACCACTTTCGCCGTCTCCCTCGAGCACCTGCACAAGCCGTCGCCAGACTATGAGTCCATCCACATTCCAGACGACCCGACTGCATCTCAACCCGGCCCGGGGCTGCCGAACCCGGCCCGGGGGCTGCTGAACCCGGCCCGGGAGCTGCTCAGCTCGACCCGGCTGCCATCGCCCCAGACCCGGCCATCGCCATCCCCGACCCGGGGGCTGCTCAACCCGGCTCGGAGGCTGCTGACTCGGAACCCGTCTTGGGCCCTCCCAATCTCGGAATTCCTGGACAACAGGGTTCTCCCCATGGATGAGACTGAAACCCGGCAATTGCAGTGTCGGGCATCCGCCTACAACATCATCAACAACGAGCTCGTCGAGCGCAGCTTCACCGACGTGTTCCGGTGCTGCATCAAGCAGGAACAGGGCGTCGACATCCTCCTCGACATACACCAGGACGAATGCCGGCACCACGCCGCATCGCGATTTCTGGTGGCCAAGGCGTCCGTCCACGATTTTTACTGGCCCACGCGCTCCAAGATGCCGAGTCGCTTGTTCTCAAGTGTGAGGGATGCCAGCGCTTCAGCAAGCGCAGCCACCAGCCGGGGTCAGCACTCCGCACCATTCTGATCGCCTCGCCCTTCGCGGTCTAGGGGCTCGACATGGTGGGACCCTTCAAAACCGCTCTAGGAAGCATGACGCACCTGCTGGTGGCGGTGGATAAGTTCACCAAGTGGATCGAAGCATGGCCAATCAAGAAACTAGACGGGCCAATAGCCATCCGGTTCATCAAGGACATAGCGGTTCGCTACGGCATGCCGAACAGCATCATCACGGATAACGGCACCAACTTCGCCAAGGGCGCGCTTGAGCAATACTGCTCCGTCTCCGGCATCCGCCTCGACCTGGCCTCCGTTGCACACCCGCAATCCAACGGGCAGGTCGAGCGGGCCAACGGACTCATCCTGTTCGGCATCAAGCCGCGACTCGTGGAGCCACTCATCCGCTCACCCGGCAGCTGGCTTGACGAATTACCGGCCGTTCTCTGGAGTCTCCGAACCACGCCGAATCGGTCGACCGGGTTCACCCTGTTCTTCCTCGTCTATGGAGCCGAGCCATCATCCCGACCGACGTCGATTTCGACTCACCGCGCGTCCCGATGTACACCGAAGCCGAAGCCAGAGAAGCCCGCGAAGACGGTGTCGACCTACTTGAAGAAGCCATCCTCCTGGCGCTCAGCCGTTCGGCTATCTACCAGCAAGGCCTAAGGCACTACCATAGAAAGAAGATCAAGCCCCTCGCGTTCCGCGAGGGCGACCTTGTCGTGGAATTATCACGTCAGATGTCCTCATGAAAGGACTTAGTCGTGGAGCCATTGCAACGGGTTAGCTTGAAGGGGTTAAACCGGACAAGGGACACGAGAGTTTATACTAGTTCGGCCCCTTCGATGAAGGTAAAAGCCTACATCTAGTTGTGATGGAATTGATTGGGTTTCGATGACCAGGGAGCAAATATGCTTACCTAGGTCTCGAGTTGTTGTCTGTTGTCCTTGAACCGCCGCCGGGTCGTCCCTTTATGTACACAGGTTGACGCTCGGTTGGTCTACAGAGATCCAAGCCGACTCATACAAACTGTTCGGTTTGGTCTCTCCTTCCCTAACTTACATTACAAGTTCCATAGTCATGGCGGTTTACCACTATGGGCCCTAATCCGCCTTTGGGCTTTTAGGCCTCTAAGCTCGTTTAATAACTTCACCATCTTCCGGATTCTTCATGGGCTTTGGCATAGCCGAGGGTGAACCGGGCCCTCCTATCCGATTTACACTCAGTAGCTATATTCCCAACATTATGCCCCAACTTGATTTGAACCTGTTCATGTCAATCTTCAACATCTTCAAAGACATATTGTAAACGTCCTCTTGTATCTTCGTAAACCACCAGATTGCCTTGTCCTGTAAATCTTGTTAAACCGTCGTGACGTCATCTTCGGGATATAGCAACGATCCATCATGACATCATCTCTGTATAAAAAGATTAAAATGATTCCCTTCACTTAATGGTTATCCCGAAAATCAGGGTGATAGGCGCGCCCACTCTGCCGTTTCAGGCTCCCTGATTCTGGCGCCTGCCATTTATTTTCCTCTATAAATAAGGCCCGAGGGCCCTTTTCCCTTTTTCCCCTTCTGTGCCTTCTTCTTCCTCGCGACGCTCCAGCTCTGAAGCTCCGCCGCCGTCCTCGACCTTCGAACGCTGCATCAACAAAGGCCGCTGCATCAACCTGGTTGTACCAGAGACCTTCAGTGTTCCTCCACTATCCTGCACGTCTGGTAAGCTTTCTTCTTCATAACCCTAGATCTGAATTTTAGGGCTCCTATTTTCACCTGCGTTCATAGGTGTTCATTCCTAGTTCCTTCGTATTCGCTTCTGCCATAGCTTGTTTGATTCAACTGTAGTATTAATCTTGTGCGGTAATCACTTCATATCCCGTTTAATACTTAGTAAGCCTTCCTTCTTGTGTAGATTCCCTTGACAGAATGCACGGACTTCTCTGTTCTGTTTAGCGCCTTTATAAATCACAGAAAACATTTCTTTATGGAGGTGCGGTAGATCCAAATAGATTTGATCATTGTGTGAAACCTGTTTCTGTCAACACTTAGAAGAAATTTTGAATCCTGGCCCTTCTGCCTATGGGCGGTTTAATCTTTGATAGCCAATCCGCCATATATCATTAGCCCTCTTTTAAATCGCCAACTGAACCTTGCATAGTAATTTTCCGGTTTACCACTGAATTGTACACTTTAAATCGTTAAATTCTCTGCTTGCAATTGGGTTCCGTCCCGGATCACGGAAACACAAATCAATGGTTATGTCACCACGGGCGCATTAGCCTCAAAAAGGGTTCTCCATTGGCGAGTTCCGGAATCAGAATGTGCACCTGAACCTCAAGATGGAGAGGTGATTGTCTTTATGCAACACTTAGACCGGGGATTCAGTCCGCCCGGATCAAAAAATTTCCGGGATGTCCTCGCAAGCTTCCAACTCCATCCGCAAGATATTGGTCCGAACTCTATGTCCAATATATGCAACTTTCAAGTATTCTGCGAAGTCTATCTTCAAGAAGAGCCAACTGTGCAGCTGTTCCGGGACTTCTTTCATCTGAACCGCCGTACAGAATTCTCAGACGGTCCCAACACAGAGCTTGGTGGTGTTTCAATTAAGAAAAGGAAAGAAGTTGACTTCCCTCATGCAAAACATCATAGCCATCTTAAAGATTGGAATCAAACCTGGTTTTACTGCCGGAACACTGCCCCTGATGGAGAAAATCGTTTGCTGGGTTAGCGCCCTCACCACTTAGCAACGGACACCCATTACCTTCACACTTGACCGCCGCAGAATGGAAGAACTTTGCACCTCAACTCGCCAAGCTCCGGGCTCTGATGGCCAATGGTTTGACTGGCATTTATCTTGTCTGCTGCTGGGTTTCTTGGAGCATTTTGCCTTTAAGCCGCCGCCCCGGATTGATGCATGAATATACTGGCGATGTCAAAGACCCTCAACGATATCATGAAATAGTAATGACCGATCTTGAAGTTACTGAATCTGTGAAGAAAATGCTTGATGAACCGATCGCTGCATGCAGCCAAACTGGGTTGCCTCCATTTTGCATCTCCAATAAACCGCCAGTGGTAAAGTTCATCTAAATACTTTACTGATTTGCCTCCGTATTAACTGTGTACTAACCTTTCCTTGTCTTAATTTCAGGCTAACAGCTCCTTTTGGAAACGGACTAAACCGGCCCGGGCTCCTCGTGCAAAGACCAAGGCTACCAAGAAAGCTGGCAAGAAGAAAACCACTGAGTCTTCTGATCCGCCAGAAGATGAGAAATCATACGCTGAGGTAGAACTCGACTCACTTGGTTCCTTTTTCGTACATCTTATTGACAATGACTATTCCCAGGATGATTCTGAGGCCAGCCATGCAGAACATGTTGAGGTAATCCTTCTTTCTTCCGATTCAGATCTTGTACCGGTTCAAAGAATTCGTAGCACAGTCCGGAAAGTAAAACAATCTCACCCCCTTGCTCATTTGGATCCAAAATTTTCTTTGAATACACAGCAAGTTGAAGAGCATCGCATAACCCGGCATAGTGGTCATTAAAACACTTTGTCCGGTTTAGCCGATACGCCAACCCAGAAACGTCGTCCAGAGGTGACTTGTTCTCCTGAAAAACGTTATCCTTTGAAAGGTTTCTTCCGATGCCCTCTCAATCCGTCTGACTCGAATTACCAGGCTTCTTCCAACTCGTCCGGCGGTTCATCAACCACTCAGCTGCCTCCTCTCAAAGTCGTCGCTGGGTAAGTATATTACTCTTCAATTTGTTTCTTTTATTTGTCGGTTTACCATATCCTAACCTTTGATGTTGTAGTGCCAAGGCTCGATTAAGTAAGAAAGCCAAGACCAGTGACCCTACTGATGATGTTGATCTGGAGAAGACTCCAGAGCATCATGGCAAAGATCCTGAAGTTGCCATAGACAGCTCTGCTGGGCAAAACCAAGATGCTGCTGCTAACCCGCGAGAGGTTGAACCGAATGTAGAGGTTGATACTTCACATCCTCCTGCCCCTCCAAGTCCAACTGTTGATTAGTGGGATTCAACTGCGGATCCGCCAAGCCCTGCTAACAAATCGCCGAGCCCTGCTACCAAAGCGCCAAGCCCCGTTAATGTCAATCCGTCAAGCTCGGCCAAAGATGATGATGTTGTTGTTACTAACACTGGGTATACCTCCCTTGGTAATCCGGTTGCTCTATGAAAGCATACTGCCAAGGATGAATTCACTGCTATGAGCAAGGGGAAGGGGAAGACTGACTTGTCAGCTTATGTCGATCTCTTTGCTCAAGACCTTCACTCCGGTTTCTTGAACTGGCTTTACACTAGCCGTGATTATGAAGCTGGTTTAGTAAACCTGATGAAGGAGCGCTACGAGGTAAACAATTTGATTTTTGCTCTGTACCTTCATTGTATTATAGCCCCCAAGGGCCGGTTTGTCTTTAGAAAGTCAATCCGGGACTTTGTATATTCCATACTGTACTGTATGAACCTTCCTTGTGTATTTCTGATCAAACACACATTAGCCCCCAAGTGCCATGATTAAAACTTGTATTAATCCTTGGGACTTCAATAATCAGCAGAAAAATGATCCGCATTAGCCCCCAAGTGCCAAGTGTATAGTTGGTTATATGCTTGGGACTTTGACAAAGATATTGACATGCTCTTCTTACTGTTATAGAGTGAGATAAACCAACAAGTCTCGCAAATTGCTGACCTTCAAGAAAATCTGAAATCCCAACAAGCAGAAACCACCAAGGCCAAGGATGAGTTGAAAACCGCCTTAACCACCATGGAGCAGCTCAAGGAATGGTTCAAGTCTGAGCAGGCCAACTGGGATACCGAAAATGCTGGATTGCTGAAGCGGGCAGAAGACGCTGAATCAGCTCTTAAACCTGTGACAGAAGAGCTTACTAGATTAAAGCGCCAAGTCAATGCCATGACCTCTGCAATATTTGGTAAGCACTGTTTGCCAAGGCTTTATGAATATTTCGCTTTGAAATTTCTCCGGTTTAACATGAACTTCTTAAACCGCTATAGGTAGTCGCATTGCTCATCTGGGTTCTGATATGCGGAAGAAACTCAAGGCCGCGTATACGCTGATTGAACAGCTGTATACTGGCGTCCAACGGGTTATCTGCGCCACTTCTTATGACAATGTGGCTCCAACACTGATCAAGGACATGCTGGACCGGCTATCTATGACGCCAGCGCAGATAGAAGAGTTGAAGCGATCCGCTGCCCGGGCTGGCACTTTATTAGCACTGACTCGAGCCAAGGCATGGATAGCTGATCTTGATCCGGCTGATATAGCCAAGGGCTTCCCAAGTGAACAAGAAAACGGCGAAGTATTTGACAACGACGCCCTCAAACGGGTAACAAGGGAGATGCGTCCTCTAGCGAGTCAGTTGGCAGAAGAGGCTAACCTGACGGTTCACCGATCCTTCTATGACGCAAACAACAAACGGGTTGAAGCTGTTATTCCTGAAGTGCAGAACCTTGTTCCACCAATCCGTAAGCACACTTACGCCCCTGACATTGATCCGGCTAAGCTTATAAGTGAAGAGGCTGTCTTTCAGGCCTTAACCCGGATTGACTGGACCACCAATGACTTCCAGCCATTGGATGGGGAGGAGGAGGCTGAACCGACGCCAGATGACCCATCTACTTCACATCAACCCGGCGATGAAGCTTAATCCGTCAATCCGGTTGATATGTCAGAAACTGTCCGTTGTGAAACAATTCCAGATTTTGGCCTCTGAGTGCCTTGTAAGAGGGTAGCAAAAACTATTTTGATCTGCTGCCATCGTGTAGAAGATACTTTATGTGATCTGCCATGCTAATTTCAATGTTGGTTCGTATGTCATAGTATGCAATCCCTATGTCTGCATAAAAAGAAATTGTCCTGGCGGTTTACCGCCGCACGGGTCATAATGCCCAAGATAATGGCCTGATTCATAATCAAACCATAAAAATAGGAAATGATTCATACTTGTGATGTAATATCACTTTAGTTGGCTGATCATCTTTGTAATAAGGGTGAAAACCCAAATCTGTAATCTTGTATAACACCACGTATAATAATTCATACCGGGTGATGATAAACATCAGATTATCAAAGCTGGCGACAGGTAATCAAAGCCAGGCCGGGTTAACAAATCTCCGGTTTAAGAATAATGTCTGTCAACGTGTAGTTGCAAACCGAGCCGGTTTAAATAATACCGGGCTAATAACATGACTGACTAGGCCATGAAAATCAGTTTAACATAAAATTCAGCAAAACGCAAATAAAACTGTGTAGTCGAGGCTTTTTGAGGGCTGCCAGGCCCAAATTCGAGGCTTTTTGTGGGCTGCCAGGCCGCTGAGTTGAACCATTTAACAAAGCCTTTTAACATGGACCTCCAACTAACCAATCACCGTTTTAACTTTGACAAGTGCAGGGTCTCAATGAGAGTAACTGTCAAACGTTCGGAGGGCCGTGCCAGGATGACCTGGATAGGAGTGTCTTACTTGATGAAGGCAGGTTAACCCGGGGTTTTAGGTAAATATACCAGGCTTCCAAGTCGTGGGTCGATACCCAGCTACAAGGGTCCATTCAAACTCCTTGGTATTTGACACAAGGAGCCCCCAGTAACGTGATGAGCCATGCTCATTGGGTGCCTATGTTTGAGTTGTGCATAGCATCCAGACTCTCTTTGGCCCCTTGGTGTGAAGCTCCCAAGCTATGTTGTGGCATGATAGCTGGTTTAACAGGTAGTACTCCGCTTTGACAGCTGAAACCCCCATGTAACTCAAAGGATATTTGAGAAAAAACAGCAGAGGCCCTGCTTAGAGCAAGGATGCTGATTTATTTATTGATCATAATATATACATTGTCGAAATATGTACATAAGAAGAGCCTATGGCTCAAGTGTAATAAGGCCGGAGGAGAGCTATGTTCCACGGCCGCCGGGTCTCCTCCTCAGAGTTGCGTGAGTTGTCTCGAACATCAATGAGGTAGTATGATCCGTTGTGCAGATTTTTGCTGACAACGAAGGGTCCTTCCCAAGGCGGGGATAACTTGTGCATGTCGGTCTGATCCTGGATGAGCCGGAGCACCAAGTCACCTTCTTGAAAGGTTCGTGTCCTAACCCGGCGGCTGTGATAACGCCGTAGGTCTTGTTGATAAACCGCCGATCGAGCCAGAGCCATATCCCGTTTCTCATCTAACAGGTCCAGTGCCTCTTGGCGAGCTTGCTCGTTGTCCGCTTCAACATAATTAGCAACCCAGGGCGAGTCATGACGTATATCACTTGGGAGAACTGCCTTTGCCCCGTATACCATAAAGAAAGGCGTGTAACCTGTTGAGCGATTGGGGGTGGTGTTGATACTCCACAACACAGAAGGTAATTCTTCCACCCAACAACCCGGCGTCTGCTTCAAGGGAATCATGAGCCGGGTTTTAAGACCCTTCAAAATTTCTTGATTAGCTCGCTCCGCTTGACCGTTGGATTGAGGGTGCGCCACAGATGCTAGGTCAAGCCGGATGTGCTCTCTTTGATAGAAATCCTCCATCTCACCTTTGGAAAGGTTGGTACCATTATCTGTGATAACACTGTGTGGAAAGCCAAAACGGAAGATAATCTTTTTGAGAAATTGAACCGCCGTAGCTGCATCACACTTGCTGACAGGCTCCGCTTCAACCCACTTGGTGAGTTTATCAACTGCCACCAACAGGTGGGTCTTCTTATCCTGGGAACGTTTAAAGCGCCCCACCATATCAAGCCCCCAAGTAGCAAAAGGCCAAGTGATAGGAATCATCCGTAGCTCCTGAGCCGGAACATGAGCTCTGCGTGAAAATTTGTGACAAGCATCACATCGCTTTACCAGATCCTCCGCATCAGCATGAGCTGTCAAGCAGTAAAACCCATGACGAAAAGCTATTGCAACCAGGGACTTTGAACCGGCATGATGACCACAATCCCCTTCATGAATTTCCCGTAGGATCTCTTGGCCTTCTTCCGGAGAAACACAACGCTGAAATACGCCTAAAACGCTACAGCGGTGTACCTCGCCATTGTGAGTAACCATGGACTTGGATCGCCGGACTATCTGTCGAGCCAGGACTTTATCATTTGGTAGCTCGCCCTGGTTCATATACGCCAGATATGGAACCGTCCAATCCGGTACAACGTGTAAAGCGGCCAACAACTGAGCCTCCGGACCAGGAACAGCCAAAATCCTCTTCTGTAGGCAACTTAACAGACGGATTATGCAAGATATCTAAAAAGGTATTAGGAGGTACCGGTTTACGCTGAGATCCAACCCGGCTTAAAGCGTCTGCTGCTTCGTTTTTGCGCCGATCGATATGCTCGACCTGATACCCTTTGAAGTGACCCACCACAATATCCACCTCACGCCTGTAAGCCGCCATGAGTGGATCCTTAGAATCCCAAGTACCAGAAACTTGCTGAGCCACCAGATCAGAATCTCCGAAACAACGAACTCGACTTAAGTTCATCTCTTTGGCCACACGGAGACCATGGAGTAAAGCTTCATACTCAGCTGCATTGTTAGTACAAGGAAACATCAAGCGAAGGACATAGCAAATTTTATCACCTCGAGGGGAAGTAAGGACAATTCCAGCCCCCGAGCCTTCCAACTGCGTGGATCCATCAAAATGAATAGTCCAGTATATATTATCCGGTTTATCTTCCGGTGCTTGCAACTCGGTCTAGTCATTGATAAAATCCACAAGAGCCTGAGATTTGATGGCTGTTCAAGGTACATACTTTAAACCGTGTGGACCAAGCTCGATTGCCCACTTTCCAACCCGGCCAATTGCTTCGCTATTTTCAATTATATCGCCCAAAGGAGCAGAACTAACCACTGTGATGGGATGGCCTTGAAAATATTGCTTGAGTTTTCGACTGGCCATAAAAACCCCGTACACCAACTTCTACCAATGTGGATAGCGTTATTTTGACTCGATCAGGAGTTCACTGATGTAGTATACAGGTCGTTGAATCGGATATTCCTTCCCAGCTTCTTTACACTCAACCACAATTGCCACACTGACCGCTCGGGCATTGGCAGCCACATATAACAGCAAAGGCTCATTATCAACTGGGGCTGCAAGAACCGGCGGTTCAACCAACTGCCGCTTTAACTCCTCAAAAGCCACATTGGCTGCGTCACTCCAGACGAAATCATCCGTCTTTTTCAACATCTGATACAAAGGAATTGCCTTCTCTCCCAAACGACTGATAAACCGGCTAAGGGCTGCAATCCGACCTGCTAGACGCTGAACATCATTGATACACTTCGGCTTGGCTAGGGATGTGATTGCCTTAATCTTTTCCGGATTAGCCTCAATGCCCCTGTTGGACACAAGAAAACCGAGAGGCTTGCCTGCTGGAACACCAAAGACACATTTATCCGGATTAAGCATCATCTTGTAAACCCGAAAATTGTCAAACGTCTCCTTGAGATCATCTATCAATGTCTCCTTCTTTCTGGATTTTACCACAATGTCATCCACATAGGCATGAACATTACGCCCAATCTGCGTGTGAAGACAATTCTGCACACAACGCTGATAAGTTGCCTCGGCACTCTTGAGCCCAAAGGGCATAGAAACATAGCAGAAGGCTCCAATGGGAGTGATGAAGGTTGTCTTCTCCTGGTCCTTAACTGCCATCTTGATCTGATGATATCATGAATAAGCATCCCAAAAACTCAGTCGCTCACAACTTGCCGTCGCATCAATTATCTGATCAATACGCGGGAGAGCAAAGGGATCAGTCGGGCAAGCCTTATTCAAGTCTGTGTAGTCTACACACATACGCCAGGTGTCGTTTTTCTTAAGAAAAAGCACCGGATTAGCCAACCATTTAGGGTGAAACACTTCGACGATAAACCCAGCAGCCAACAGCCGGGCTAGCTCTTCACGAATTGCCTTGCGTCTTTCTTCATTAAAACGACGAAGAAATTGCTTGACCGGTTTAAACTTGGGATCAATATTAAGAGTGTGCTCAGCGAGTTCCCTCGGTACACATGGCATGTTAGAGGGCTTCCATGCAAAAATGTCCCGGTTCTCACGGATGAACTCGATGAGCGCGCTTTCCTATTTCGGATCCAGATTTGTGCTGATGCTGAACTGCTTGGATGAATCGCCAGGCACGAAGTCAACAAGCTTAGTCTCATCAGCGGGTTTGAAATGTAGGGTTGGGTCATGCTCAGTGGTGGGCTTCTTCAGAGGGGTCATATCTGCCGGATCAACATTTTCCTTATAAAACTTTAGCTCCTCTATAGCACAAACCGACTCAGCATAAGCCGCATCACCTTCCTCGCAATCCAAAGCGATTTTTCGACTTCCATGAACCGTGATAGTCCCTTTATGACCCGGCATCTTGAGTTGTAAGTAAATATAACAAGGCCTCGCCATGAATTTTGCATAAGCTGGTCGCCCAAATAGTACGTGATACGGGCTCTGGATTCTCACCACCTCAAAGGTCAATGTCTCAGACCGGGAGTCATGTTCATCACCGAACACAACTTCCAAAGCGATCTTACCTACAAGATATGCCGATTTACCTGGTACCACACCATGAAAAACAGTGTTGGACGGTTTAAGACTCTTGTCTGTCAACCCCATGCGACGGAAGGTCTCATAATACAGAATGTTGATACTGCTTCCTCCATCCATGAGTACCTTGGTGAACTTATAGCCTCCCACCTGTGGCGCCACCATCAAAGCCAGCTGACCCGGATTGTCAACCCGGGGCGGATGATCCTCCCTACTCCACACAATAGGCTGTTCGGACCACCACAGATAACGTGGACTGCCGGTTCAACAGTATTGATTGCCCTCTTGTGAAGCTTTTGGTCACGCTTGCACAAACTAGTGGTGAATACATGATACTGCCCACCATTCAACTACTTTGGGTGACTCTGGTAACCCGACTGCTGCTGATTCCCTTGATTATTCTGCTGGTTATTACCACCTTGGTTGTTCTGGTTGCCATGATTATTCTGAAACCCAGAGTTTGAGTCGCCGCAACCATGAAAACCTGGACCTGAACCGCCCAACGGACCCTGATCATACCAGAAAAGATCAGAGTTTTTGAACTCCTTCATAATGTTACAATCCTTCCAGAGATGCGTTGCAGGAGCCTCCTTGGTCCCATGCTTTGGACAGGGCTGATTCAACAAACGCTCCAGATTCATCGCCCCGCCGCGCTGGGGCGGTTTACCTTTATGATGCTGCACATTAGCGTTAGCCACCAAATCTGAATCCGCTTTACGCTTAGCATTATTCCCATGGCCTCCTTGGTTGTGCTGCTGTCCCTTTGCACCGCCATTCTTCTTTCCCTTCTCCGATTTCTCATTATCAGAATCGGGATCCTTGGTATTATCAGAATCGGCAAACTTGACCAAGGCCGCCATCAGGGTTCCCATGTCGTTGCAGTGGCGCTTGAGCCGTCCCAACTTCATCTTCAGTGACTTAAACTGGCAATTGCGCTCCAGTGTTATAATCTCTTGACTAGCGTTAATTCGGTCGGATGAGTGCAAAACTTCTGAAACCCGGCGTACCCAATGAGTTGTTGACTCGTTCTCCCCTTGGACACAAGCATCCAGATCCACAATGGACATGGGCTGTTTGCACGTGTCTTTGAAATTGGCTATAAACCGGGCCTTCAACTGATCCCATGACTCGATGGAATTAGTTGGTAGATTTTTCAACCAAGTACGGGCCGTTCCTTTCAACATCATCGTGAAGTACTTTGCACAGGCCGCTTCATCTACACCCACGCCTCAGGTGGCTGATCCGCCGTGTAATTCGGCACTTTGCGTGGACCCTTGAAATCTTTGGGCAGATGCACATTACGGAGAGCCGGAATAAGGCACGGCACTCCCCAGGAGCTGAAGGCAAGCCCGGTGCCTCGGTCAACTGACGCTGCTGGCTGAACCGGGGCGGGTTGATAACAACCCAAAGCGGCATCCCTTCGTGCCCTGCCATGATCCACCACATCTTGAGCATTACGATGCCGTGCGCTGCTAGACACTTCCGGTTCATCCATACGCCTACTATAGCTTGGGCTCGGACGAGGGGTTGAATGAATTCTATCCCGGCTATACGAGTAAGCCTGCTGCTGCACCATGGTGGTTTGAAGAAGGTCTCTTGCCCGCCGCGTTTCAATTGCTGCTATTGAATCGCCCTCCATCGGAATGGCTGCCAGGCGTGACGCTGCGGCAATCATGTTATCCAGTGGGCTCGAGAAGTGACCCGTTGGTGTAGACACGTATTGCGGCGGGTTATCTGTTCGTCGGGGTGGCTCTATTATCCGTAGTTGATCCGGAGCTGTCCTAGGCGCATCAGCCTAGTTTGTAGCTACCGGATTGCTCGGCCCAGCGCTTGATGTTTTAAAGAGATTTAACCCTTCGTAAACCGGCAGCAGATGAGACCAGTACTTCCTTCGCATCACATCCTCTGATGCGGTCCGATCCAGCATGAGCTGGTAATTCTGCGTCTGTATTCATTGTGACTGGGCATCCAAAGCGGCCCGTTCTTCAGCCATCATAGTATCCTCAGTTGCCAGGTCCTCCTTAGCTTGTGTTATTTGGACCTTCAGCTTCGCAACGTCCGCATTGTGCTGATCCCGCGTCTCCGGGGTGACTGTCACGGTTAACAAGGTCGCCCAGGCATCCATCAAACCGGAGAGGACTTGCGCCGGTCGGCGCGCCGGGACTCCTGCCACGGCTGCTGATCCGGTATTCATCGCTGCGGTAGATGAAGACTGCAATGTGGGCTGTGTTCCGGCCATGTAAACAGCAACCCGACTTGGCGGTTCAAGGAGGTCCGGAATACTGTTGCCATTGGAATATCCTTTGAACACACTGCTATGAATCTGGTACAAGGACTTAGTTTCGCCAGTGGATGACTCGCCGTCGGAATATACGGCCATCTCGCCTTCAGACACCGGTTCAGATCCGATCCCATGGACACATCCTACAAACGCATGCTTCACGGCGGGCTTAACCTGGGCTGGACTCGCACGCTGAGCCGTCTCGACGAGGTCGGTGCAGATGTCCGGCTCAGGGCCCGGTTCGCCGACCTTGCCGATGAAGACATGAATTCCGCTGAAGGGGACCCGGTACCCGTACTCGATTGAGCCGGCCTCGGGGCCCCATCCTTCGTCGTCGATGTAGAGCTTGCCGCGACGACTCTGGGTCATCTGGCCGATCATGTACCCCTTAAGTGCTCCAGAGCAGCCCTTCAAGAACTCGACACCATTGTGCGATAGCCCCACAATGGGCGCCAACTTTCGTGGAATTAACACGTCAGATGTCCTCATGAAAGGACTTAGTCGTGGAGCCATCGCAACGGGTTAGCTTGAAGGGGTTAAACCGGACAAGGGACACGAGAGATTATACTAGTTCGGCCCCTTCGATGAAGGTAAAAGCCTACGTCTAGTTGTGATGGAATTGATTGGGTTTCGATGACCAGGGAGCAAATATGCTTACCTGGGTCTCGAGTTGTTGTCTGTTGTCCTTGAACCGCCGCCGGGTCATCCCTTTATATACACAGGTTGACGCCCAGCCGGTCTACAGAGATCCAAGCCGACTCATACAAAGTGTTCGGGCTTGGTCTCTCCTTCCCTAACTTACATTACAAGTTCCATAGTCATGGCGGTTTACCACTATGGTCCCTAATCCGCCTTTGGGCTTTTAGGCCTCTAAGCTCGTTTAATAACTTCACCATCTTCCGGATTCTTCATGGGCTTTGGCATAGTCGAGGGTGAACCGGGCCCTCCTAGCCGGTTTACACTCAGTAGCTATATTCCTGATGCACTAAGGATGCCGCGGTCCCCCACTTCGCCCTAAGCCACAGACCCGGCTTCGGATGTCGGCTGGCAAGCACAACAGGCCAAAGCTCCTTGACGCTTCAAACAAAAGGTCAAAGGATGCCGGGTCAACCAACCGTGCCCGCCGCTAAATAAAAATAGACAGCCGGACGACCGGCTGCTCGCCAAACGGTTCCGCCGGGTTGCCGCCAGCCGCCCTAGTGGGTGTTTCGCTCGCGCTCAACGTTTCGAAGATCCCAAGTACTGCGCGCTCCTCTCGAAGAACCGAACTCCTTGTCACGGACC
>NC_041389.1:271589393-271660600 GCF_002162155.2 Triticum dicoccoides
GTGGAAAGAGGAAAAGCGCAAGAAATCGGTCCCAAAAACAAAAGGCAAGAGTAGAAACATTCATGACATATACACATAAATATTTGAAGGCCCACGGCCCAAGTTCATTTCACCCAGAACCCCTAGTGGGTGGGTGGACCTGCTACGTAACAAATTCTACTAAGATATCTCAGCCATCTCCAGCGCCGCGTCGCTACGTCGACGGCTCTCCCTTGGCGGCCTCCGGGCCCAGTGAGGCACCGGTGTCCTCCTCGGCACCCCTGTCGCGGTAGACGCCCGTCTCCTTGGAGCTCCCCTTCTGATCGTGAAGAAGCAGGCCGTAGTCGTCACCAGCCACGACCCTCCTCCGCCCGCTCAGGGGGGAACTCGTCATGGAAGGCGAACTCGGCGATGTAGCCGGCCCGGGAGGCAATCCGGCCGACTTGCTTGTGCAACAGCTGCTCCGAGCCGGCCCGCTGGCCCATCAGCGCGTCCAGCTGCAGGTTCGGATGCCAAGACAGCATGAACCGGAGCGCCATCTC
Source organism: Triticum dicoccoides (assembly GCF_002162155.2). Classification (NCBI taxonomy): domain Eukaryota; kingdom Viridiplantae; phylum Streptophyta; class Magnoliopsida; order Poales; family Poaceae; genus Triticum; species Triticum dicoccoides. Next base: position 271,589,915 of record NC_041389.1, read on the forward strand.
AGCACCGGCACGAGCAGCGGAGATGCGCCACTCGTGAAGCCGGTCCGGTCCCATCTCCAGCCAACGCGCCAGGTGGGTGAAGTTGTTCGGCTCGACGGAGCCCAGCCAAAGGGCCGTCGTCATCGCGGTGCCAGCGTGGGACAACCGCCCCATCTGCTCCCCCAGGACTCGTAGGCGGGCCTCGGCGGCAGTTATGATTTTCGGGAAGGTCCATGCCACCTGTGGGTCCGTCCTGGATCTGACGACTCCCGTCGGGTCGCGCTGAAAGCGGACGACTTCCTCCGCTAGACGATGCATCTCCGAGAAGGCTCCTGCCAGAAAAAGCGAAGCATATCAGGAAAAAGACAACATGGACGAAAAGACGGTTCCCGACCTGGCAAAACACAAGTAAAGCACTTACTGGAGAAGGACTCTTCCAGGTGCTCCGCTTCGAGCAACGTACCATGCCACTCCCGGTCAATGGTGCGGTCGCGCTCCTGGAGCGCCTTCTCCAGGTCGGCCGCCTTCGCAAGGGCCACCTTCAAAATCAGCGTCCTTGTCATCGACCACCTTCTCGGCCGCCTCGCGACGACGGGCCTCATCCCGACGGACCCCTTAGCCGTGGCAACCTGCCCCCGCAGGCGCTCCACCTCGGCCTGGAGCCGGCCCTTGACATCGGCCAGCCTGCCGTGTTGCTGGTCCACCTCGACCAGGGCTTGCTGTGCCTCCACCACCTTGGCGGCCTCCGCCTTAAGGAGATTGACCTCGGCCTCGAGGCGGCTCTTATGACCCGCCAGCTGCTCCCGCAGCTGGTTGGCCTCGTCAAGCAACCGCCGGGCCGCGGCCGCCTTTGCCCTCACCTGCGTCACCTTGGTGCCAAGACGTCCGGTGTCGGCAACAAGCTGATCATAGTGATGACCAGCCCGGAGCAATCGGGTCTGCCGAGATAGCACGTCGGCTGCAAAAAGGAAGATTTAGGAAAGAAGAAAGCAAGACTTAATATTTGGCCCAACTGTTACACAGTTGGCCCGAATCTCGGGGGCTACACCCAGTGGGTGCGCTAGCGCCCCCCCACTAGAAAAGAGCATGAAGATACCTGCGGCAACACGGAGCTCCTCCTCCTTGGCGGCGAGGTGCTCCTTGAGCTCCCGTATTTGCCCAGGAGACGGTTGAAGGCGCCGACCCGGTAGGCATCGAGTTGCTGAAGAAAGCAGTAGTCAGAGCAAAGACAACATTCTAAAAGATTCGACCCAATTACTACATAGTTGGCCCGAACCTCGGGGGCTACACCCAGTGGGTGCGCTGGTGCGCCCCCACAAAGAAGAAGTTGCAAAAAAAGAGGCTTACCAGCATGGCGTGCTCCAGGTACCGCATCCGCTCCACCTCGGCCTGGGCGAAGGCCTCAAGCCGGTCCGTCCGGCCGCGTAGACGGCGGCTGACGGCGTCCATCGCCGCCTCCTCTTGGGTCTGAGGTCTGAAGACCACGGCGCCCTCGCTCCATGCTGACTGCGGCGCGGCGGCCCGACATCCTCCTTGCCGGCCGCCCGCCAGCACCTCCTCCGACGCCCTCTCCGGCGCCGTCGACGACCCGGATGCCGGGACGGCCTACTGCACCACCACCGACCAAGCTGCCGGGGTGGCCTGCGAAGCCGCCGCCCGCGGCGCCTCTTCCGACACCAGCGGCGTCCCGCGCGCCGCCGCTCGCAGCACCTCCTCCAAGACGGCGCCACCACTACCTCCATCGGCCACCGCTCGCTCGACGGCGTCGACCCGCGGCAGGGTGTCGTCCTCCACCTCCACGACCTCTTGGTCGAGGATCACCACCTCAGCCCGGCCTTCATGGCTGCGCTCCCTCACCGACGATGGCTCGAAGACCGTCGCCGACACCACCGAGCCCTCTGGCATCTCACGCCAGGCCAGCTCCTCGCCGACTCGTGCCCATGCCGCCGCCGCATCGGTCCAAGCCCGGACCGACGCCGCCTCCAGCTCTGCCTCGGCCCTGTTCCTGTCCCGCCAGGCTAGGCCCTCGGTGTCGGTCGGGTCCAAACCGAGGTTCGGGTCAGCCCATCCCTCCTCCACGACCTGGTCAACAAGGTCGGACCGGCTCCTGCAGAACGCAGTTCCCTCGGCGGCCGCAGCGTCCACCGCCCCCTCGCCAACGCGCTCAGCGACCTGAAGAAGAAGACAGGATGAGCAAAAACAAAGCCAGCTCGACCATTCGGACGCATACAAGAGAAGAAACATACCTTGTCAGGACCGGGATAGGGGCCGGCCTCCCATGCCCGGCGCTGCACTTCCTCTTGGCCGAGCTCCCGCTCCCGGCCGGGTCCGCCGCGCGCTTCGGGGCCTGGGGCCGTGGCGTGACGCTGTCTTTCCCGTGTGGGTGGCTCGGCGCCGCCCCACGCGATGACCCGGCTCCACCCGTGTCGCCGCCTCCCCCGCCCAACGCCACTACACCAACAACTGGAGTCAGCATCACCCCTGCCGTGCCGCGGTCAACAACTCGAGAAACATAAAGAAAAAGACAAGACTTACCCGCGCGACGCCCTGCGTCGGCGTCGGCCTCGGCCTCCTCCTCCTCGCCGTGGGCCGCAGGCTCCTCCGAAGCCACCCGCTCCACTTGCGACGGAGCCCGGGCATAAGGATGCCGGATCGCATTCAGAAGCACCTCCCGTGTCGCATCAGGACGGACGAGGAGATGCGCAGCAGCAAAGTAAGGTGACCAAACACTCACCAGTGGCGCCGAATTCGACTCGCTATACAGCACCTTGCCGAACCGCCAGTCCTCCCCAAGGTTGGCCTTGGAGATATCGTTCACTCGGCGTGCGATCTGCTCCTCCGTCAGGCACGTCGATCCCATGCGGTTGGGATCTTGAAGACCGGCCATTCGCTGATGAGGTAGGAGCGCCTATGCAGCGAGAGAACCTGGCGCATGATGAACACGATGATGAGGTCGTTGCCGGTGAGCCCCTCCCGCGTCCTCATCACTGCCACCCGCTCGCAGAGATTGAGAATCTCCTGCGACGGGCACCTGGGGGAGTAGCCCCAGTTCATCTTCGCCCGCGGCGGCGCGATGGCGAAGGCCGGAAGATTGATGCAGTCCGTACCCAAGTTGCAGACATAGAAGGAGTTCTACCATTTCTTGGCAGAATCCTCCAGCGGGATCTTGGGGTAGTCCTCCCCCGACCGCTACGAGATGACGGCGGTGCCGCAGTCGGCGAACTCTCCGGCCGTCGGGCCCTGCTGCTTCAGGGAGAAAAAGCGTGCCCAGAGGTTGATCGTAGGCTCGACCCCCAGATACCGCTCGCAGAGGGTGACGAAGCCCGAAAGCTGGACGCCGGTGCCGGCGCCGAGATGGTGAGGCTGGAGCCCTAAGAACTCCAGGAACATGCAGAAGAAGGTGCTCACCGGCAACCCAAATCCATGCTCAAAATGCGTGAGGAAGACCACGCGCTCCGACTCCTGGGGCTGTGGCCTCTGTTCGCCGCGCGGCAGACGGACGGTGACATCCGTCTCCCGCGGCAAGCGCCGGGACGCGCGAAGATGGGTGATGTCCTCGACGGTGATGTTCGAGCCCATCCAAGAGCCCGACGGCAGCGCCATCGATGAAAGCAGGAGAGTAAGAACAAAGATGGACGACGGCGAAGTTCTGCTCGGAGCAACGGGCGTCGCAGTGCATTGGTCGCAGAAGCAGAGCAAGAGCAAAGGGGCCGGAGGGAGCGAGCGAGAATAATGTCCACCGCCCCCTGCTCCCAATTTATAACCCTCGGTTTGAATGTGGGGGAGTGGGATCGTCTGCACTCGCCCTTTCCACTACCCTGCAATATGTGCGCACGTACGCACACAATAACTACCCAGGGAAGAGCAACCGGCCCTCGGACACCACAATAAATCCACGTGCGTGGGCCAAGGGCGCGCGGCGACGGGCCCCAGCCCGTCGTCCAGTCCCATCACGCGCGTGGCCTCTCAGGCCCCTCCGACTTTCGGGCACCATGTGGCGCCCGCGCGAAGCCTGAGGTATTGCCCCAAGATTCGATGGACTCCTCGGTTCCCGCCCCCGCCGAGATGCCGCGATCCAGTTTCTGAAAAAGCAGCACACAATGGGTGTTGCCGGACCCGGCGCTCGCAGAATCCGCCTTGCTTAAGGGGGAAACTGCGAAGGCCCACTCATCCGAAGAGGGTGGACCTTCACAGCTTCGGGGACAACTGTCGGGGGGATGAACCCCGGTCAAGCAATGGAACCCAGATCCTTTTCAAAAACAACAGGGCCGGCGTCGCCCCTCTAGCTGGCAGGCGCTTGGCCGGGTCGCTCGACCCTGCCAAACCCCGCAACCCGGCCAAACTCTCCGACCCGGCAAGACGCGTCGACTAGGCCTCAACAACTAGTACAAGACAGCCGAACCCGGCACAACCGAGGCTTCCTCAACAAGCCAGCTCCACCTGTGGCGTGCTCCGCAATCCAGCCAGGGGTCAACTCCCGTCCCATCCAGGCCGTACGAGGGGACGAGTCTTCAGCCACTGATGACCAAGGGAACAGTGCTCCGCCATGCCTTTGGTCAGCCGGAGTGTGGCAACAGTGCCCCTCACCTACCCGCTGACCAGGGCCGGCATGGCTATAGTGCCCCCACCATCACCGCTGACGACAGCAAGCGGCGACCTGACGGAGCGCCACTATACGTGACTCGAGTCGGCCAAGCCCTGATGATCGACAAGACGGCGCACAGTCCCCCTAGGCACGCGGGGCCCACACCTAGGGGAACCCGGAGAACCACAGGCCCCCAGCGGGTCCCAGCCCGGGTGCCCAGGCGCCGACAACCCGGACCCACCGACTTGTAACATTACCATTGTATCCCTGGGGAGTGGCCTATAAAACCCCCCAGGAGCCCATGCATACGGGCAATGAATAGAGAGAGATAACATAGAGAGGAACTAGCCACCAAACAGCAACATCCACCCGGGGAGAAGGAGCAGCCTAAGCCTTGGCCAGCCTTCCTTCCTCCTCCATACAGCTCTAGGAGCAACTCTGTACTATTGCATAACCACACTCGGTAGGACAAGGTGTGTTATCTCTCTGGAGAGCCCCGAACCTGGGTATGTCATGCCAACCCCGCCTCTGGAGCCCACCAGCGCCCTCGAGCCTCCTCCTCTGTTTCGCCATCCCATGGAATATGTCGTGCGCCCACCACGACAATGCTGCTCGGCTCCGAAGATTCTACGCCTAAGTTCACACTTCTAGCTTTTTCGTCTTTTCTTTTCTCTTCTCCCCCTCACCCTTTTTCTCTCCTTTTCGTTTTTGTACGTCTTCTATCAGTGTTTGGATAAACCGCACACTCGAGGGATATACATCACTAAATGTACATACCCCATAATACCTGGGGGCTTCTTTTCACAGAAGCTTATTATGATTATTATTTTGGAGCATCAAGCTCATCGTATATATGTGTTGTCAACGCATATGTGTCTTGTCTTCGCCACTATATGCACCTTTATGACTTCAATTTTTGCCAAGCTGGGTTGCCTGGCTCCTGTGCTTATGCCCTACGTTCCCTCTTGTTCGTCTAGGGCATAAAGGGAGCACCTCTGCGATTGTTACAGCCGGGTTATCCGAACGTGTACCTCAGATGGGTGAAGCCGAAAGCTAGCGTTCTTAAGGGAATAATAGGTCGGCGGACAAAAGACGAACTGCACTCGTTGGAATATACGCCCCAAAATTGTAATGCGTACTGTGATTTCTCGCACCACGGCTTATGCATGCGCAAAAACGCATGCTGGCCCAAGGAAAGGAACCCTTAAAAGAACTATTCTCTCTAGAAGATGTTTCTTACGATTAAATATAATATAACATAACTCCCCGAATACAACTTGTCTGTTTAAGCAACTATGAGCGGACTGTCTAGTTTTTGAACATACCTCGGTGTTTACCAATGGTATAATATTCGGAAGCACTCCAAACCACGGGTTCTGGAGGCCGAAGCGGAAATTCTTCCACGACAATCGTTTTACAATTCGGCCGGAGATAATCTTGTTGATAAAGTACACTACTACTTGGACTCAAAAACTTCTTCTTCCTCTAGACCCTCTAGTAGGTTGTCTAGTTTACAATCCTGTTGAGAAAACTTAGCGGCTATTTCATTTGGTCGTACACTAAGCTCACAGGAATTTCTTGTCCATCTGGTCCACGAGGTCCGAACCGGGCCATATGATTCGGATCAAGCTTGGTATACCGCGTTTTCACCATGGCCCAGGCTTTTCGGATGCCTTCCCGACATGCTCATATCTTCCATAGCTCCAAACGGCGGTGAGCTCCCTTGAATAAATTCGCAAGCTCATCCATACTTCCTAGAGGGGGATCAGATGGCCATAAAGCCTTCGCCATGTTCCTCAATGCTTTCCGAGCTCGCTCGTGCACTTTGGACAACTCTTGTAGTAGGTCGCCTTGGAATCCAGATACTTCTCCTTCAGAACGTCCGGTTAGCACACCTACAGAAGCAAACTTGTAAAACTTTCAAACAGGAGACCATGTCACAGATAGGTTAAAGAGCATACTGAATATGCCGCCTTTTAGCTTCTTGTTATCCTTCAAAGCATCCGATAACTGGGCTCTTAAATCCTTCAGTTCTTTGCCTTGCTTGATATTTGCATCCCGTAGTTTGTTCTTCTCATTGATCGTCTGTGTCAATACATGTTGACCAGCGGCTTCTTGCCCTTCGGCATGTTGTTTGTCAGCTTGAGCAACCCTTAGCCTCTCCTCCAGTTGATTTGTCGAGCCAACCAAGGAGACAAAACATATTTAACAAACTGGTTGTAGGAACGGAACCTTATTTCCAAGCTACTGCTGCACTTACCATCAGGTGCCTTCTTGGATTTCTTCAAATTTCCCAGTTCGGCGATGGCGGCAGTCAGCTTAGTTCGACATTCCTCTAGATCCTTCGATAATGTGTTATTCCTCTCCATGAGTACCTGACAATATAACAACTCTTAAGTTAGTTGGGCCAACTGCTTCAAGACTCTGGGGCTACTGGCATATAATTATTGAATGTGCATAAAAATGCTTACCCGCATATCCTTTGAAAGCTGGTGAGTGGCTCCAGCAAGTCCATCCCGAGCAGCTCGGATATAAACATCCGTTGAGCTGAAGGCATTGAAAGCTTCTTCGGTGAAGTTCGGGTCACGCATAGCCGCTCTCCGCCGCCAGTGACCCATCGCACTCTCCACTTTGGAGTTTGTGACGGATACATTATCCAAATCCTATGGGAGTTGACAATCTGGCATTGCTCCCGCATCCCCTCCAATCCTTGTGGCAGGGTCCGGGGCTGGATTAGTCTGTGCATGGCCGGCCAGGTCTCCGGATGCAGTATGGCACATGTTGGAGATATGCCCTAGAGGCAATCATGTATGATGATATTTCCTATGTGTTTATGAATAAAGATAGTCCTTGGACATTATCAATGATGTGTATCAGCAAGTACATGACTTGTTTGTGGGACTATGCATTGTATGATGACCGTCCTAAAAGGTCCCTAGTCGAAAGGGCTGTGTGGACGCGCAGCCGACTAGACTAGCATATGACACGGTCGATGGCTTGGTCTCACTAGCCATGGAGCATTGGATGCTAACCGGATAATATGGACTTGGAAAGGTCTGGTCGGATTCGACATAGTCGGATCCGAGTCGAGATAAGGTCCGAGTCGGACAGACCCAACTATGAGACGCAGCGATATGTCATCTGTGAGTCTCTAGTACAACATACATTCTATGTCCTAAGTCCTGAGCTAACGCATGTACTCGGGATGGTGACAGACTTGCTTTGGGCCGACCAAATGCTACTCCGTGACAGGGTAGTTACAAAGGTAGGTTTCGGGTTTGTCCAGTCCCATGCTGCGAGACATGGTTGAGCAAGATGGGATTTGCCCCTCCGATCAGGAGAGATATACTCTGGGCCCCTCGTGTGATCCGACCTAGAGAAGCATGGCCATGCGACAGGGATTATGAGATAATCCGGTTTGTGGTCAGTATCACTGGAACGAGAAAGAGGTCGGGCTAGCACAAGGATGACAGTCTCGCCTTGAGCCCGACAACATATATCGTGAGGCAAAGGGAATAGAAGTGTGACACGTTGTACATGTTCGCCTAACCAGCTTCATAGTCTGCTTGGTGGTCTGCACGCCTTGCTAGAAGCTGCTACCAACCGTGTAGGTCGGAGGTGATCCGAACTGTGACCAAGCCGACTTGAACCTAAGGGGTCGCACACTTAAGGGAAGGAACCTACGAGGTCGGTTTGTAGGACACTGGTCGGATGTGATCCGAACTGGACTAGGAACATGACCGAGTAGACTTTGGGCTTTAGGGTCCGTGCGAGGCCCAAGTGTTGAGCCCGCGTCGGATGCCTATATAAAGTGGAGGTGCGGCACACTCAGGAGGTTGATCGCTTCGGCGCTGCGACTAGGGTTTGCATGTGTTGCGAATAGCCACCTCCACTCGCTGCCGACTGTGTGATCGGACCTAGCAGTCCACCGCACGGTGTTCCTCCTGCACGCGTGGATACAGTTAGAGGCGGTGCACTTGTGCCGCTCCGACGAACTTGTACATGGGATCGGACGACCGGCTGTTCGAGGGCGATCGGACGAGGAGGAGACGATCCACGCGAACGCGCTGCCCCAACTCTTCTTCCGCTGCACGGCACTGCGCGTCTAGTGGTAACGAACTGTGATCCATCTCCTCTGGCATGTTCCTATTGTTCTGCGAGTAGGAAAAATTTAATTTGCAGTCGATGCACCCTACCGTAGATCCCAACAGCACAACAGGGAACGTCATCACCCAATCTATCCGCTGAGTGTGTGTTAAAGGATTATACCTCTTCGACGCAGAAGAGGGCCCGGCTGTATCGTTGTTTTCCTTTCTTTTCAGAGACGCGCCTTGTGCATGCGTTGTCTTCTTAAAGGATGCCTTTGCAGCAGCACGCTGGTGCGAGCGTCACCCATTGGGAGCACGATGTAGTGTGGTGGGTGAGGGAGTCCTGGATTAGGGGGTCCTCGGACTACCGGACTATGTACTTGTGCCAGACTATTGGACTATGAAGATACAAGATTGAAGACTTTGTCCCGTGTCCGGGTGGAACTCTCCTTTGTGTGGAAGGCAAGCTTGGCAATTCGGATATGTAGATTTCCTTCTCGGTAACCGATTCTGTGTAACCCTAGCCCCCTCTGGTGTCTATATAAACCGGAGGGTTTAGTCCATAGGACAACAACAATCATAATCATAGGCTAGCTTCTAGGGTTTAGCCTCTACGATCTCGTGGTAGATCAACTATTGTAATACTCATATCATCAAGATCAATCAAGCAGGAAGTAGGGTATTACCTCCATAGAGAGGGTCCGAACTTGGGAAAACATCGTGTCCCCCGCCTCCTATTACAATTAGCCTTAGACGCATAGTTCGAGACCCCCTACCCGAGATCCGCCGGTTTTGACACCGACATTGGTGCTTTCATTGAGAGTTCCACTGTGTTGTCACCATAAGGCTTGATTGCTCCTTTAATCATCCACAACGATGTGATCCAGGGTGAGGTTTTCCTCCCTGGACATATCTTCGTATTCGGCGGCTTCGCACTGTGGGCCAACTCGCTTGGCCATCTGGAGCAGATTGATAGCTATGCCCCTAGCCATAAGGTCAGGTTTGAAAGCTTGAACTACACTGATCCATGGAGACTTGATCTTCGACGGATTCGAGCCCATGACAGGTGCGTCATACAATCACAATGAGCATGACTTAGATCCGCCATCGGACGATGTTCAGGAGAACGCACCTACAGCTGCCCTGGCCTTAGATCCGGAGCAGATCGTGCCATCCGAGGACGGGTGGATAGACCCCGCCACGGAGACCGCAAACTCATCGGCGATAGAGCCGAACACAGATTTCGCCCCCAATGAGGTCTGTGTCATCGGACCCTCGGACTCGTCTCCGGCCATAGGCTCCGAACCGCGCGCATTCGTGGCTATCGAACCTGATTGGGCACCGATCATGGAGTTTACCTCCGCGGATATCTTTCATCACTTGCCCTTGGGCGACGTGCTAAATTCATTAAAGTCTCTCTCCCTGTCAGGAAACTCTTGGCCGAACTATGTCCGGCTTGAGTGGGAAGCAGACGGCGAAGAAATTCGTTACCCACCCACCACCCACTTGATAGCCACTGTCGACGACTTAACCGACATGCTTGATTTCGACTCCGAAGACATCGATGGTATGGACGACGATGTCGGAGAAGAACAGGAACCACTGCCCATAGGGCGTTGGACAGCCACCCCATCATATGATATATATATATATATATATGGTAGACACACCCAAAGAAAGCAATGGCGACGAGGCAACGAAGGATAATCCCCTCGAGAAGCAATCTAAACGCCGGTATCAGTGTCAAAACCAGCGGATCTCGGGTAGGGGGTCCCAAACTGTGCATCTAGGCGGATGGTAACAGGATAAAAGGGACACGATGTTTTTACCCAGGTTCGGGCCCTCTCGATGGAGGTAAAACCCTACTCCTACTTGATTGATATTGATGATATGGGTAGTACAAGAGTAGATCTACCATGAGATCAAGGAGGCTAAACCCTAGAAGCTAGCCTATGGTATGATTGTTGTTCGTCCGATGGACTAAAACCCTTCGGTTTATATAGACACCGGAGAGGGCTAGGGTTACACAGAGTCGGTTACAATGGTAGGAGATCTACATATCCGTATCGCCAAGCTTGCCTTCCACGCCAAGGAAAGTCCCATCCGGACACGGGACGAAGTCTTCAATCTTGTATCTTCATAGTCTTGGAGTCCGGCCAATGATGATAGTTCGGCTATCCGGACACCCCATAGTCCAGGACTCCCTCAGTAGCCCCTGAACCAGGCTTCAATGACGACGAGTCTGGCGCACATATTGTCTTCGGCATTGCAAGGCGGGTTCCTCCTCCGAATAATTCATAGAAGATTTTGAACACCAGGATAGTGTCCGGCTCTGCAAAGCAAATTCCACATACCACCATAGAGAGAATAATATCTACACAAGTTCAATCTGCTGACGTATTTCGTGGCATGACGTCACACCACGGCCAAGCCTTTACTCGAATCATTTTTATTGTTCCACCTCGGCGCATTTAGCGAAGCGGTTTCCTTGGCACGTCTTGTCAAAGCAGAGATCATGTCCCCTTATTCCAGGATTCTCATCAATACGGACGTGGGTAACCCAACCGCGCCATTGATTGCGGTGCTTGGGAGATAAGCGAGTTCTACTAGGCCGGTGGGGACGCATAGTTTTGTCCGCTCATATATAGGGGATAAGGATCCACCTTTTCACCTATGCCTTCTTCCTCCTTTGCTTATCCATCTCCGCGCACTCGAGCTCCAGCGCCCAAGTCCGCACATCTCACCTCAACCTTCTCCAACCATGTCCGGAGCGGGATGCAAGTGGATGGCCTCCTCCGTCACGGAGGGGCACATCAAGAAGTTGCGCAAGGCCGGATATTTGTCCAGCGATATCGCACATCGGCTCCCCGACGAGGGGCAGCTTGTCCCCACCCCCGGGCCCCATGAGAGGGTGGTATTCCTTCCCCATTTCCTCCGCGGATTGGGCTTCCCACTTCACCCCTTTGTCCGGGGGCTCATGTTCTACTACGGCCTGGATTTACATGATCTGGCCCCGAATTTTATCCTCAACATCTCGGCGTTCATCGTCGTGTGCGAGGCCTTGCTCTGCATCCAGCCCCACTTCGGCTTATGGCTAAAGACCTTCAATGTCAAGCCGAAGGTAGTGGGCGGCAGCCAAGCGGAGTGCGGAGGCGCCATGGTGGGCAAGATGCCCAACGTCACCTGGCTCGAGGGCACCTTCGTGGAAACCATGAAAGGGTGGCAATCGGGGTGGTTCTACATCACCGAGCCGCGTGACCCTGAATGGGCAGTGGCCCCCGAATTCAGATCTGGCATCCCCACGCGGCTCACCTCCTAGAAAGAGAAGGGCCTGTTGTGGGGCGATTCAGAGGAGCTGACTTGACTCCAATCCTGTCTCTAAACCCTGGTGAACAAGAAGCTCAAGCTTGTCAATGTGGTCCAGGTCATGCTCATCCGCCGGATTCTCCCGTGCCAACAGCGGGATTTCAACCTGTGGGAGTTCGATCCGGCACAGCACCAGACCTTGAGTAGGCTCTTCGACACTATGTATGAAGAGGCCTGGAGGGTGCTGTTCAAGGGCACCGAGGCGCCCGCATCCGCTACCGAAGATCGCGAGTTCAGCTTGCAGCGTCCGGCTGGCGAGGTAAGCTATATTATCCTTTACGGGACACTTGCTTTCCATAGTTTGACTCTATGCGGGATTTAAACTCCCAATACCTTTAACAGGCCTGGCAGAAGACGTCCGGATTGGTTAACTGTCCGGCTCCGTTTGACAGGGCTGCTGGTCCCGGCGCCTTATGTGGTGCCGGAGAAGAAGGTCACGGGAACTCGGAGGAGTTCCCGGCGCCAGGTGTTATCGGACTCATCGTCCGACGACTCCGAGGCGGACTCCCCCCATGAAGACGGGGAGGAGAAGAAAGAGGCCTCTCCCCCAGCGGGGGGAGAGAGGAAGAGGAAGGCTTCCCCAACGGGGGAGGCCGAAGGGTCCAATAAAGGAAGGACACTTCCCCCGGACTGTTCCATCAACGCCAACGACGGCGACGAGGAGTGGCCCTCGAGGGCCAAGCCCCTGGCGAGATCGTAAGTGTACGGACTCCTGAATAACTCATAATTTTTCTTTTTGTCGCATAGTGTCTTCTAACGCCGCATAGAACTCTGTAGTCCGCCCAAGGATGATCTCCCCGCTTCGTCGAGGGGGTCCTTGGGTTCGTCGGATGTGAATAGCGCTTCACTTCTGACCGCCTCCTCCCCCCCCCCGTGACATAGAAGACGCTGAGGTAGGGTCCCAAAAGGGGACCCGCCAGGAGGAGGAGGTCCCGGAGGTGCCGCAGGGCAGCCTCTCGGACTTCGGACCGGACTCCGCACCGGAACCTTCAGTGGTTCCGGAGTCCGGCAGGCGGCCCCTTCGTGAGAAGGGCAAGACAGCGAGGCCGGCGGCCTCCATCCAACCGGAGGCGCCAGATAATTTGCTGGAGGCGCTCGACGGCGCTTCCATCAACGAGGAACACCGCACTGTCATGAGTGCGGTGATTCAGAAGGTTCAGCTCGCCAAGAGCGGGCTGACCGAAGCCTGCACCAGCCTTCTAACAGGCTTTGAGGTAAGAACTTTTAAGATATGTAAAATAGTACCGCATAGATAGTAGCCCCTGATGCTCGGTTCGGTGTTCGGAAAGAAAAGTCGAACAGAGGATCTAAAAATATATACACAGGAGTCTAACACAAATATGTCAATATGGGGATGCAGGCTGCACTGCTGACCTCTGCCGCACTGACTGCGGAGGTCGGTGCTTTGAAGGAAAGTCTCGAGCGGTCCGAGAGCGAGCTCGGTCGTGCCAAGAAGCAGCTCGAGGACAAGGAAGGTAAGTAGCACCTTATAAAAAAAGGATTTGGTTGTAAAAAATGACAGGGGTAACGTGGGTATTGTAGGGGCCACAAAGAAGGTGGCGACCCTAAAGGAGGCGGTGTCCGCGGCCGAGCACAACGCGGCCGCGGAACACACAGAGCGAGAGAAGCAGGAGGCGCGGGTGGCGGAGGTGCGACAAGAGCTCCAAGCTCACGTGGAAAAACACGAGGATTTGGAGCGTGACTCGAAGACTCGAGAGTCCGAGCTTGCGTCCGCTCTTGAGAGTGCCAAAGCCGCTAAGGCCGAAGCCCAAAAGGCCCTCCAGGAACTCGAGGAGGTGAAGAAGATAGCTCCGGGTAAGGCATTCTTCATGCAAAGCAAGCACCTGTTACTTACCCGAATTCGGAGCTCTCCAGGAGCATTCGCAGATCTGCCCCGCAGCGTGTCCGATGCTGCCACATTCTACAAAGCCGAGGAGGGGAGCTCGACGAAGAAGGTGTTCTGGTCTCAGTATGCTGAGGCCGGACATTCTGTGCCCCTGAGCGACCAGCTGAAGCAGCTGGTCGAGCTCCACAAGGTGGCCGAACAGGCCATGAAGGGCCTCATAGTTCGGCTATGGCCCAAGGAAGCCACGCCTGGGAGCTACTTCGGTCTAGTGCGGCGGCTGGTGGACGTCTGTCCATGGGTTGACGTCATCAAGCACTCTGCCTGTATTGAAGGTGCCCGTCGGGCCCTTGCCCGCGCTAAGGTGCAATGGGGCAAGATGGACGCCGAGAAGCTTGTGATGGACGCGGCACCGCCGGGCAAGGAGTATCGCACGCCCGAGATGTATTACAAGGTTGTCCTGAAGGGTGCCCGCATTATTGCGGGTGAGTGCTCCAAAGATGTAATCTTTGATTAGACTCGCGTTTTGTTATCCTGTGCGCTGAAAACTTTGTTCATATGCACTAAGCAACGCTTATTAATTTAAAATATTACCTTCTGTGCGGCCATTTATTAAATATGAGAGATGGCAAGTCATTGGCTTCAGCCCCCATGCCACGAGTGCTGGGGTGTTCGGGATATACTTGAGCACTCTTGTTCCCATTTTTGGGTCCTTCTAGGGAGGCGCTCAACACAACGAACGAGGCAACCGGACTTATAATGCTTGAACACTCTCACTTAGCCATAGAATTCTATAATTTTAAATTTCGGCGAAGCCCCTAGTATTCGGAATGCCGAATTCGTGGCGCTATCCACGCCTTGGACCAGACACATCCGACTCCTCGCTCTAAGCGGCATAAGTCTTTAGGGACTCGAAGAAACCTCTCGAACAGCGACCAGCTCTCGCCTTATCATGATGGTCAGTTTTAGCTTTCTCCACTGAGGTGGTCAACCCAGCTCAACTGGGGCACAATCGCAGTGGTTCTCCCAGCGCTACCTTAGCCGATATAACGGAACGTAAGGTACCAAAACTTGGGAGCCGGGCAAACCCAACTATTGACCCAAGACATGATTCGGAGCCGATGCATATAATGCTATAAGTTTGGGTGCCGCACTTGTGAAAGTGTTCGGACTTATCATACCATGATTTGGGGAACTTAAGTCCCTGGTGTATTTGGCCGTACCAAAGCATACGGGTGCAACATGTCACAAGCGAACATATAAAAAGGAATGCAATGATAGGCAAAAAGTGATGCATTTTTTATTCAAAAGATACTGCAATAAGGCAGAATGATACAAATAGTGTGATAAGCAATGGGTGGGACTATTTAACATGTCCCCCTCCAGGGGTAGGCTACGGAATGGTATGTAAAACAGGTATAATGCTCGTAATGGAGACCACCTGGATACTCGTCGTAGCTTTTCTGCTTCCCTGGCTGTTGCATCGTTAGTTCGGCAGATCCACTGCCGGACAGGGCTTCTGAAAAACAGAGTCCTGAAAATAAGAAAAAAAAGAATGACCAATTCGGGAGCCCCTGGTGTGGTTGATCCGCACTCTGGGCCTGGCGTGGTCATGCCCCTCCCCCTATGACATGGTATCTCCAAAGCGTAATTATGTAGGTGTGGCACTGATCTCCCGATGTCGCGAGGGCTGGGGTTGGGGTCGCATTGCTACGGGTACTCGGAACATGCCAGGTGGTCTTGTTGTAGGTTACTCCGGGCGCGCTTGACGGTGTCTGGTCGCTTAATGGCCGGACTCGAGAATTGCCTTAAGAGGCTGCTCTGCACTTCCGCCGTGAGAGCCGCTGTATGCTCCTCCGTACGGAGAGAGCGTTCAGTGTTTCCGTTGACTGTGATGACTCCTCGAGGGCCTGGCATCTTGAGCCTGAGGTATGCGTAGTGCGACACCGCATTGAACTTTGCAAATGCAGTTCGTCCGAGCAGTGCATGTTAGCCGCTGCGGAACGGGACTATGTCGAAGATTAACTCCTCGCTTCGGAAGTTATCCGGGGATCCGAAGACCACTTCAAGTGTGACTGAGCCAGTACAGTTTGTCTCTACACCTGGTATGACGCCTTTGAAGGTCGTTTTTGTGGGTTTAATCCTTGAGGGGTCTATGCCCATCTTGTGCACTGTATCCTGATAAAGCAGGTTCAGGCTGCTGCCGCCGTCCATCAGGACTCTAGTGAGGTGAAACCCATCAATGATTGGGTCTAGAACCAATGCGGCGAACCCGCCATGGCGGATGCTGGTGGGGTGGTCCCTTCGATCGAAAGTGATCGGGCAGGAGGACCATGGGCTGAACTTTGGGGCGACTGGCTCCATCGTGTATACGTCCCTGAGTGCTGGAATCTTTGCTGGAGGGGGTTGTCTTTGGCACTATCCGGGGTGTTATTATCTCCGGTGCCGGAATCTCCATTCTTGCTGTGGTGGGATTTGGAGCGGCGCCGCTGACGCCGGCGCTTAGGCTGCTTTTTGGAGCTGTCATCCTCCGTTGTTCCGTCGCCATTCCCATCCTTTGGGATGTCCACCATGTATATGTCGTATGACGAGGTGGCTTTCCAGTGCCCAGTAGGTGCTAGTTCTTGGTCGTCTCCGGCATCGTCGTCCATACCGTCGATGTCTTTGGAGTTGAAGTCTAGCATGTCGGTTAAGTCATCGACAGTGGCTACGAAGTGGGTGGTGGGTGGGCTTTGAATTTCTTCGTCGTCCGCATCCCAACCGTCCTGGCCATAATCCGGCCAAGGCTCTCCTGACAAAGAGAGACACTTTAGCGAATTCAGGATGCCACCGAAAGGCGAGTGCTGAAAGATGTCCGTAGTGGTGAACTCCATGATCGGCGCCCAATCGGATTCGATTGGCAGGGGCACGGAAGGTTCGGGGTCCGGAGAGGAGTCCGACACCTTGGAGTCACGAGCTTCATGAGGGACAGGGTCAGTATTTGGCTCCATCGCCGTAGAGGTAGCAGCCCCCGAGGTGGTGTCCAACCACCCATCCTCGATTGGCGCCGTCTGCTCCGAACCAAGGGTCGGAGCGAACTCTTGTGCGGCCTCCAGGGTACTGTCCGGCAGCAGAGCTAAATCATGCGCATCGAGACAGTGCGGCATGCCTGGCTGTGGCTCAAATCCGTCGAAGATCAAGTCTCCGCGGATGTCGGCCGTATAGTTCAAACTTCTGAATCTAACCTTATGGCCAGGGGCGTAGATTTCGATCTGCTCCATATGGCCAAGTAAATTGGCCGGTAGTGCGAAGCCGCCGAATACGAAGATCTGTCCAGGGAGAAAAGTCTCACCCTGGACCGCGTTGTTGTTGATGATCGAAGGAGCCATCGGGCCTATAGGTGACGACACAGAGGAACTCTCAATGAAAGCACCAGTGTCGGTGTCAAAAATGGCGGATCTCGGGTAGGGGGTCCCAAACTGTGCGTCTAGGCGGATGGTAACAGGAGACAAGGGACACGATGTTTTTACCCAGGTTCGGGCCCTCTCGATGGAGGTAAAACCCTACTCCTGCTTGATTGATATTGATGATATGGGTAGTACAAGAGTAGATCTACCACGAGATCAAGGAGGCTAAAACCTAGAAGCTAGCCTATGGTATGATTGTTGTTCGTCCTAAGGACTAAAACCCTCCGGTTTATATAGACACCGAAGAGGGCTAGGGTTACACAGAGTCGGTTACAATGGTAGGAGATCTACATATCCGTATCGCCAAGCTTGCCTTCCACGCCAAGGAAAGTCCCATCCGGACACGGGATGAAGTCTTCAATCTTGTATCTTTATAGTCTTGGAGTCCGGCCAATGATGATATTTCGGCTATCCGGACACCCCCTAGTCCAGGACTCCCTCAGCCAGCGTCAGCGATACCGGCACAAGAGACAATAGCACTCCGGATGATGCCGAAGACGAAAACAATCCTGCCCAGCCAAGCTTCGAGCAAGACAGACGGGAGGATGGGCAAGATAGCCCTGATGAACAGGCAATGGATGGAGACTCGAAGGATGACAATTACATGCCCCTCTCCTAAGACAAGTTGAGCCTCGGTGAAGAAGCATTAATCGTGCCTGAGGATCCCGTTGAGCAGGAGTGCTTCAAGCGCCGGCTCATAGCCACTGCAAAAAGCCTAAAGAAAAAGCAGCAACAACTTCAACCTGATCAAGATCTGCTAACTGATAGATGGACTGAGGTCCTGGTAGCCGAGGAATATGGACTCGAGCGCCCAACCAAAAGTTACCCGAAGCGCAGGTTGTTACCTCAATTCAGGGAGGAAGCACTAGAGCCTACACTACGAACGAAGGATGCAGCTGACCGGCCACCTCATGACCGAGACAAAAGGGTGTATCATCCCGAACACCATCCCGCACCCCATCGCCAAACAAACAAAAACACGAAAGCCCGGGGCTACACACATGACCTGCGAGACGAATTGGAAAACAAAGCAGGACAGTCAAGATCGATCTACAGATCACGGGGGCGCGCCCCAATGCGTGATGATGAACGCCACACCGGATATACTAAATACAAATCCGGCCGGGCCGAATACAACCGACCAGACTCATTTGAACAGTGTCGTGATGTAGCCCGGCATAGAGGTGCCACACACCCCCTATGCTTCACTGACGAAGTAATGGAGCATGAGTTCCCAGAAGGGTTCAAACCCGTGAACATCGAACCATACAATGGAACAACAGACCCCCCGGTATGGATTGAAGATTTACTTCTCCACATTCACATGGCCCGCAGCGATGATCTGCATGCCATCAAATACCTCCCACTAAAACTGAAGGGACCGGCTCGGCATTGGCTGAATAGCCTGCCGACAAACTCCATCGACAGTTGGGAGAACCTGGAAGACGGATTCCTCGACAACTTCCAGGGCACCTATGTGCGGCCACCGAACGCTGATGACTTAAGTCACATAACCCAACAGCCCGGAGAGTCAGCCAGGAAATTCTGGACTCGGTTCTTAACTAAAAAGAACCAAATCGTCAACTGTCCGGATGCCGAAGCCCTAGCGGCCTTTAAGCATAACATCCGTGACGAATGGCTTGCCCGACACCTCGGCCAAGAGAAGCCGAAATCCCAGGCAGCCATTATGATGCTTATGACCCGCTTCTATGCGGGCAAGGACAGCTGGTTGGCTCGCAGCAATAGCACATCAAGAAATCCTGGCACCTCAGATGCCAGACAGCAACGGCAAGCCCCGACACAACAGACACAAGCGTTGCAATAATGGCGATAATGCCGAAGACACGGCCGTCAATGCCGGATTCAGTGGCTCTAAGTCCAGTCAGCGGAAAAAGGCATTTAAAAGAAACAATCCAGGCCCGTCCAGTCTGGACCGCATACTCGATCGTTCATGTCAAATTCACGCCACCCCCGATAAACCAGCCAACCACACCAATAGAGAATGTTGGGTGTTTAAACAGGCCGGCAAGTTGAATGCCGAAAACAAGGAAAAGGGGCTGCATAGCGATGACGACGAGGAGCCCCGGCCGCCGAACATAGGAGGACGGAAGAAATTTCCTCCCCAAGTGAAAATAGTAAAAATGATATACGCCACCCATATCCCCAAGCGGGAACGGAAGCGCGCACTAAGGGACGTCTACGCGATGGAGCCAGTTGCCCCAGAGTTCAACCCATGGTCTTCTTGTCCGATCACCTTTGATCACAGGGACCATCCGACCAGCATCCGTCATGGCAGTTCGGCCGCACTGGTCCTTGACCCTATCATTGACGGATTCCACCTCACACGAGTCCTTATGGACGGTGGCAGCAGCCTGAGCCTACTCTATCAGGATACAGTGCGCAAAATGGGTATTGATCCTTTAATAATCAAACCCACCAAAACCACCTTTAAAGGTGGTATACCAGGTGTAGAGGCCTGTTGCACGGGCTCAATCACACTGGAAGTACTCTTCGGATCTCCGGACAACTTCCGAAGTGAGGAGTTAATCTTTGATATCGTCCCCTTCTGCAGTGGCTATCACGCACTGCTCGGATGAACTACATTTGCCAGATTCAATGTAGTACCGCATTATACATACCTCAAGCTCAAGATGCCAGGACCTCGCGGGGTTATAACAGTCAATGGAAACACAGAGCGCTCCCTCTGTACGGAGGAGCACACTGCGGCCCTCGCAGTAGAAGTACAGAGCAGCCTTCTTAGGAAGACCTCCAATTCGGCTATAAAGCCTCCGGACACCGTCAAGCGGGTCTGAAGTACTCTGCAACAGGATCGTCCGGCACATCGAGAGCTCGGCTAGCAATTCAGCCTCCGTCCTAGTCCCATTAAAGCGGTGAAATTCGTGCCGCACATACATAATTACGCACTTAAAATACCATGGGCATAGGCGGAGGCACAACTACAATACCGTCCACAATGCGGCTCAACCGCCCCAGGATCTATATACCTTCACCCCCTTTTCTTTCTTTTAAGGTCCCTATTTTCTGGAGGCTCTTCCGATAGCCTGATTATCGGACCCATCACGGGACGGAAACACCAAGGAGGCAAGTAGCTTTCACGTATAAGGGAATCCCCAGGTGGTCTCTGATAACGATCGCTATACCTGTTTTACATACCCACACGCAGCTCGCTCTTGGTTAGGACATGTCAAATAGTCCTATTTTTGCTTATCGCACTACTTGTCTACATGCGCCTTGACGTATCATTCAAACAAACAATGGAAAACAATGTACAACGTCAGCTTATTATTACATTTCTTTTTCTTTCCTTGTCTATTTATTTATTACAAATTGCACCCGTACATTTGGGTACGTTCAGTTCGCCAGGGGCTTCAGTGTACCCCATAACAAGGCAAGAAAAGTCCGAACACTTTCGACAGTGCGGCACCCCGAACTTATAGCACTATATGCATCAGCTCCGAATCATGTCTTGGGTCAATAGTTGGGTTGCCCGGCTCCCATGTTTTGCTGCCTTACGTTCCGCTATATCAGCTAAGGTGGCACAGGGAGAACTACTGCGATTGTGTCCCGGTTCTTCCAGATGAGCACCTTAGTAGAGAAAACCGAAAACTAACTGTCATGATACGGCGAGAGCTGGTCGCTGTTCAAGAGGTCTCAAATCCTTAAAGATTTTTTCCGCTTTGGGCGAGGAATCGGCCTTTGTCCGATTTAGATGTGTATAGCGCCCCAAGTTCGACCTTCCGAATACCAGCGGCTACGCCAAAATTTAAAATTATAGAACTTCTATGGCTAAGTGAGAGTGATAAAGCTGTATAGTCCGATTGCCTTGTTCGTTGCGCTAAACACCTCCTTAAAGGACCAAAAATTTGGATAAGAGTGTTTAGATTTATCCCGAACACCCCGGTACTAGTTACATGGGGGCAGAAGCCGACGACTGGCCAACTCTCAGATTTTATAAACGGTCGCACAGAAGGTAACATTTTAAATCAGCAAGCATTATATTGCGCAAAAGAACTTGTTTCATATTACAGGATAAAATGAGTGCATTCATTCGAAGATCACATCCTGTGCACATTGCTCCGCCATAAGGCGGGAACCCTTCAGGACAATATAGTAATACTTTTCGGGGTGGCGATGCTCCTTGCCCTTAGGCGGCCCTTCGGTCATCAGCTTCTCAGCATCCATCTTTGCCCAGTGCACTTTTGCGCGGGCGAAGGCCATTCGCGCACCTTCAATGCAAACTAACCGCTTTATAACTTCAAGCCGCGGGCAGGCAATTAGAAGCCAGTTTACTAGCCCAAAGTAGCTGCTGGGCAGAGGCTCGGTAGGCCATAACCGGACTATGAGGTCCTTCATGGCCAGTTCAGCCGCCTTGTGCAGTTCGACCAGTTGCTTCAGCTGGTCTCTCAAGGGCATCGGGTGTTCGGTCCCAATATACTGAGACCAGAACAACTTCTCCGTCGAGCTCCCTTCTTCGGCGCGATAGAACTCTACGACATCCGATATGCTGCGCGGCATATCTGCGAGCGCTCCTGGAGAGCTCCAAAGTGGGGTAAGTAAAAGTAAAGTCTCCCACACATGCTTGCTTTGCATAATGAATGCCTTACCTGCCGCTATCTTCTTGGCCGCCTGAATCTCCTAGAGGGCCTTTTGGGCTTCGGCTTTGGCGTATCGCGCGCTTTGGAGGGCCTTAGCAAGCTTGGAATCTTGCGTCTTAGAGTCACGCTCCAAGGAATCGTATTTTTTGACGAAATCCTGGAGCTCTTGCTGGACCTCGTCGAACCGGGCCTCTTGCTTCTCGCACTCGGGGCACTCCTTGGACGCTTTGTCTTCGGCCTTGGTCAGCGCCTTCTTAAGGGCCGCCACTTTGGTCATGGCCACTATTAAAGTTCATGATGCTTCTATTAGCATAAACCATTTTTTGTTATAAATATACAGACGGGGTATTATGTACCTTTATTCTCCTCGAGCTGCCTCTTCACGAGGTGGAGCTCTCCCTCAGTCCGCTCCAGGTCCCGCTTCAGTCCGGAGACCTCCGCAGTTCGAGCGGCAGCGGCCAGCAGCGACGCCTGCTTATTCACATAGACATTTTCTGTTAGACCCCTACGGATGTTATTTGATCCTACGTTCGGCCTTTCTTTCCGAACACCAAACAAAGCATTAGGGGCTACTGTCTATACTGTGATACTTTCTTACAACTTTATTACATACCTCAAAGCCTGTTAGGAGGCTGGCGTAGGTTTCAGTCAATCCACTTTTGGCGGACCAGGCCTTCTCGATCATCGTACTCATGATGGTATGGTGCTCTTCATCAATGGAAGCGCCATGAAGCACTTCCAGCAAGTTGTCCGATACCTCTGGAAGCGCCATCGGCACAGGCGGCTCGCCCCCCTTAGAGAGAGGCTGCCTGCCTAAATACAGAACCATTGGGGATTCCCGAGCAGTATCCGGCTGGGGGCCAGACTCGCTGTGGCCCCCGTTGTCAGAGTCCATGGGGGTCTTCCCCCCCATGTGCCCGGCGACTGGAATTTCGCCTGGGGGCGTCTCCAGAACCGTCTCCCCTTGGTCCGGTATCCTCCGAGATAACACCTCGATGTCGTCCACGGGCCTGGGGGAGGAGGCTGTCGGGAGTGAATCGATGTTCATCTCCGACGGGCCAAAGACCCATCCGAAGAAGTTACGTCGATGTGGGACTTGGCCGGACTGCTTATGCATATTCGGCATGATAAGAAGCAATAAAGCAAAACATACCGGGAGTATTATAGTGTCCGAATACTTTCGACTTTGTTAGGGGCTTGTCCCTGGGCAACCACTCCTCGCCGCTGTAGGTGGCGGTGGTGGGATGGTCCAGAAGGGAGGTCTTTCCCTTCTTGGACGCCTTGGCCTCCCTAGACAGGGCAACCTTCCTCTTTTTATACCCCCCCCCCCGGTTGGGGGGGGGGAGGGATTTCCTCTTCCTCCTCCTCGACTTCGTTGGAGGAGTGCGTTTTGGTGTCTTCGGACGTCACGTCCGATGTCACCTTGCGACGGAGACCTTTCCTTGTCCTCGTGCCTTCTTCTTGGCCTTCTTCTCCGGCACCTCATAGGGCGCCCGAAACAGCATCTTCGTTAGGAGAGGCGATGCTTGATCTTTGGGTAGCGGAGCCGGACAGTCAGTCCGCTCTGCTATCGATACCGAGTCCTGATTAAATCAGCATGGAGGCTTAGTTTCCTCCCGCGGATCTGCTGGTAAAAGGGCACATCTTGCAAAATATAAAAACTCACTGGATGGGCTTGGCATTTCGCGCTGAGTCCGCGATCTTCAGTTATGGGTGGGGGGACCTCGGTGGCCTTGAAGAGCACCTTCCAGACGTCTTTGTGCGTCATGTCAAAGATCTCTCGTAACATCTGGTGTTCGGCCGGGTCAAACTCCCACAGATTATAAACCCGTCTCTGACACGGAAGGATCCGGCAGATGAGCATGACCTGGACCACGTTGACAAGCTTGATGTTCTTGCTTATCATATTTTTGACGTAGGTCTGGAGTCCGGTCAGGTCCACTGCTGAGCCCAAGGCTAAGCCCTTATCTTTCCAGGAGGTGAGCCGCATCGGAATTCGGGGGTCGCCGCCCAGTTGGTGTCGCGCGGCTCGGTGATGTAGAACTACCCCCATTGCCACCCCTTCATGGTCTTCACATAGGAGCCTTCGGGCCAGGTGACATTGGGCGTCTTGCCCACCATAGCGCCCCCACACTCCGCTTGCTGGACGACCACCACCTTTGGCTTCATGTTGAAGGTCTTCAGCCATAGGCCGAAGTGGGGCGTAATGTGGAGGAAGGCCTCGCACACGATGATAAATGCCGAGATGTTGAGGATAAAGTTGGGGGCCAGATCATGGAAGTCCAGCCCATAATAAAACATAAGTCCGTGGACAATGGGTGGAGGGGGAATCCCAGTCCGCGGACAAAGTGAGAGAGAAACACTACCCTCTCCTGGGTTTCAGGGTAGGGATGATCTGCCCTTCGGCCGGAAGCCGGTGCATGATGTTTGCGGCCAGATATTCGGCCTCCCGAAGTTTCGTGATGTCCTCCTCCGTAAGGAGGAGACCATCTACTTGTCTCCCGCTCCGGACATGCTTGGAATGACTTTGCGGAGAAGATGAAAGCTTGGGTGCTAGAGCTCGAGCGAGGGAATGGATGAGCAGAGGAAGAAGAAGGCGTGGATGAAAAAGGGGCAATCCTTATCTCTTTATAAAAGGCGGTAGAAACTGTGCGCCTCCCCACTTGCCCCGTAAACACGCTTATTCCCCAAGCGCCGTGTTGTTGGCGTGCTTGGGCTACCCACACCCGTATTGATGAGTATCCTGTGATAAGGGGACACGATCTCTGCTTCGACAGGATGTGCCAATAAAACCTCCTCGCAATATGTGCAGTAGCAGGTTGAGGAAAATGGTTCGAATAATGACCGGGCCGCGGCGTGATGTCATGCTATGAAAAGTTGTCAGCGGATTAGATTCATGGAATATTGTGCTGTCTACGATGGTATGTGCAATTTGTTTTGCAGAGCCGAAGAAGGAACCCTCCTTGCAATGCCGAAGACAATCTGCATGCCGGACTCATCGTCATTGAAGCTTGGTTCAGGGGCTACTGAGGGAGTCCAGGAATAGGGGGTCCTCGGACTGCCGTACGATGTACTTTTGCCAGACTGTTGGACTATGAAGATACAAGATTGAAGACTTCGTCCCATGTCCGGGTGGAACTCTCCTTTGCGTGGAAGGCAAGCTTGGCAATTTGTATATGTAGATTTCCTTCTCTGTAACCGACTCTGTGTAACCCTAGCCCCCTCCGATGTCTATATAAACTGGAGGGTTTAGTCCGTAGGACAACAACAATGATAATCATAGGCTAGCTTCTAGGGTTTAGCCTGTACGATCTCGTGGTAGATCAACTCTTGTAATACTCATATCATCAAGATCAATCAAGCAGGAAGTAGGGTATTACCTCCATAGAGAGGGCCCGAACCTGGGTAAACATTGTGTCCCCCGCCTCCTATTACCATTAGCCTTAGACGCACAGTTCGGGACCCCCTACACAAGATCTGCTTTTGACACCGACAGTGGGTGAGTCGCAGTGGGAAAACTCTTTTTGAGGAGATGTCTCCTGGGTACTTACATGGGAGGAAGGGAGAAGGCCGGAGTAGTTGGCTATAATAGCCACTTCCGTGCCATCGTAGCTCGTCTGATAAAATACTCCATCCTTAAAGTCTACAAATATATCCGGATCCTCTTCAAATCTGGGATCAATGTCTCGATTATGTTTCTCTGGCTGCGGAGCAGGGCTGTAGATCTCCGCAACGACCTTTCTCCATTCCTGTTAAAGGTAGTCGGATTAAGTTCGATTGTAAAGCATAGTTAAGGAAAAAGATCGAGTAAGGCCTATAATCAAAGACTCACCCAGTCAATGGGGGTATACATGGAGAAACCTTCTCGACTCTTCAGGCGAGCGAAATCTTCCTTTTCCCCTTTGAAAAGGTTAGCCAATGTGGCGAAATTAGCCGGACCCTTGCGCCCACAACATGAGGCGTCATCCTCCCCATTGTAATGCCACATGGGAAGCCCTCTGGATTGAAGCGGATGAACGCATCGCATTATTGAAATCGCCATTACTTCAACTATAAATAGTCCGGAGTGGGCAAGTATTCTGATCTTGTTCACTAGCCACTTGACTTCCACACTATCTTCTTCTTCATAGCTTCAGGGACGCCAGCTGGCACGCTTCTTTAAAGGAGCGGAGGAAAATTCAGGAAGACTTTGCCGGATTGGGCCTGGAAGGACAATGTCTTCGATGTAGAACCACTCCAAGGGCCACTCTTCGGATGCCTTCCTCGGAGTGCCGGACAGGTATCCTGTTCCACCTACACGCCATACTTCGGCACCTCCCACCTCGAATATGGTATATGGATCCCTTCTGGGAGCGGGGGACGAGGCAGAAATATTTCCTAAATAAATCGAAATGGGCCTCGCAGCCTCGGAACAGCTCACAAAGAGCAACAAAACCTACGATGTGTAGAATGGAGCCCGACGTGAAGTTGTGCAGTTGGAGACTGTAATACTCCAGAAGATCTCTGAGGAAGGGGTGGATTGGAAATCCCACGCCCCTTAGTAGGAACAAATTGAAGCACACTCTCTCCCCTTTATTGGGATTGGGGAATTTCTTCGACAGGGCTTCGTCGTTGAAGGTAGTTAATCCCACCCGAACTGGGACTAGATCCGATGGAGGGAGGTATCCCTGCGCCTGAAGCTTGGTCAACTGGGCGTGGGGTACCGAGCAGCTCTCCCAGTCACCTTCTTGAGGGCTGTGTGGGTGCGAGGAAGAACATGGAGCGTTGGCCATCTTCGGTTGGTTTCCTATGGCAAGCTCTAAGGATTTTCGTCTGGTGAGGAATGGCATCTAAGATTCAATCTCTTTAAATAAGCACCTTCCCTACATGGTCAAGGGGTTACTTGTAAAAATACTTAGACCCTTCGTATTCGTCTGATATGTTGAAGCCGAGGCGACAACGGTGCAGAAACTGAAGAGTACAATATTTAATGTAGAGGCTGAACTATATGGAGTACAATGAGGAACTCGCCTTGCAAAGCCGAAGACATGAAGCCGGATACAACTCGTCATTGAAGGAATGTTCGGGGGCTACTGAGGGAGTCCTGGATTATGGGGTCCTCGGAGAGCCGGCCTATGTGACATGGGCCGGACTAATGGGCCATGAAGATACAGAACTGAAGGCCTTCTCCCGTGTCCGGATGGACTCTCCTTTGCGTGGACGACAAGGTTGGTGTCCTGATGTGTAGTTTCCTACCTCTATAAACCGACTTTGTACAACCCTAGTCCCCTTCGGTGCCTATATGAACTGGAGGGTTCAGTCCTTAAAGGCAAACACAATCATACAAGCTAGACATCTAGGGTTTAGCCATTACGATCTCGAGGTAGATCAACTCCTGTAACCCCTATACTCATCAAAGTCAATCAACCAGGAAGTAGGTATTACCTTCATTAAGAGGGCCAGAACCTGGGTAAATATCGTGTCCCCTGCCTCCTGTTACCATCGATCCTTAGACGCATAGTTCGGGACCCCCTACCCGAGATCTGCAGGTTTTGACACCGACACTCCCCTCCGCCTGCGTCTTCCCCCGGTCCGGTTTGTTCGGTCTGAGGTCTCGACGTCGTCCTCCGCCTTGGTGCTCTCACCGCGGCGCCGCTGTCTGTCGTTCCAAACATGGTTAGCAAAGCAAGAGGAATCAGAGATGATTGTTCATTGAGAGGCTGACAGTCCCGGGCCCACCAGGTCCATGGCCTAGGTTTTGTTGTTTAACATGCACAGCCCACGACATGCAGACGCAGTTGATCCAGCTGGTTTCAACTTTTTTGGGGGGTCCAGCAGATATCAAGCAGCCTCTGGGCCTCCCAGCCTAGCATGTCTATAACATCAGCAGCCCCAGTTATGTTTTTTTCAGGACGATGCAGAACTCAATTCTATTTTTCTATAAGAATGCAAAACTGAACCTATGTTTTCCCTTCTATAATAGTATATATGTATTTATATTTATATCTTATTTTATTACATATATATATATAATAGAAACAACATAAGGTTCCGTTAAACTTGTCGTTCGTCCAACCATTGTATAGACCTTCCAACTTCCTTTATTTTTCATTTTATTAATCCTATATCTGAATTTTCTCCCACTTTCTTTTTCGATGTAGTCTAAGTTTTCTCCCAGTACTTTTCCCTAGAACCAACTCAACTGTCCCACGTCTAGCCTAAAAAATAATAATACCCCACGTCCTATTAACTCATCAAATTAAAATGATATTTTATTTCATAAATCAAAAGTTCTTACAAAATAATAATAATAATTGTTTATATATGACTTGGCAAGTTAACTCCTGGTGATTGCATACATAAGCTTGCAAAGATTTTACTGAACAATGCAGTAATAGACGCGCAATCATGTGTTTATATTTTTATAACATTTCTCCGTCTAGCCCAGCATGATATTTTCACCCAAACTTGCAAGTCTGCGGATTTCGAGAAAAATGCAAATGGGCTTTAAATTCTAATATAATATATAAACGGGCTGCATAGACGCTACATCACTGTTTCACCCAGTCCACCAAATGGACTAAAACAACCAAATGGACTGGCTGACATGTGGGCCAGTAGGTCGAAGCCTATGCACTTTCGCAAAAAATAAAAATACAAAGGTCAAAGCCTAAGCAAGGCATTGGATTTACATCCAATGACCGGCATTCTTCTTCAATCTCTCGTCTTCTTCCCCCAACGTTGCTGGGACTGCCTGCTCCAGCCTCCGACGTCCAGCAGCGCTGTTTTGCACGTCTCGCAGTGAAACGCTACCCCACCGACAGCCAGGCCATCCCTACACTCCTCTGTGCCTCCTATTATTATTTGTTGAGTGTAGGCCCACCCCACACCCGAACTAGTAAAGTTTCCCAGTCCTCTTCGTATGCGACTCCACTCCCGCGTATTCCCCATCTTTGGGGTGTTCCAGTCTGGGGCCTCGCCGTCATCCATCGGCCTTGGTGCACTCTGCACGGTGTGGTCAACATGGTCAATAAACAAGAGTCATCGAAAGATGATTCTACGTGGAGAAGCTGACAGTGGGGACGCACTACGCCCATGGACACATGCATGCAACCGCATCCTTTTTACCCTAAAAAATAATGTTTTCTCCCCCTGACAAGTGGGACCCACAACTACATCTTTGCATGCAAGGAAGTGCATCCTTATTACGGGCAAAAAATGATTCTCCCCCCTGACACCTGGGACCCACCAGCTATATCTTCGCAAGAAAGGAAGTGCGTCCTTATCCTCCCTGAAAGCTGGGACCCACCCGGTCGAAGTGTACGTAGCGTTGTCTGTGTACATACCAGTTGACCGGTCTGTCTGCCATGATGAACCATGGCCGAGTAAGGAGCGGTAGCAGTTCAGGCAGTCCAGTCAAGACTGTTTACACGTACATACACCCAGATGCCAAAAAATACGGCCACATACGTACATACGAGCGGGGTCTCGAATGCGTACTCGCGCATAGATGGAGCGGCAATGGACGGCAGCAACGATGTCCTGTTCATCGGAAACCAACCGACTGGATCAGAAGGGAGAAACTGCATAATGTTCATCGGGAGGCAACAAAATGTGTCGTGTTCATCGGGAGGCAACGGAATATGTCGTGTTCATCGGGAGCCAACCAGCTTGGATGGAACAGCCGAAACGAGGTTTGGCGTACCACAGAACGGAGGAAACGAGCCTTTTGTTTGACCGCGTATGGTCGAAACTGGGTCCAGTTCATCGGGAAGGGTCTGGCGTACCATAAAATAGAGGAAACGGACTTCTGTTCGAGTGCCTATGATTGAAATGGGTACCAAAGTAATCTAGGAGTGGATCACTGGACAGTGGTCAAGAACATCCTGAAATACCTAATAAGGACCAAGGATATGTTTCTCTTTTATGGAGGTGACAAAGAGCTTGTCATAAATCGTAACGTCGATGCAAGATTTGACACTGATCCAGATGACTCTAAGTCACAAACTGGATATGTATTTATATTGAATGGTGGAGCTGTCTGTTGGTGCAGTTCCAAGCAGAGCGTCGTGGTGGGATCTACGTGTGAAGCAGAGTACATAGCTGCTTCAGAAGCAGCAAATGGAGGAGTCTAGATGAAGGAGTTCATATCCGATCTAGGTGTAATACCTAGTGCATCGGGTCCAATGAAAATCTTTTGTGACAATACTGGAGCAATTGCCTTAGCGAAGGAATCCAGATTTCACAAGAGAACCAAACACATCAAGAGACGCTTCAATTTCATCCGCGATCTAGTCAAGGAGGGAGACATAGAGATTTCCAAGATACATACGGATCTGAATGTTGCAGACCCGTTGACTAAGCCTCTTCCACGAGCAAAACATGATCAGCACCAAGACTCCACAGGTGTTAGAATGATTACTATGTAATCTAGATTATTGACTCTAGTGCAAATGGGAGACTGAAGGAAATATGCCCTAGAGGCAATAATAAAGTTGTTATTTATATTTCCTTATATCATGATAAATGTTTATTATTCATGTTAGAATTGTATTAACCGGAAAATTAGTACATGTGTGAATAAATAGACAAAACAGAGTGCCCCTAGTATGCCTCTACCAGACTAGCTCGTTAATCAAAGATGGTTAAGTTTCCTGACCATAGACATGTGTTGTCATTTGATGAACGGGATCACATCATTAGAGAATGATGTGATGGACAAGACCCATCCGTTAGCTTAGCATTATGATCATTTAGTTTTATTGCTATTGCTTTCTTCATAACTTATACATGTTCCTATGACTATGAGATTATGCAACTCCCGAATATCGGAGGAACACCTTGTGTGCTATCAAACATCACAATGTAACTGGGTGATTGTAAATATGCTCTATAGGTGTCTCTAAAGGTGTTTGTTGGGTTGACATAGATCAAGATTAGGATTTGTCACTCTCTGTATCAGAGAGGTATCTCTGGGCCCTCTCGGTAATGCACATCACTATAAGCCTTGCAAGCAATGTGGCTAATGAGTTTGTTGTGGGATGACGCAGTACGGAATGAGCAAAGAGACTTGTCGGTAACGAGATTGAACTAGGTATGATGATAGATGATCAAATCTCGGGCAAGTAACATACCGATGACAAAGGGAATGACGTATGTTGTTACGCGGTTTGGCCGATAAAGATCTTCGTATAATATGTAGGTGCCAATATGACCATCTAGGTTCCGCTATTGGTTATTGACCGGAGATGTGTCTCAGTCATGTCTACATAGTTCTCAAACCCGTAGGGTCCACACGCTTAACGTTCGATGACGATTTTTATTATGAATTATGTGTTTTTGTGACCGAAGTTTGTTTGGAGTCCCGGATGAGATCACGGACATGATGAGGAGTCTCGAAATGGTCGAGAGGTAAACAATGATATATTGGATGAATGTATTCGGACACCGGAATGGTTTCCGGACGTTTCGGATATTTATCGAGGAACCGAGGGGTTACCGGACCCCCCCCCCCCGGGGAAGTTATCGGCCTTAATGGGCCATAAGGGAGCAGGAGAGGGCAGCCCGCAGGGTGGCGCCCCCCAAGGGAGTCCGAATTGGACAAGGGGGAGGGGGCGCGGCCACCACTTTCCCTCTCCCTCTCCCTCTTCTTCCCTCTTTCCCCTTCTTGAAATAGGAAAGGGAGACCAACTAGGATTGGGAATCCTAGTTGTACTCCCCCTTGATGCACCCCCTCTAGGCCGCCGACCTCCTCCCTATCCTCCTTTATATACGTGGGAAGGGCACCCCTTGGAGACACACCAAGATTTCTCTTAGCCATGTGCGGTGCTCCCTTCCATAGTTTACGCCTCCGGTCATAGCGTCGTAGTTCTTAAGTGAAGCCCTGCGTGAATCACATCACCAAAACCGTCACCACACCGTCGTGTTGACGGAACACTCCCTCGACCGTCTACTAGATCAAGAGTTCGAGGGACATCATCGAGCTGAACGTGTGCAGAACACGGAGGTGCCGTACGTTCGATACTTGGATTGGTTAGATCTTGAAGACGTTCGACTACATCAACCGCGTTAACATAGCGCTTCCGCTTTTGGTCTACGAGGGTACGTGGACACACTCTCCCCCTCTTGTTGCTATGCATCTCCTAGATAGATCTTGCATGATCATAGGAATTTCTTTGAAATTGCATGCTACATTCCCCAACAGTGGCATCCGAACCAGGTCTATGCGTAGATGATATGCACGAGTAGAACACAAAGAGTTGTGGGTGATAATGGTCATACTGCTTACCACCAACGTCTTACTTTGATTCGGTGGTACTGTTGGATGAAGCGGCCCGGACTGACATTACATGACCGCGTTCATGAGACTGGTTCTACCGACATGCTTCACACACAGGTGGCTGGCGGGTGTCTATTTCTCCAACTTTAGTTGAATCGAGTTTGACTACGGCCGGTCCTTGTTGAAGGTTAAAACAACACACTTGATGAAAAGTCGTTGTGGTTTTTGATGCGTAGGCAAGAACGGTTCTTGCTAGAAGCCCGTAGCAGCCACGTAAAACATGCAACAACAAAGTAGAGGACGTCTAACTTGTTTTTGTAGGGCATGTTATGATGTGTATGGTCAAGATGTTATGAGATATAAATTGTTGGATGAGATGATCATGTTTTGTATAAGTTATCGGCAACTGGTAGGAGCCTTATGGTTGTCGCTTTATTGTATGAATGCAATCACCATGTAATTGCTTTACTTTATCACTAAGCGGTAGCGATAGTCGTAGAAGCAATAGTTGGTGAGACGACAACGACGCTATGATGGAGATCAAGGTGTCAAGCCGGTGACAATGGAGATCATGACGGTGCTTTAGAGATGGAGATCAAAGCCACAAGATGATGATGGCCATATCATGTCACATATTTTGATTGCATGTGATGTTTATCTTTTATGCATCTTATTTTGCTTTATACACCGGTAGCATTATATGATGATCCCTCACTAAATTTCAAGATATAAGTGTTCTCCCTGAGTATGCACCGTTGCTACAGTTCGTCGTGCCGAGACACCACGTGATGATCGGGTGTGATAAGCTCTACGTTCACATACAACGTGATCACTTAGATGACTAGAGGGATGTCTATCTAAGTGGGATTTCTTAAGTAATATGATTAATTGAACTTTAATTTATCATGAACATAGTCCTGATAGTTTTTGCATATCCATGTTGTTGTAGATCAATGGCTCGTGCTACCGTTCCCTTGAATTTTAATGCGTTCCTAGCGAAAGCTAAGTTGAAAGATGATGGTAGCAACTACACGGATTGGATCCACAATTTCAGGATTATCCTCATTGCTGCATGGAAGAATTACGTCCTGGAAGCACCGCTAGGTGCAAGACCCTCTATAGGAGCAACTCCAGACGTTATGAATGACTGGCAGAGCAAAGCTGATGACTACTCGATAGTTGAGTGTGCCATGCTTTATGGCTTAGAATCGGGACTTCAAAGACGTTTTGAACGTCATGGAGCATATGAGATGTTCCTGGAGTTCAAGTTAATATTTCAAGCAAATGCCCGAGTTGAGAGATATGAAGTCTCCAGTATGTTCTATAGCTGCAAGATAGAGGATAATAGTTCTGTTAGTGAACACATACTCAAAATGCATGGGTACAATAATCACTTGATTCAGCTGGGAGTTAATCTTCCAGATGATTGTGTCATTCACAAAGTTCACAAAGTTCTCCAATCACTGCCATCTCTCGCCGCATCATGACAGTCAGTTTTCGGCTTTCTCTACTGAGGTGCTCATCCGGACGAGCCAGGACACAACCGCAGTAGTTATCCCTTTACTACCCTAGCCGATATAGCAGAACGTAAGGTAGTAAGCACAGGAGCCGGGCAACCCAACTATTGACCAAATCATGATTCGGAGATGATGCGTATAAGGCCAAACTTGCGATGCTGAACACTCCCTATAGGTGTTCGGACTTTACAATATGCACCAGGCTGAATACAGCCCCTGGTGATAGACCCTGGTATCAAGGCACGTATGGCAATCCGACGTGGGGAAAGAGCACAGGTGGCGAGAGCATAAATCTCAAAACACAATACGAACCAAGCTGCTTCTATAACATCCACTTTAGTACGGCGAGCCGTATGTCTACAGGTAATGCCGATATCTTTCTTGGACATTTTACATGCCAGGAAAGTATAAAACAAAAAGAGATAAAAAAGGTTTACACATGATCTTAATCTAAAAAAGAAACCTCAATGCGGGGCCCTGCTGCATGTCTGCACCTTTTTCTCCGTTGTGAAGTGTCCTTGAAGGGTATAGTTTGATGGCCCTCTGTAGGAAGGAGAAAAAACCAGGTAAAAGAATGTGGTGTGGCCGTAAGCAAAACTGGTTCGTTTTAATGAACCGTGAAATATAACTTCTTGAATCCGAATAGGGTCGAGCCAAACTATGGACTTTTTGTGTGCAGTGTGCCCCCGTCGCCACCCAGGGAGTTTTGAGTGTATATTTAACTATACGTGGCACTTGTGCTGTCTCCTTGTGGGGCGGTCGATGGGGGCGTAGCTGCTAATCGAACTCGGGTTTATCTAAGCTTCTGCACTGAGGTGTGCGCCGAATATGTTTAGTTGTATCTGCGGTCTTGACGACAGATGAGCTGTTCGGTTTGAATAGGCCGTTTTGTGCTTCAACTGCTAGAGCCGCTG
The DNA here is from genome assembly GCF_002162155.2 of Triticum dicoccoides. Taxonomy (NCBI): domain Eukaryota; kingdom Viridiplantae; phylum Streptophyta; class Magnoliopsida; order Poales; family Poaceae; genus Triticum; species Triticum dicoccoides. The sequence continues at coordinate 271,624,527 of NC_041389.1, forward strand.
TGTACTCTTCTGTACGAAGAGAGCGCTCCGTATTTCCACTGACCGTAATGACGCCACGTGTCCCAGGCATTTTGAGTTTTAGATAAGCATAATGCGGGACTACATTAAAATGGGCGAAGGCCATTCTTCCGAGTAGTGCATGATACCCACTTCAGAACAGAGCAATTTCGAAGATTAGTTCTTCGCTTCAAAAGTTGTCGGGGGAGCCGAATACAACATCCAATGTTAGAGAGCCTATGCAGCGGGCTTCCACACCCGGTATAACTCCTTTAAAGGTAGTGCTGCTTGGCTTGACTCTTGATGGGTCTATCCCCATCTCGCGGACAGTGTCCTGATATATCAGACTGAGACTGCTGCCGCCGTCAATAAGGACTCGAGTGAGGTGGTATCCATCGATTATTGGGTCGAGCACTAAGGCAGCCGAACCCCCGTGACGGATACTAGTCGAATGATCCCTGCGATCAAAGGTGATTGGACAGGACGACCATGGGTTGAATTTGGGGGCGACGGGCTCGACGGTGTAGAATTCTCGGAGTGCGTGTTTGCGCTCCCTCTTTGGGATATATGTGACATAGATCATGTTCACTGTTTTGATCTCCGGTGGAAATTTCTTTTGTCCCCCCATGTTCGGCTGGCGAGGTTCATCCTCGTCTTCGCTCTGAGGTCCCTTCCCTTTGTGTTCGGCGTTGAGTTTGCCGGCCTGCTTGAAGACCCAACATTCTCTATTGGTATGATTGGCTGGTTTATTAGGAGTGTCGTGGATCTGGCAGGGCCTGTCTAGGATTTTATCCAGGCTGGATGTACCGTCTTTGTTGCCTTTGAATGGCTTCTTTCGTTGACCGGGTCTAGAGCCCCTGAATCCGGCGTCTACCGCTGTTTTGTCTAGGATTTCTTCATTGTTCCGACATTTGTTTTTGTTGCATCGTGGTTTTCCATTGACATCCCTGACATCAGATGTGCCAGGGATCACTGGTGCTGCTACGGGCTAACGAGCTATCCTCGCCCGCGTAAAAGCGGGTAGTGTAGTTAAGGATGCCATTGTTCTGGGCTTTTCCTGGCCAAGGTGCCTGGCTAGCCATTCGTCCCGGACACTATGTTTGAAGGCCACTAAGGCTTCGGCGTCCGGACAGTCGACGATTTGGTTCTTCTTAGTGAGAAACCATTTCCAAAGCTTGTAGGCAGATTCTCCGGGTTGTTGGATTATGTGACTTAGGTCGTCTGCATCCGGGGGCCTGACATAGGTCCCTTGGAAATTGGCCCGAAAAGCATCCTCAATTTCTTCCCAGCTTCTGATGGAGTTTTCAGGGAGGCTTTTTAGCCAGTGCCGAGCTGGTCCTTTTAGATTGAGGGGTAAGTATTTGATGGCGTGGAGATCATCTCCGCGAGCCATGTGGATGTGAAGAATAAAGTCTTCTATTCAAACCGCAGGGTCCGTCGTTCCATGATATGCCTTGATGTTTTGGTTTTTGAACCCTTCTAGAAAATCGTGTTCCAGCACCTCATCAGTGAAGCACAGGGGGTGTGCGGCACCCCTGTATTTGGCTTTGTCGTGGCGTGTGTCTGACGGTTGTAATGTTCGGTATTGGTTCCAAACTAGTAAGTGACCAGCGTATTTGGTTTGATAATCGTGATCCCGTATAGGAGCACGTTCCCTGGATCCATAGATGGACCTGGTTTTGCCGGCCTTTTTGTCCAGGTCTTCATGTAGATCGTGTGTCTGGTCCTGAGTTGCGACCTCCCTTCCTTTACGGGGAGGGGGTGCAGGTTTGTCTGCGGCATTGCTAGCCGCTCTGCTCGACCACAAGGTGGTCGGTCCAGCTTGTCAGCCAGCTTGTTTTTCGGCAGTATAGGCGCAATGGCCTCATCATCGAATTCGGGTAGCAGCTTACGCTTAGGATAACTCTTTGTTTGGTGGTTACCGCCGTATTTCTCCTCAGTGTCTGCTATCTCTTGAGCATGCATTGGTTTTTTCCTTGAAGAGTAAAGGGTGATGCAGCAAAGTAGCATAAGTATTTCCCTCAGTTTTTGAGAACCAAGATATCAATCCAGTAGGAGGCTCCTCAAAAGTCCCACGCACCTACACAAACAAACAAGAACCTGCAACCAACGTGATAAAGGGGTTCTCAATCCCTTGACGGTATCTTGCGAAAGTGAGATCTGATAGAGATAATAAGATAAGATAAATATTTTTGGTATTTTTATGATATAGATTGGAAAGAAAAAGATGCAAATAAAAGTAGGTGGAAAACTTATATGATAAAAGATAGACCCGGGGGCCATAGGTTTCACTAGTGGCTTGTCTCAAGATAGCATAAGTATTACAGTGGGTGAACAAATTACTGTCGAGCAATTGAAACGATTCTAGGCATAGTTATGAGATTATCTAGGCATGATCATGTATATAGGCATCACGTCTGTGACAAGTAGATCGAAACGATTCTACATCTACTACTATTACTCCACACATCAAATGACTCCTTCCTGCATCTAGAGTATTAAGTTCAAGAAGAACAGAGTAACACATTAAGAAAGATGACATGATGTAGAGGGATAAACTCATGCAATATTATATAAAACCAATCTTTTTATCCTCGATGGCAACAATACAATACGTGCCTTGTTGCCCCTGCTGTCACTTGGAAAGGACACCGCAAGATTGAATCCAAAGCTAAGCACTTCTCCCACTGCAAGAAAGATCAATCTAGTAGGCCAAACCAAACTGATAATTCGAAGAGACTTGTAAAGAAAACCAATCATACATAAAAGAATTCAGAGGGGATTCAAATATTTCTCATAGATAAACTTGATCATAAACCAACAATTCATCGGATCTCGACAAACACACCACAAAAAGAGTTACATCAAATAGATCTCCAAGAAGATCGAGGAGAACTTTGTATTGAGATTCAAAGAGAGAGAAGAAGCCATCTAGCTAATAACTATGGACCCGAAGGTCTGTGGTAAACTACTCACAACTCATCGGAGAGGCCTTGGAGATGATGTAGAGGCCCTCTGTGGTCGATTCCCCCTCCGGCGGAGCGCCGACAAAGGCTCCAAGATGGGATCTCGTGGATACAGAAGGTTGCGGCGGTGGAATTAGGTTTTCGTGGTGCTCCTGGATGTTTTCAGGGTATGGGAGTATATATAGGTGAAGGAAGTACGTCGATGGAGCAATGAGGGGCCCACAAGGGTGGGGGCGCACCGGGCACCCTCGTGGCCTCCTCATTTGTTGCTTGACGTCCACTCCAAGTCTTCTGGTTTGCGTTTGTTCTGAAAAGACCGCTCCCGATGGTTTCAATCCGTTTGGACTCCGTTTGATATTCCTTTTCTTTGAAACACTGAAATAGGCAAAAAAAAACAGCAATTCGGGCTGGGCCTCCGGTTAGTAGGTTAGTCCCGAAAATGGTATAAAAGTGTAAAGTAAAGCCCATAAACATCCAAAACGGGTAATATAATAGCATGGAACAATAAAAAATTATAGATACATTGGAAACGTATCAAGCATCCCCAAGCTTAATTCCTGATTGTCCTCGAGTCGAGTAGGTAAATGATAAAAACAGAATTTTTTATGTGGAATGCTACCTAGCATAATTCTCAATGTATTTTCTTTGTTGTGGCATGAATGTTCAGATCCAAATGATTCAAAATAAAAGTTCATATTGACATGATAAACAATAATACTTCAAGCATACTTAACAAAGCAATCATCTATTCTCAAAATAACATGGCTAAAGAAAGCTATCCCTACAAAATCATATAGTCTGGCTATGCTCCATCTTCATCACACAAAGTATTTAATCATGCAGAACCCCGATGACAAGCCAAGCAATTGTTTCATACTTTAGTATTCTCAAACTTTTTTCAACTTTCACGCAATACATGAGCGTGAGCCATGGACATAACACTATATGTGGAATAAAATGGTGGTTGTGGAGAAGACAAAGAAGGATAAGATAGTCTCACATCAAGTTGGTGTATCAACGGGCTATGGAGATGCCCATTAATAGATATCAATGTGAGTGAGTAGGGAGTGCCATGCAACGGATTCACTAGAGCTATAAATGTATGAAAGATCAATAAAACAAACTAAGTGGTTGTGCATCCAACTTGCTTGCTCACGAAGACCTAGGTCGTTTTGAGGAAGCACATCATTGGAATATACAAGCCAAGTTCTATAATGAAAAATGTCCACTAGTATATGAAAGTGACAACATAGGAGACTCTCTATCATGAAGATCATGGTGCTACTTTGAAGCACAAGTGTGGTAAAAGGATAGTAGCATTGTCCCTTCTCTCCTTTTCTCTATTTTTTATTTGGCCTTTCTCTTTTTTTATTTGGCCTGTTTTTTGTAAAGTCCGAAGTCTCATCCCGACTTGTGGGGGAATCATAGTCTCCATCATCCTTTCCTCACTTGGGACAATGCTCTAATAATGAAGATCATCACACTTTTATTTACTTACAACTCAAGATTACAACTTGATACTTAGAACAAAATATGACTCTATATGAATGCCTGCGGCGGTATACCGGGATACGCAATGAATCAAGAGCGACATGTATGGAATTATAAAGGTGGCTTTGCCACTAATACGATGTCAACTACATGATCATGCAAGAGCAATATGACAATGATGATGTGTGTCATAATAAACGGAAGGGTGGAATGTTGCATGGCAATATATCTCGGATTGGCTATGGAAATGCCATAATAGGTAGGTATGGTGGCTGTTTTGAGGAAGGTATATGGTGGGTGTATGGTACCGGCGAAAGTTGCGCGGCACAAGAGAGGCTAGCAACGGTGGAAGGGTGAGAGTGCGTATAATCCATGGACTCAACATTAGTCATAAAGAACTCATATGCTTATTGCAAAAATCTACAAGCCATTGAAAACAAAGTACTATGTGCATGCTCCTAGGGGGATAGATTGGTAAGAAAAGACCATCGCTCGTCCCCGACCGCCACTCATAAGGAAGACAATCAATAAATAAATTATGCTCCAACTTCATCACAAAGCGGTTCACCATACGTGCATGCTACGGGAATCACAAACTTCAACACAAGTATTCCTCAAATTCATAATTACTCCACTAGCATGACTCTAATATTACCATCCTCATATCTCAAAACAATTATCAAGCATCAAATTGATCATAGCATTCAATTCAATTTCTATAATAGTTTTTATTATACCCAACTTGGATGCCCATCATTCTAGGACCAATTTTATAACCATAGGAAATACCATGCTGTTCTAAAAGACTCTCAAAATAATAAAGTGAAGCATGAGAGGTCAACAATTTCTACAAAATTAAACCACCGACGTGCTCTAAAAGGTATAAGTGAAGCACTAGAGCAAAAATTATCTAGCTCAAAAGATATAAGTGAAGCACATAGAGTATTCTAATAAATTCCAAATCATGTGGGTTTCTCCCAAAAGGTGTGTACAGCAAGGATGATTGTGGTACTCTAAAAAGCAAAGACTAATATCATACAAGATGCTCCAAGCAAAACACATATCATGTGGCGAACAAAAATATAGCTCCAAGTAAAGTTACCGATAGACGAAGACGAAAGAGGGGATGCCTTCCGGGGCATCCCCAAGCTTAGGCTTTTAGTTATACTTGAATATCTTGGGGTTCCATGGGCATCCCCAAGCTTAGGCTCTTGCCACTCCTTATTCCATAGTCCATCAATCCTTTACCCAAAAAACTCGAAAACTTCACAACACAAAACTCAACAGGAAATCTCATAAGCTCCGTTAGTCCAAGAAAGAAAAACCACCACATAAGGTACTGTAATGAACTCATTCTTTATTTATATTGGTGTTAAAACTACTGTATTCCAACTTCTCTATGGTTCATACCCCCGATACTAGCCATAGATGCATCGAAATAAGCAAACAACACACGAAAAACAGAATCTGTCAAAAACAGAAAAGTCTGTAGCAATCTGTAAATTTTGAATAATTCTGGAACTCTAAAAATCCTACCAAAATAGAAAGTCCTGGGAAATTTTTCTATTGATCTACAGCTTAAATAATCAATGCAAAATCACGTTTCTGTGATTTACTAAAATTATTTTCGTGCGTGCAAAAGTTTCTGTTTTTCAGCAGAATCAAATTAACTATCACCGTAGGTTATCCTATAGGTTCTACTTGGCACGAACACTAATTAAAACATGAAAACACATCTAAACATAAGATAGATGAAATATTTATTGAATAACAGCAAGGAAAAATATTGGGTTTTCTCCCAACAAGTGCTTTGCTTTAAAGCCTTTTAGCTAGGCATTGATAATTTTAATGATGCTCACATGAAAGACAAGAATTGAAGCGCAAAGAGAGCATCATGAAACACGTGACAAACACATCTCAGTCTAACATACTTCCTATGCATAGGCATATTATAAGCAAACAAATTTGCAAGGCAAGCAAAAACTAACATATGCAAGGAAGAAGAAAGAGATGATAGCAATCTCAACATGACGAGAGGTAATTTAGTAAGATAAAAAATTTCTACGACCATAGTTTCTTCTCTCATAATAATTACATGTAGGATCATAGGAAAATTCAAAAAAATAGCTGTCACATAACATATTCTCAACACGATCCACATGCATGCAAAGTTGACACTCTTCCAAGATAGTGGGATTAACATTAACTAAAGTCATGACCTCTCCAAACCCACTTTTATCAAAAATATCATAAGATTGAACATACTCCAAATATGTGGGATCTAAAGTTGACACTATTCCAAACCCACTTTCAATATTATTGCATACACTATTATAAATCTCATATTCATCATGGGGGTTAAATAAATTTTCAAGATCATAAGAAGAATCACCCCAATCATGATCATTGCAACAAGTAGTAGACATAGCAAAACTAGCATCCCCAAGCTTAGGGTTTTGGATATTATTAGCACAATTGACATAAAGAGAATTTAAAATAAAATCATTGCAATCATGCTTTTTACTCAAGGAGCTATCGTGAATCTCTTCATAAATTTCTTCATCACAATTTTCAGATTCACGAATTTCAAGCAAAACCTCATAAAGATAATCTAGTGCACTCAAATCACTAGGATTTGGTTCATCATAATTGGATCTCTTAAAAAGATTGGCAAGCGGATGAGGATCCATAGATCTTAGGTTCTCTGTTTAGCAATAAATAAACAACTAATCCAACCATACGAGCAAACGAGCAAAGTAAGACATCAAAGCAAATGAAAAGATGAACAAAAGAAGGGCGAATAAAACGGCAAGGGTGAAGTGGGGGGAGAGGAAAACGAGAGGCAAATGGAAAATAATGTAATGCGAGGGAGATGAGTTTGTGATGGGTACTTGGTATGTCTTGACTTGAGCGAAGACCACACCGGCAACGGCGCCAGAAATCCTTCTTGCTACCTCTTGAGCATGCGTTGGTTTTTCCCTTGAAGAGGAAAGGGTGATGCAGCTAAGTAGCGTAAGTATTTCCCTCAGTATTTGAGAACCAAGGTATCAATCCAGTAGGAGGCTCTTCAAAAGTCCCACGCACCTACACAAACAAACAAGAACCTCGCAACCAACGCGATAAAGGGGTTCTCAATCCCTTCACGGTAACTTGCAAAAGTGAGATCTGATAGGGATAATAAGATAAGATAAATATTTTTGGTATTTTTGTGATATAGATTGGAAAGTAAAAGATGCAAATAAAAGTAGATGGAAAACTTATATGATAAAAGATAGACCAGGGGCCATAGGTTTCACTAGTGGCTTCTCTCGAGATAGCATAAGTATTACGATGGGTGAACAAATTACTGTCGAGCAATTGAAAGAAAAGTGCATAGTTATGAGATTATCTAGGCATGATCATGTATATAGGCATCACGTCCGTGACAAGTAGATCGAAAAGATTCTACATCTACTACTATTACTCCACACATCGACCGACTCCTGCCTGCATCTAGAGTATTAAGTTCAAGAAGAACAGAGTAACGCATTAAGAAAGATGACATGATGTACAGGGATAAACTCATGCAATATGATATAAACCCCATCTCTTTATCCTCGATGGCAACAATACAATATGTGGCTTGCTGCCCCTACTGTCACTGGGAAAGGACAGCGCAAGATTGAACCCAAAGCTAAGCACTTCTCCCATTGCAAGAAAGATCAATCTAGTAGGCCAAACCAAACTAATAATTCGAAGAGACTTGCAAAGATAACCAATCATACATAAAAGAATTCAGAGGAGATTCAAATATTTCTCATAGGTAAACTTGATCATAAACCCACACTTCATCGGATCTTGACAAACACACCGCATAAAGAGTTCATCGAATAGATCTCCAAGAAGATCGAGGAGAACTTTGTATTGAGATTCAAAGAGAGAGAAGAATCCATCTAGCTAATTACTATGGACCTGAAGGTATGTGGTAAACTACTCACAACTCATCGGAGAGGCCTTGGAGATGATATAGAGGCCCTCTGTGGTTGACACCCCCTCCGGCGGAGCGCTGACGAAGGCTCCAAGATGGGATCTCGCGGATACAGAAGGTTGCGGCAGTGGAATTAGGTTTTCGTGGTGCTCCTGGATGTTTTCAGGGTACGGGAGTATATATAGGCGAAGGAAGTACGTCGGTGGAGCAACAAGGGGCCCACGAGGGTGGGGGGCGCGCCGGGCACCCTCATGGCCGCCACCTTTGTTGCTTGATGCCCACTCCAAGTCTCCTGGTTTGCGTTTGTTCCGAAAAGATCGCTCCCGAAGGTTTCATTCCGTTTGGACTCTGTTTGATATTCCTTTTCTTCGAAACATTGAAATAGGCAAAAAAAAACATCAATTCGGGCCGGGCCTCCGGTTAGTAGGTTAGTACCGAAAATGATATAAAGTGTAAAGTAAAGCCCATAAACATCCAAAACGGGTAATATAATAGCATGGAACAATCAAAAATTATAGATACGTTGGAGATGCATCAACGTCTAGCACTTCATTCCATCTGTCATTGAGTGTATCCTGTGCGGCTTTAAGCCGCTGCTTCTGCTTTTTCAAGCTCCTTGCGGTGGAGATAAGCCTTTTGTGGAGGCATTCTTGATCTAATGGTTCTTCTGGGATGACAAATTCGTCGTCGCCCAGACGAATCTCCTCTTTGGAGACAGGTTGATAGTTGCTATCTTCGGCATCACTGTTGTTAGACAACATCTTCGGACTGTGTTCGCCGTCCTCTCGCACGTTCTGCTCCAGCGCTAGGTCTGCGGGGTCCTCGGCTTAGTCTGGATTATCATTGTCGTACGTGACCATGTTGTTGTTTTTCCTTTTGCCGGATCGAGGTTGGCGCTTGGGAGGTTCATGGACAGGTATGCTGTTATCGCCGTCGGCCTCCTTCTCCTTAGGTGTATCCACCATGTATATATTGTATGAGGATGTAGCTGTCCACTGCCCTAAGGGTGGTGGTTTTTGTGCCTGCTCCTCTCCAGAATCATCGTCCATGTCATCGGTGTCCTCGGAACTGTAATCGAGTGTGTCGGTGGCAATGAAGTGGGTGGTGGGTGGGAAACAAAGTTCTTCGTCGTCCGCTTCCCATTCCAGCCGGACATAGTTCGGCCAAGAGTTCCCTGACAAAGAGAGGGATTTCAATGAGTTTAACACATCGCATAGAGGCAAGTGCTGGAAGATGTCCACGGAGCTCAACTCCAAGATCGGCGCCCAATAAGGTTCGATGGACGCGGATGCACGCAATTTGGAACCTATGGCCGGAGACGAGTCTGAGGTTCCGGTGACACAAGCCCAGCTCGATGTCGGGTCTGTGTGCGGCTCGAGCACCGCTGAGTCTGCGGCTCCCGTGGCGGGGTTAAGCTTCCCGTCTTCGGACGACGCAGCCTGCTCCGGATCTAGGGCCAGAGCGGTTACAGGCGCTATCTCCTGAGCGCGGCCAGACGACAGATTTAGGTCATGTTCATCATGGCGGTAGGGGACAACCGTCATCGGCTCGAATCCGTCGAAGATCAAGTCTCCACGGATAACGGCCACAAAATTCAGGCTTCCGAATCTGATCTGATGGCCAGGGGCATAGCTGTCAATCTGCTCCAGATGGCCAAGCGAGTTGGCCCGCAGTGCGAAGCTGCCGAACACAAAGATCTATCCGGGGAGGAAAATCTCCCCCCCGACTATGTTGTTGTAGATGATTGATGGAGCCATCAAGCATTCTGGTGACAACGCAGCGGAACTCTCAATGAAAGCACCAATGTTGGTGTCAAAACCGGCGGATCTCCGGTAGGGCCTCCCGAACTGTGTGTCTAAGGCTAATGGTAACAGGACGTGGGGGACACAATGTTTACCCAGGTTCGGGCCCTCTCTATGGAGGTAATACCCTACTTCCTGCTTGATTGATCTTGATGAATGTGAGTATTACGAGAGTTGATCTACCACGAGATCGTAATGGCTAAACCCTAGAAGTTTAGCCTATGAGATTATCATTGTTGTCCTACGGACTAAACCCTTTGGTTTATGTAGACACCGGAGGGGGCTAGGGTTACACAAAGTCAGTTACAGAGAAAGGAATGTACATATCCGAATCGCCAAGCTTGCCTTCCACGCAAAGGAGAGTCCCATTCGGACACGGGAAGAAGTCTTCTATCTTGTATCTTCATAGCCCAACAGTCCGGCCAAAGTATATAGTCCGGCTGTCCGAGGACCCCTTAGTCCAGGAATCCCTCAATCAACACTTCTTGAAGACTTTCCAGAGTGATCGTGGCGAGAGAACTTCTGGAATTTCTTCATGAGCACTGCTAGCTCCTGGCTTAGTTCTTCAGGATCACCAAGGCTGCTACTAGAATCTTCACCTTAAGAATCAGAGACTGCCTTGGCCTTCAGTGCATGTGATCTTCCATAGCTCGGTCCATAGAAGTCTCTCTTCTCAGCAAGCTGGAACTCTTGGGTGTTTAGCCTCTCAAGGATATCAGCGGGATCTAGTGACCTGTAATCAGCTCACTCTTGAATAATCAGTGCAAGAGTATCGAACAAGGAATCAAGTGATCTCAGCAATTTCTTCACCACCTCATGGTTGGTGATGTCAATGGCACCAAGTGCTTGAAGCTCATTTGAGATGTCAATGAGGCGATCGAAGGTTTGTTGAACATTTTCATTGTCAAGTCTTTTGAAGGGGTTGAAGAGATTGTGAAGAACATCAACTCGGGAGTCACGTTGAGTGGAGACTCCTTCCTTGACCTTGGACAACCCGTCCCAAATTAGCTTAGCAATTTCCAAAGCACTCACTCTGCCGTACTGTCCTTTGTTCAGATGGCCACATATGATATTCTTTGCTTGAGAATTGATTTGCTTGAATCTCTTCACATCAGCAGCATTCACAGACGGAGTGACTGAGGGAACACCATTTTCCACAACATACTAGAGATCGTTATCAATTGCCTCAAGATGCATGCGCATCTTGTTCTTCTAGTAGGGGTAGTCCATCCCATCGAACGCAAGACACCCAGCCGAGACCTTGATCATACTTGCAGTCGACATAACTAGAACTCCAGGTGGTTAAACCAAAATCACACAGAACAAGGGAGTACCTTGCTATGATACCAATTAAAAGTGTGTTAAGTCGACTACAGGGGGGGTGAATAGGCGATTTTTACAAATTCACCACTGAGGAACTTTAGGGTGAGGAAATTCCTAAGTCACGAACAACTAGCAGTGGCATAAGTACTCAAGTGTAAGCATAACAGAGTAACAACATAGTCATCATGATGATATGAAAAACAAACACAGAGCACAAGTACCGTAAACACAGGATAAGCAGGCAAAAGACAGTGTGACTGAAGAAATTGGATTGAGGAAATAGAGAAAGTCTTTAGTCAAAGTCTTCAAACAGTAATGATCAGGTTCATGAACACATGAATGAGGAAATGAAAGGATTGAAGAAATAGAACCAGTAGGCTTGGTGAAGACAATGATTTGGTAGACTAGTTCCAACTGCTGTGACAGTCGTACGTCTGGTTGTAGCGGCTGAGTATTTAAACTCGAGGACACACAGTCCTCACCGTATTCTCCTTGATCTAAGATCATACAGACCTCGCCCAACACTCGTGGTAAGTCTTCACAGGTGACTTCCAAACCTTCATAGACTTGGTCACTCGACAATCCACAATTCCTCTTGGATGCTCAGACCATGACGCCTAACCGTCTGGAGGATACACAGTCCTCAAAGGTAACAAGCGTCGATTCCACATAGGAACAATCTCTTTAGTGATGCTCAATCACTTTGAGTTTATAGGTGTTTGGGTTTGGATTTTGGGTTTCGTCACTTCATGATTTTTTCTCAAAGTCCTCGGAGGATGGGATGCTCTCAGTTGACAAGTGTCAGTTTCTCTCGGAGCAGCCAACCAGCTAGTGGTTGTAGGGGGTGGCTATTTATAGCCTAGGGAGCAGCCCGACATGGTAAGACATAAATGCCCTTCAATGATATGACCGTTAGGTGGTAGGATATTTTGGACAACCGGCGTGTGGCATAAGAACGGTCGGATTTGAGGTTCGAATTCCTCAGGGCTATCATGTTCCTCACTATGTAGGCAATCCGCACTGGCGAATTCCTAACTCCTCAGTCAGAACAAATTCCTTAGAGACCAGAAGATCTCCGTCTCTGACACTGAAGAAATTGACTGACCTGATATGAGATTTCCAATGGCTTCACTCGAAAGGATTGGGTAGGTGTAGGATTTTGAGATGAGCATCACTTGGAAATTAGTTTCCTTAGTATTATCTTGACCTCCTTTAATAGTACGGTGTTTCCTATGACTCAAGAAAGAGAAAATGAAACTATGAAAACAAAAGTCTTCACGCTTCATAATCCTCGCATGAATATCCAAGTCTTCAAGTTCACACGAATTTCTTCACTTTCAAAGTCTTCAAGAGAACCAAAGTCTTCAGCTGAAGACATTCATTTTTAGGGGTCGACTTTCATTGTAAATATCAAACTCCTCATCGACTTATAGAGCCTATGTACACTCACGAACATATTATTCCCTTAACTTATAAGTCTTCAATACACCAAAATCATTAAGGGGCACTAGATGCACTTACAGCTTCGTGATGAACTATAATATGCAAGGGATGGAAAAGACAATTCCCGAGCTCTTCGCAATACTTAAGGCTGCGGAGGTAGAAATCAAGAATGACCATCAAGTGTTGATGGTTAACAAAACCACTAGTTTCAAGAAAAAGGGCAAAGAGAGGAAGGGGAACTTCAAGAAGAATAGCAGACAAGTTGCTGCTCCCAGAAGAAGCCCAAGTCTCGACCTAAGCGTACTGCAAAGGGACTGGTCACTGGAAGCGGAACTGCCTCACGGATAAGAAGGATGGCAAAGTGAAAGTTATATTTGATATACATGTTATTGATGTGTACCTTACTAATGCTTGTAGTAGCGCCTGGGTATCTAGTACTGGTTCTGTTGCTCATATTTGCACCTCGAAACAGGGGCTATGGATTAAACGAAGAATGGCTAAGGACGAGGTGACGATGCGCGTGGGGAATGGTTCCAAAGTCGATGTGATCGCCGTCGGCACGCTACCTCTACATCTACCGTCAGGATTAGTTTTAGACCTGAATAACTGTTATTTGGTGCCAGCGTTAAGAATGAACATTATATCTGGATCTTGTTTGATGCAAGACTATTATTCATTTAAATCAGAGAATAATGGTTGTTCTATTTATACGAGTAATATTTTTTATCATCATGCACCCTTGAGGAGTGGTCTATTTTTGTTGAATCTCGATTGTAGCCAAAAGATGCAAAGTTAATAATGATAGTGCAACTTATGTGTGGCACTGCCATTTAGGTCATATTGGTGTAAAGCGCATGAAGAAACTCCATGCCGATGGGATTTTGGAATCACTTTATTATGAATCACTTGATGCTTGCGAACCATGCCTCATGGGCAAGATGACTAAGACTTCGTTCTCCGGAACAATGGAGCGAGCAACTGACTTATTGGAAATAATACATACTGATGTATGCGGTCCGATGAGTGTTGAGGCTCGCGGCGGGTATTGTTATTTTCTGACCTTCATAGATGATTTGAGCAGATATGGGTATATCTAATTTTTGAAACACAGTCTGAAACATTTGAAAAGTTCAAAGAATTTCAGAGTGAAGTGAAAAATCATCATAACAAGAAAATAAAGTTTCTACGATCTGATCGTGGAGGTGAATATTTAAGTTATGAGTTTGGTCTTCATTTGAAACAATGTGGAATAGTTTCACAACTCACGCCACCTGGAACACCATAGTGTAATGGTGTGTCCGAACGTTGTAACCGTACTTTATTAGATATGGTGCGATCTATGATGTCTCTTACCGATTTACCGCTATCATTTTGGGGTTATGCTTTAGAGACGACTGCATTCACGTTAAATAGGGCACCATCTAAATCTATTGAGACGACACCATATGAACTATGGTATGGAAAGAAACCTAAGTTGTCGTTTCTTAAAGTTTGGGGCTGCGATGCTTATATGAAAAAGCTTCAACCGGATAAGCTCGAACCCAAATCGAAAAAATGCATCTTCATAGGATGCCCAAAGGAGACTGTTGGGTACACCTTCTATCACAGATCGGAAGTCAAGATTTTCATTGCTAAGAATGGATCCTTTCTAGAGAAGGAGTTTCTCTCGAAAGAAGTGAGTGGGAGGAAAGTAGAACTTGATGAGGTAATTGTACCTTCTCCCTAATTGGAAAGTAGCTCGTCACAGAAATCAGTTCCAGTGATGCCTACACCAATTAGTGAGGAAGTTAATGATGATGATCATGAAACATCAGATCAAGTTACCGCCGAACCTCGTAGGTCAACCAGAGTACGTTCCGCACCAGAGTGGTACATTAATCCTGTTCTGGAAGTCCTGTTACTAGACCATAACGAACCTACAAACTATGAGGAAGCGATGATGAGCCCAGATTCCGTAAAATTGCTTGAGGCCATGAAATCTGAGATGGGATCCATGTATGACAACAAAGTATGGACTTTGGTTGACTTGTCGGATGATTGGCAAGCCATAGAGAATAAATGGATCTTGAAGAAGAAGACTGACGCCGACAGTAATGTTACTGTCTACAAAGCTCGACTTGTTGAGAAAGGTTTTCGACAAGTTCAAAGAGTTGACTATGATGAGACATTCTCACGCGTAGGGATGCTTAGGTCTGTCTGAATCATGTTAACAATTGCCGCATTTTATGATTATGAAATTTGGCAAATGGATGTCAAAACTGCTCCGCTTAATGGATTTCTTAAAGAAGAGTTGTATATGATGCAACCAGAAGGTTTTGTCGATCCTAAAGGTGCTAACAAAGTGTGCAACCTCCAACGATCCATTTATGGACTAGTGCAAGCCTCTCAGAGTTGGAATATACGCTTTGATAGTGTGATCAAAGCATATGGTTTTATACAGACTTTTGGAGAAGCCTATATTTACAATAAAGTGAGTGGGAGCTCTATAGGATTTATGATACTATATGTGGATGACATATTGTTGATCGGAAATGATGTAGAATTTTTGGATAGCATAAAAGGATAGTTTAATAAGAATTTTTCAATGAAAGACCTCGGAGAAGTTTCTTATATATTGGGCATCAAGATCTATAGAGATAGATCAAGATGCTTACTTGGACTTTCCCAAAGCACATACCTTGATAAGATTTTAAAGAAGTTAAAAATGGATCAGTCAAAGGAATGGTTCTTGCATGTGTTAAAAGGTGTGAAGTTGAGTCAGACTCAATGCCTGACCACTACAGAAGATAGAGAGAAAATGAAAGTCATTCCCTATGCCTCAACCATAGGTTCTATTATGTATGCAATGCTGTGTAAAAGACCTGATGTGTGCCTTGCTATAAGTTTAGCAGGGAGGTACCAAAGTAATCTAGGAGTGGATCACTGGACAGCGGTCAAGAACATCCTAAAATACCTGAAAAGGACTAAGGATATGTTTCTTGTTTATGGAGGTGACAAAGAGCTTATCATAAATGGTTACGTCGATGCAAGCTTTGACACTGATCCGGATGACTCTAAGTCACAAACTGAATACATATTTATATTGAATGGTGGAGCTGTCAGTTGGTGCAGTTCCAAGCAGAGCGTCGTGGCGGGATCTACGTGTGAAGCAAGGTACATAGTTGCTTCGGAAGCAGCAAATGAAGGAGTCTGGATGAAGGAGTTCATATCCGATCTAGGTGTAATACATAGTGCATCGAGTCCAATGAAAATCTTTTGTGACAATACTGCAGCAATTGCCTTACCGAAGGAATCGAGATTTCACAAGAGAACCAAATACATCAAGTGACGCTTCAATTCCATCCACGATCTAGTCAAGGAGGGAGACATAGAGATTTGCAAGATAGACACGGATCTGAATGTTGCAGACCCATTGACTAAGCCTCTTCCATGAGCAAAACATGATGAACACCAAGACTCCATGGGTGTTAGAATCATTACTATTGAATCTAGATTATTGACTCTAGTGCAAGTGGGAGACTAAAGGAAATATGCCCTAGAGGCAATAATAAAGTTTTTATTTATATTTCCTTATATCATGATAAATGTTTATTATTCATGCTAGAATTGTATTAACCGGAAACTTAGTACATGTGTGAATAAATAGACAAAACAGAGTGTCCCTAGTATGCCTCTACCAGACTAGCTCGTTAATCAAAGATGGTTAAGTTTCCTGACCATAGACATGTGTTGTCATTTGATGAACGGGATCACATCATTAGAGAATGATTTGATGGACAAGACCCATCCGTTAGCTTAGCATTATGATCGTTTAGTTTTATTGCTATTGATTTCTTCATAACTTTACATGTTCCTCTGACTATGAGATTATGCAACTCCCGAATACCGGAGGAACACCTTGTGTGCTATCAAACGTCACAACGTAACTGGGTGATTATAAAGATGCTCTACAGGTGTCTCCGAAGGTGTTTGTTGGGTTGACATAGATCAAGATTAGGATTTGTCACTATGTGTGTCGGAGAGGTATCTCTAGGCCCTCTCAGTAATGCACATCACTATAAGCCTTGCAAGAAATGTGACTAATGAGTTAGTTGCGGGATGATGCATTACGGAACAAGTAAAGAGACATGCCTGTAACGAGATTGGACTAGGCATGATGATACCGACGATCGAATCTCAGGCAAGTAACATACCGATGACAATGGGAATGACGTATGTTGTTATGCGGTTTGAACAATAAAGATCTTCGTAGAATATGTAGGAGCCAATAAGAGCATCCAGGTTCCGCTATTGGTTATTGACTGGAGATGTGTATCGGTCATGTCTACATAGTTCTCGAACCCGTAGGGTCCGCACACTTAATGTTCGATGACGATTTGTATTATGAGTTATGTGTTTTGGTGACCGAAGTTTGTTCGGAGTCCTGGATGAGATCACGGACATGACTAGGAGTCTCGAAATGTCCGAGAGGTAAATATTGATATATTGAACGAAGGTATTCGGACACCAGAATGGTTTCGGGACATTTCGGATATTTAACGGGGAGCCGAGAGGTTACCGGAACCCACCGGGGAAGTTATAGGCCTTAATGGGCCATAAAGGAGTAGGAGAGGCAGCCCGCAGGGTGGTGCCCCCCCAAGGGAGTCTGAATTGGATAAGGGGGAGGGGGCATGGCTCCCTCTTTCCCTCTCCCTCTCCCTCTCCCTCTCCTCTCCTCTTTCCCCTTCTTGGAACAGGAAAGGGAGAACAACTAGGATTGGGAATCCTAGTTGGACTCCCCCTTGGCGCGCCCCCTCTAGGCTGCCGGCCTCCTCCCTCTCCTCCTTTATATACGTGGGCAGGGCACCCCTTGGAGACACACCAAGATTTCTCTTAGTCGTGTGCGATGCCCCTTCTACAGTTTACGCGTCCGGTCATAGTGTCGTAGTGCTTAGGCGAATACCTGCGTGGATCACATCACCAACACCGTCGCCACGCCGTCGTGCTAACGGAACTTTCCCTCGACCCTCTACTGGATCAAGAGTTCGAGGGACGTCATCAGCTGAATGTGTGCAGAACACGGAGGTGTCGTATGTTTGGTACTTGGATCGGTTGGATCGTGAACACATTCGACTACATCAACCACATTAACATAACACTTCCGCTTTCAGTCTACGATGGTACGTGGACACACTCTCTCCCTCTTGTTGCTATGCATCTCCTAGATAGATCTTGCGTGATCGTAGGAAATTTTTTAAAATTGCATGGTACGTTCCCGAACACAATTATCATGGCGCTTCAAAGTCAATTTCCACATTAATGTCTTCACAGTTAGAGTGTATGTCTTCATGAGTTGAAGACATATGTTACTTTGTGTGTTGCGCACCTAAGTCATCAACATGCATAAGCATCAGGATGTATGTCCATTCACAGGACATACGAGGATTCTAAGATATTTAGCTCACATCGCAGCTTGCAAAACCTTTTCTCATCCAAGGGCTTTGTGAAGATATCTGCCAATTGCTCTTCAGTGTTGACGTGAATGATATCAATGTCTTCCTTCAACACATGATCTCTAAGAAAGTGATGACGGATCTGAATGTGCTTTGTCTTCGAGTGCTGAACTGAATTGTGAGCAATCTTGATAGCACTTTCATTGTCGCAGTAGAGGGGCACCTTCTTCTTGTTGATGCCATAGTCCTTGAGAGTTTGATTCATCCAGAGAAGCTGAGTGCAATAAGATCCAGCAGCAATATATTCAGCTTCAGCAATAGAGAGTGACACACAATTCTGCTTCTTTGAAGACCAGCAGACAAGTGATCGCCCAAGAAAATGACATGTGCCTGACGTAGACTTGCGATCAACCTTGTCACCAGCATAATCAGTGATGACCCACAAGTGTAGGGGATCTATCATAGTCCTTTCGATAAGTAAGAATGTCGAACCCAACGAGGAGCATAAGGAAATGACAAGCGGTTTTCAGTAAGGTATTCTCTGCAACCACTGAAATTGTAGGTAACAGATAGTTTTGTGATAAGATAATTTGTAACAGGTAACAAGCAATGAAAGTAAATAAGGTGCAACAAGGTGGACCAATCCTTTTTGTAGCAAAGGACAAGCGTGGGGAAGTTCTTATAATGAGAAAAAAACTCCCGAGGACACCTGGGAATTATCATCAAGCTAGTTTTCATCACGCTCATATGATTCGCATTTGTTACTTTGATAATTTGATATGTGGGTGGACCGGTGCTTGGGTACTTCCCTTCCTTGGGCAAGTATCCCACTTATGATTAACCCCTATTGCAAGCATCCGCAACTACAAAAGAAGTATTAAGGTAAACCTAACCATAGCATGAAACAAGTGGATCCAAATCAGCCCTCTACGTAGCAACTTATAAACTAGGGTTTAAGCTTCTGTCACTCTAGCAACCCATCATCTACTTATTACTTCCCAATGCCTTCTTCTAGGCCCAAATAATGGTGAAGTGTCATGTAGTCGACGTTCACATAACACCACTAGACGAGAGACAACATACATCTCATCAAAATATCGAACGAATACCAAATTCACATGACTACTAATAGCAAGACTTCTCCAATGTCCTCAGGAACAAACGTAACTACTCACAAAGCATATTCATGTTCATAATCAGAGGAGTACTAATATGCATTCAGGATCTGAACATATGATTTTCCACCAAATAAACCAACTAGCATCAACTACAAGGAGTAATCAACACTACTAGCAACCCCCACAGGTACCAATCTGAGGTTTTGGTACAAAGATTGGATACAAGAGATGAACTAGGGTTTGAGAGGAGATGGTGCTGGTGAAGATGTTGATGGAGATTGACCCCCTCCCGATAAGAGGATCTTTGGTGATGACGATGGTGATGATTTCCCCCTCCCAGGGGGAAGTTTCCCCAACAAAACAGCTCCGTCGGAGCCCTAGTTTGTTTCCGCCAAGGTTCCGCCTCGTAAGCTTGCTGATTTTTTCCAGGGTAAAATACTTCATATACCAGAAGATGGGCACCGGAGGGCTGCCAGGTGGCCCACGAGGCAGGGGGCATGCCCAGGGGGTAGGGCGCGCCCCCACCCTCGTGGGTGGTGGGTGGCCCCCCTCAGGTATTTCTTCCGCTGAATATTTTTTATTAGTTCCCAAAATGACTTTCGTGGAGTTTGAGGACTTTTGGAGCTATGCAGAATAGGTCTCCAATATTTGCTCCTTTTCCAGCCTAGAGTCCCAACTGCCGGCATTCTCCCTCTTCATGTAAACTTTGTAAAATAAGAGAGAATAGCCATAAGTATTGTGACATAACGTGTAATAACATCCCATAATGCAATAAATATCGATATAAAAGCATGATGCAAAATGGACGTATCAACTCCCCCAAGCTTAGACCTTGCTTGTCCTCAAGCGGAAGCCGAAATCAAAGAATTTGTCCACATGTTGAGAGATAGTGGTGTCGATAAAAATAAAATACGGACATGAGGGCATCATGATCATTCTTATAACAGCAACATATATATATATATATATATATTGTCATATGATTTCTTATACTCAAGTAACAATCTATTCACAATGTCAAGTATGATTCAGAAACTTCATTGAGAACTAACAAACTACAATCTCAGTCATTGAAGCAATTGCAATTTATCATAACATCGGAAAGAGTCAATATAAGAGCTTTTCAGCAAGTCCACATACTCAACTATCATTTAGTCTTTCACAATTCCTAACACTCACGCAATACTTATGGTTATGGAGTTTTAATCGTACACATAGAAAGATAGGGGCTTATAGTGTTTCCTCCCAACCTTTTACCTCAAGGGTAATGTCAACAATAATAGTTCATGCTAACTTACATCCAATTAGATATATATATATATATATATATATTAGGATCTTTCCAACACGAGGTGCTTGCCAAAGGATAAAATGTAAAAAGGAAAGGTGAAGATCACCTTGACTCTTGCATGAAGTAAAAGACATAAAGTAAAAGATAGGCCCTTCGCAAAGGGAAGCAGAGGTTGTCATGTGCTTTTATGGTTGGATGTACGAAATCTTAATGCAAAAGAACGTCACTTTATATTGCCACTTGTGATATTAACCTTTATTATGCAGTCCGTCAGTTTTATTACTTCCATATCACAAGATCATATAAAGCTTATTTTCTTCACACTAATAAGTCATACATATTTAGAGAGCAATTTTTATTGCATGCAACATGACAACTTACTTGAAGGATCTTACTCAATCCATAGGTAGGTATGGTGGACTCTCATGGCAAAACTAGGTTTGAGGATATTTGGAAGCACAAGTAGTATCTCTACTTGGTGCAAGGAATTTGGCTAGCATGAGGGGGAAAGGCAAGCTCAACATGTTGGACGATCCATGACAATATACTTTAACTGAGATGTGAGAAAACATAACCCATTACGTTGTCTTCCTTGTCCAACATCAACTCTTTAGCATGCCATACTTTAATGAGTGCTCACAATCATAAAAGATGTCCAAGATAGTATATTTATATGTGAAAACCTCTCTTTCTTTATTACTTCCTATTAATTGCAACGATGACCAAAACTATGTTTGCCAACTCTCAAAAACTTTTAATCATCATACTCTCTATATGTGAAGTCATTACTATACATAAGATCAATATTGTCTCTTTTATTTCTTTTGTTCTTTTATTTTCTCAAGATCATAGCAAAATAGCAAAGCCCTTGACTCAACACTAATCTTTATTATATATAGATCACGAACTAGATTACATAGAGGGATCACAAAGCAAAACTCAAAACTAATTCATACCAAAACATTATTCTACTAGATAAAGATATTACCAAAAGGATCGAAGTAAGAAAAACGGTAAAGATAGGAGTGTGATGGTGATACGATACCGGGGCAACTCCCCCAAGCTTGGCAATTGCCAAGGGGAGTGCCCATACCCATGTGATTATGTCCTCGGAGATGGTGAAGAAGGAGTTGTTGATGATGTAGGCTTGTCGTTCGTCTTCCAAGCCATAGGCACGCCATCATAGAAGGATGATCGAGTCTCCGGGATCCTCAAATCTGCAGCCAACCTCATCCTCTTGAATCTATATTCATACTCACAGTTTTGGTTTTGCAGGTCATAGATCTGGGCTTGGAGGTGCTCGATTTTCTCCTGAAGCTTGAAGATGGTCTCCCCGATGTTCTTGGCATCTAGCTTGTGGTTGTTGGTGAACTCCGCGATCATCATCTGGTTGGTGTTAAGTCCACACTCTACCATCCCTTGGCACTTGAAAACTTGTTGTTCCATTGTTTCGAGCTTTGCCTCCACGCTTCCGGTACTCCTTGGTCCCTCCACATCGCGGATGTGCAGCACCCCCTCACGCATCTCAATGGTTTGAGGGTGATGCAGCACCTCCGCGAGGTAGGGGTTGATGACCCTCTCGAAAAACTTGTCCTTGGGGGTGGTTGAAGACATCATGGTGCTCTTGATCTGTCAGAAAAACAACTCGAAACAAAGACAGAAGATTTTTGCGTGATACGGTGGTCAAAACCTTCAGGAGATTATATAATGAATTTTTACCGACCAAAAGAAGTATCGTGCAAGAAAATGGAGTCCGGAGAGCACACGAGGTGCCCACGAGGCAGGGGGGCGCGCCCAGGGGAGTAGGGCGCACCCTCCACCCTCGTGGAAGCCTCGTGTCCTTCCCGGACTACTTCTTATTTTCCTATTTTCTTAAATATTCCACAACGGAGAAAAATTGCTATTAGAACTGTTTTGGAATTAGTTTACTTACCGTACCACATACCTATTCCTTTTCGGAGTCTGAAACATTCTGGAAAGTGTCCTTTATGTACTCCTCCGGGGTTACGGTTTCAATAACATTAGTTTCAACATTTATCGGGTTACCTGAAATATAATGTTTGAATCTTTGACCATTCACCACCTTTGGGTTTGTACCTTCGAAGTTGTTAATTTTTATGGCACCGGAACGATACACATCCTCGATAATGTAAGGGCCTTCCCATTTAGAGAGAAGTTTTCCTGCAAAAAACCTTAAACGAGAGTTTAATAGCAACACACAATCACCTACGTTAAACTCACGCTTTTGTATCCTTTTGTCATGCCATCTTTTAACTTTTTCTTTAAACAGTTTGGCATTCTCGTAGGCTTGGGTTCTCCATTCATCAAGTGAGCTAATGTCAAATAACCTCTTCTCACCGGCAAGTTTGAAATCATAATTGAGGTCTTTAATAGCCCAACAAGCCTTATGTTCAAGTTCGAGAGGTAAGTGACATGTTTTTCCATAAACCATTTTATTCGGAGACATACCCATAGGATTCTTATGTGCAGTTCTATAAGCCCATAATGCATCATCAAGTTTCTAGGACCAATTCTTTCTAGATCTATTAACAGTCTATTGCAAAATTAATTTGAGCTCTCTATTACTACATTCTACTTGACCACTAGACTGCGGGTGATATGGAGATGCAATTCTATGATTAACATCATACTTAGCAAGCATTTTACGAAAAGCACCATGAATAAAATGTGAACCACCATCTGTCATTAAGTATCTAGGGACTCCAAACCTCGGTGTCGGTGTCAAAACCGGCGGATCTCGGGTAGGGGGTCCCGAACTGTGCGTCTAAGGCTAATGGTAACAAGAGGCGGGGGACACAATGTTTACCTAGGTTCGGGCTCTCTCTATTGAGGTAATACCCTACTTCCTGCTTGATTGATCTTGATGATATGAGTATTACAAGAGTTGATCTACCACGAGATCGTAGAGGCTAAACCCTAGAAGCTAGCCTATGATTATGATTGGCCTTGTCCTGCAGACTAAACCCTCCGGTTTATATAGACACCGGAGGGGGCTAGGGTTACACAGAGTTGGTTACAGAGAAGGGAATCTACATATCCGAATTGCCAAGCTTGCCTTCCACGCAAAGGAGAGTCCCACCAGGACACGGGACAAAGTCTTAAATCTTGTATCTTCATAGTCCAACAGTCCTGCATAAGCATATAGTCCGGCTGTCCGAGGACCCCCTAATCCAGGACTCCCTCAGTAGCCTCTGAACCAGGCTTCAATGATGACGAGTCCGGCGCGCAGGTTGTCTTCGGCATTGCAAGGTGGTTTTCTTCTCCGAATACTCCAAGGTAGATTTTGAGTATATGTATCGTGTCCGACTCTGCAAAATAGATTCCACGTACCACCATAGAGAGCACAATATTCCACGAGTCTAATCTGCCGACAACTTTTACCTAGCGTGACACCTCGTCGTAGCCCAGTTATTATCAAAAACCATTTTTCCCAACCTGGCACTACACCTCTTGTGAGGCAGTTTTATTGGCACATCTTATCGAAGCAGAGATCGTGTTCCCCTTATCACGGGATTCTCATCAATACGGGCGTGGGTAACCCAACCGCTCCATTAGTATGACTCCTTGGTTTAGGCAAGTTCCAAACGGCCACGCTGAGGATGCTTGACATTCTTCCTCTATATAAAGAGGTCAAGAATTGTCCTTTTCTTTCCACGCCTGATCCTTCCCTTCTCCTACATCGAATCCCAACACCCAAGGTTCAATCCATGTGCTCCGGACCTTCAATCATGTCCGGATCCAACCCTCAAGGCCGGTGGATGGCCTCTTTCGTCACAGAGGAGGACATCAAGAAGCTTAGGGAGGCTAGGTATCTCCGCCGAAATCCTTCACAGGCTTCCTACCCAAGGGCGGGTTATACCTACTCCCAAACCCAACGAGAGCGTTGTATTCATCTCCCACTTCATCTGAGGGCTAGGCTTCGATCTTCATCCCTTCGTTAGAGGGCTCATGTTCTATTATGGGCCAGATTTTCATGATCTAGCTCCAGATTCCTTCCTTCACATCTCGTCGTTCATCGTCGTGTGTGAGGCCTTCCTCCGCATTACCCCACACTTCGGCTTATGGCTCAAGACCTTCAATGTGAAGCCGAAGATGATCGACCGGCGGCATGCGGAGTGCAGGCGCTATAATAAGCAAAGGTGTCGATGCTTTATGGCCAAAGGGTTCTTTTCCGGAAGTTTCTGATCTATGGCAATGGGAGTGGTTTTACATCACACCGCCTCGAGGGAGAAAGTGGGCGGCCGCCCCGGCCTTCCGCTCTGCCCCTCCGCCACAGCTTGTATCATGGGTCAACAAGGGGCTGGACTGGGGACCGGTTAATGACGTGCTGACATTGCAAAGCCGCATCCGGGATCTCCTCAAGAGGGATATCAGTCTCGTCAAAGTAATTCAAGTAATGCTAGTTCGTCGGGTCCTGCCATGCCAATGTTGATCTCTCCGCATGTGGAAGTTCAACTCGGAAGGACCGCGAACCATTCAGCACTTCTTCGGCGTGACGCTCGAAGGGATGTATCGATTATTCTTCGGATCACGAATAAAGTGTCCGGACACAACAGAGGATGCGGGTCTCAACTGCAACCGTCTAGATACCCAAGTAAGTAACTCTGCGACTGAACATGCTGTCATTATATTTGTCACAACATTATTCTGAAAAACCACCCTCAGCCAGGACTGAATAAGAAAGGCGGAGAGGATCAGGTGTTCGGCCCCTCTTCCCGAAGATTCACCGGATCCTGTACTAACCAGGATGCTGGCTCGCGCACCTTATCAAGTGCCACCAGGGGAGGACGAGGAGAGGAATGGGGAAGCCAAGAGCGGACTTCATACTGGAGGTATGTTACGCATCCTAACCACGGAAATTAGTACCCCGTGTCGGAGGGTGAACAGGGAGGAAATTCTAGAATCCCCTCTCCCCACGGGAAGAAAAGGACCGCCCCTGACAACTTGGAAGCAGAGGTCTCCAAACGAGGGAAGAAACCTGCATCAGGGGGCCCTACCCCAGAGGGCAACCTTACCGCACAGCACCAACAAGGGGGCCAACCATCAACCGAGCCAGTGAACAAAGGTACTTTAGTAAGCATGCCCTGTTCTTTTCCTGAGAATAATAACCAAGACATATGTTTTGCAGTCTGGCTCATAGCCCTTCTCAACAATGTTCGTCCTCGGGGGTCCTCTTTTGGAGATGATGGAGAGCGAAACGCCTCCTCCTACTTCCCCACCTCATGAGGCGGACGACCCTGAGGTGTCGTCCCGGAGGATCTCTCCTGATCCGCAAAGACCAGAAGGTAACTCTTTGACCGCCCAAAGTCCAGGGTTCTCGGCTCCTAGGGAGACCAGCAGAGAAGGCCCCGGACTGTCCAATATACAACCGGACACATTGACGGGTCTTCTGCGGCAAGCGGCTATCTCAGAGGCACTTCGTACCTTAATGGGTATGGTGGTTGAGGGGATTTCATCCGCGAAAAGCGGGTTGGATGAAGCTTTTACGAGCCTGCTAAGAGGCTTTGAGGTATGCAAAGTGATATTCTCTGATTGTACCGTAAACGCAATGTGCACTTTGTATAGGTAGTAGCCCCTGAGACTCTGGTTGCCATCCGAACGAGGCAAGCAAAGGATCATAGTCTCTGGTAATGATGGTGCCGATTTTGTATGCAGGCGGCCGCAGATCCGGCGGCTAACCGGACTGCTGAGTTTGCCGAACTGCGGCGGCAACTTGACATGGCGGATGCGGATATCACGCTTGTGCACAAGCGGCTTGATGAGGCACAGGGTATGTATATTTGGGTGGTCAGCAAATATTAATAAGAGCATGATGCTAGGATTTATAATATGCTTTGACTGCAGATGGAGCTGCCGTTGTGGAGACCCTTCGGGCAGAGCTTGCCCGGGCCAAGGAGCAAGCCAGGAG
The DNA here is from genome assembly GCF_002162155.2 of Triticum dicoccoides. Classification (NCBI taxonomy): domain Eukaryota; kingdom Viridiplantae; phylum Streptophyta; class Magnoliopsida; order Poales; family Poaceae; genus Triticum; species Triticum dicoccoides. The sequence goes on from NC_041389.1 coordinate 271,651,286, forward strand.
AAGCAATGCGGCTGCCATGAAGGCAGCTGAAAAATTAAAAGCCGAACAGGCTGCTCATCGCCAAAGTGAGGTTAAAATAGCCAACATGGCTCTTGAGCTACAGAATGCCGCAAGCCGATATGAGCTTCTCAAAAGGGAAAACCAAACGAAGACGGCTGACCTAGAGAAAGCCTTACAAGCAGCAAAGGAAACGCGCTCTGAGATCAGAGCGTCTCAGGAGGAGCTTCGGCAAGCTGGTGATATCGCGGGTGGGAAGCCCTTTTTATTGCGAACGAAATTTGGCGATCCGAAGTATGCCCCTCTTGACCAATTGTGGAGTTCTTCAGACGCATACTTGGATTTGGCAAAGAGTGCTGCTGACGCGACGTAATATTTCAAGGATCGAGAAGATCATGAGGTGGAAAGATTGTTCTGGTTGTAGTTCAATGCTCCAAGGCGTCCGCTGCTATTGAATGAGTAAATGGCCGAGTGGGCCGAGCTCCATAGGTTATCCGGGCTTGCCATGAAGGTCGTCGTGGATCACCTGTGGCTGAAGGAACCAAATCCGGATAGTTATTTTGGTTTGGTGCAGCGATTTACACTGTCAAGAGGTCGGCATGCATAGAGGGTGCGCGGATGGCCCTTGCCCATGTTAAGACGTATTGGGCGAAGATGGAGGCCACCGATATTGAAACTAGGGGTCCGCCCGGGGGCCAGGACTCGCCCGAGCACTATTTTGAAGAAGTCTTAGAAGTTGCCCATTTAATAGAGGCTCAGTGCTCAAAGAATACCATGTTCGAATGACATGTATCTGGATTGTAAAAACAACGCTTTTGGTAATGAAGGCTATATTTATACTTTTGCTCGTAAAGTATTGTTTTGCCTCCTGTGCGGCCGCTTATGTATATATGTATATAACCTGAAAGTTTGCAGTCGTCGGCTTCAGCCCCCTCGCATATAATGCGGGGGTGTTAGGCAAAGCACGTAATCACACTTGATCCAACGTCTTGGTCCATTAAGGAGGTGGTAGCGCGGCGAACGAGGAAATAGAACTATATAGCTTTAACACTTTCACTTAGCCATAGGAGTTTGACGGTGGGGCTACTATATAGCCCCTGGTATGTCCGCGCTCATCCAAATATGGTGCCTGTTCATACCTGATCGGGAAACCGGTCCTTTGTTAATGCGGAGGAATCGCGAAGATTCCGCTGAGTCATCGAGTGGTTGACCAGTCTCTCGCTTTATCATGACAGTCAGTTTTCGGCTTTCTCTACTGAGGTGCTCATCTAGATGAACCAGGGCACAATCACAGTAGTTCTCCCGGTGCCACCTTAGATGACAGAGCAGAACGTAAGGTAGCGAAACACGGGAGCCGGGCAAACCCAACTATTGACCAAAGACATGATTCAGAGTTGATGCATATAAGGCCAAACTCGCGACGCCAAACACTCTCGAAGGTATTCGGACTTTACAACATATACTGGGCTGAGTACCACCCTCGATAATGATCCCTATATTTCTGGGTACGTGCATTAATCCGGTGTGACGAAAGAGCGGCTGTGGTGAGGGCATAAATCCCAAAAACACATTGGTTGCTGCCCTTGTAATGTCTATTTTAGATCGGCGAATCATAAGCTTGCCAATAACGCTGGTATCTCTCTTGGTTATTTTAAGTGCCAGGAGGGTGTGAGGCAACAAGAGATAATGAAAGAAAAGGTTTACACAGGGTCTTAATCTAAAAAGAAACCTTTGAACGGGGCCCTGTTGCACGTCTGCGCCTTTGTCTCTGTTGTGCCGTATCCTGGAAGGGTGTAGCACGATGGTCATCTGTCAAGAAAAAAGAAAAATCCAGGTGAAAAAAATCTGGTGTGACCGTGCGAAAAGTTGGTTATTCTTAATGAACCATGAGAGTTCAATCTATTGAGTATTAATAGGGTCAAGCAGAACTATGGACCCTTTTACATGCGGGCAGCCCCTAGCACCACATATGGGGGCATAGCCATTAATCAAGCTCAGGTTTATCTGGGCTGTTACAACTAGTGGTGCGCTGGACACGTCTAGCCGTGTCTGTGGTCTCGAAGACCGATCAGTTATTCGGGTTGGAGAGGCCATTCAGTGGTTCGGCTGCTAGAGCCGCCACATAGTCTTCTACGCGAAGAGAACGCTCTGTGTTTCCGCTGATAGTGATGACGCCGCGTGGACCGGGCATCTTAAGTTTGAGATAAGCGCAATGTGCTACTGCGTTGAAACAAGCGAAGGTCGTTCTTACGAGTAGTGGATGATAGCCGCTTCGGAACGGAGCGTTGTCGAAGATTAGTTCTTCACTTCAAAAGTTGACGGGAGAACCGAATACAACCTCTAACGTCAAAGAGCCCGTGCAACGGGCCTCTACGCTTGGTATGACTCCTTTAAAGGTATTACTACTTTGGTTGATTCTTGATGGGTCTATCCCCATCTTGCGGACAGTGTTCTGATATATCAGATTGAGACTGCTGCCGCCGTCCATGAGGACTCGGGTGAGATGGTATCCGTCAATTATTGGGTCAAGCACCAAGGCGGCCAAACCTCCATGTCGGATACTAGTCGGATGATCCCTGCGATCAAAAGTGATCGAGCAGGCCGACCATGGATTGAATTTGGGGGTGACTTGTTCTACAGCGTATACGTCCCGGAGTGCATGTTTGTGCTTCCCCTTTGGTATGTGGGTGGCGTAAATCATGTTCACTACTTTGACCTCCGGTGGAGATTGTTTCTGTCCCCCAGTGTTTGGCTAGCGAGGTTCGTCCTCATTTGGACTTTGCGGCTCTTTCCCTTGTGTTCGGCGTTTAGCTTGCCGGCCTGCTTAAAGACCCAGCATTCTCTGTTGGTGTGATTCGCCGGTTTCTCGGGGGTTCCATGAATCTGACAGGATCTGTCTAGAATTTTATTAAGGCTGGACGGTCCATCTCTGCAGCCTTTAAATGGCTTTTGCCGTTGACCGGGTCTAGAGCCCCTGAATCTGGCGTTTACCGCTGTGTTGTCTGGGCTGTCTTCATTATTTCGACACTTGTTTTTATTGCGCCGCGGCTTTCCATTGACATCCCTGATTTCTGATGTGCCTGGGTTGCTGGTGCCGTTGCGAGCCAACCAACTGTCCTCGCCCGCGCAAAAGCGGGTCATGAGAGTTGTTAGGGCTGCCATTGTCATGGGCTTTTCCTAGCCGAGGTGTCTGCCAAGCCATTCATCCCGGACACTGTGTTTGAAAGCTGCTAGGGCCTCAGCATCCGGAGAGTCGACGATTTGGTTCTTCTTGGTGAGAAATCTGTTCCAAAGCTTACGGGCTGACTCTCTGGGTTGTTGGATTATGTGACTTAAAGTGTCTGCATCCAGAGGTCGGATTAGGTCCCTTGAAAATTAGCCCTGAAAGCGTCCTCGAGTTCCTCCCAACTTCCAATCGAATTTTCAGGGAGGCTTTCAACAAGTGCCGAGTTGGTCCTTTCAACTTGAGGGGCAGGTATTTGATGGCGTGGAGATCATCTCCGCGAGCCATATGGATGTGAAGAATAAAGTCCTCAATCCAAACTGCAGGGTCTGTCGTTCCGTCGTATGCCTAGACGTTTACGGGTTTAAACCCCTCTAGAAAGTCATGATCCAGCACCTCATCGGTGAAGCACAGGGGGTGTGCGGTGCCCCTGTACTTGGATGTGTTGTGGCATGGGTCTGACGGTTGTAGTGTTCGGTGTTGATTTTGAGCTGGTAGTTGATCAATATAGTCGGTTCAGTGGCCGTGATCTTGCGTAGTAACACGTTTCCTAGATCCATAGATGGAGCTGGCCATGCCAGCTCTTTTGTCCAGGTGCTCATGTAGATCGTGTGCTGACTTGTGTGCAGCGTCATTAGCCACTCTGTCTCCGCCATGGGGTGGTCGGTCCGGCAGATCGGCCGTATTGTTTTTCGGCAGAATGGGCTTTATAGCCATGTCGTCGAATTCAGGCAGCAGCTTGCCTTTTGGGTAGCTCTTTGTGTGGCGATCACCACCGTATATTTCGTCAGTGTTGAGCACTTTGCTCCATCCGTGGTTGAGCGTATCTTGCGCAGCTTTAAGCCGTTGCTTCTGCTTCTTCAAGCTCCTCGAGGTGGCAATAAGCCTTTTGTGGAGGTGCTCGTGTTCCAAGTGTTTTTCCGGGATGATGTGTGCATCGACGTCCGGATTGTTCTCCTTTCCGGAGATGGGTCTATAAGTTTTGTCTTCAGCATCGCTGTGATCGGACAGCGGCCCCGGACTATGTTCGCCGTCCCCTGGCTCATCCTGCTCCATCGCTGGGTCTACGGGGTCATCGTTATCTTTAGCGTCGTCTGGCGTATTATTCTTTCCTGTGCCAGTATCGCTGTTTTTGCTATGGCGGGCTTTAGAGCGGCGCCGCTGACATCGGGCGCTTTGTTTGCTTCTCAAGGGGATTATCTTCCGTTGCATCTTCGCCATTGATTTCTTTGGGTGTGTCCACCATATATATATATATATATATATATATATATATATATATATACATATATATATATATATATATATATATATTTATCATATGATGAGGTGGCTGTCCAGTGCCCTGGGGGTGGTGGTTCCCATTTTTCTCCAGCATCATCGTCCATACCGTTGATGTCTTCGGAGTCAAAATCAAGCGTGTCGGTTAAGTCATCGACAGTGGCTATTAAGTGGGTGGTGGATGGATAACGAATTCCTTCGTCGTCCGCTCCCCAATCAAGCCGGACATAGTTCGGCCAAGAGTATCCCGACAGGGAGAGAGATTTTAACGAGTTCAGCACGCCGGCCAAGGGCGAGTGCTGAAAGATATCCGCTAAGATAAACTCCATGATTAGTGCCTAGTCAGATCCGATGGGCACGGATGTGCGTGGTTCGGATCCTATGGCTGGAGACGAGTCCGAGGGTCCGACGACACAGACCTCCTTGGAGGTGAGATCTGTGTTCGGCTCCATCGTCGCTGAGTGTGCGGCCTCCATGGCGGGGTCCATCCACCCGTCCTCGGATTGCACGATCTGTTCTAGATTTAAAGCCGGGGCAGCTGCAGGTGTGATCTCCCGAACACCGTCCGATGGCTGATCTAAGTCATGCTCATCGCGACCGTAGGGTGCACCTGTCATGGGCTCGAATCCGTCGAAGATCAAGTCTCTGCGAATGTCGATAGTGTAGTTCAGGCTTCCAAATCTGATCTGATGGCCAGGGGCATAGCTATCGATCTGCTCCAGATGGCCAAGCGAGTTGGCCCGCAGTGCAAAGCCGCCGAATACGATGATCTGTCCGGGGAGGAAAACCTCACTTTGGACCACATCGTTGTAAACGATTGAAGGAGCCATCAAGCCTTATGGTGACGACACAGTGGAACTCTCATTGAAAGCACCAATGTCGGTGTCAAAACCGGCGGATCTCGGGTAGGGGGTCCCAAATTGTGCATGTACGGTAATGGTAAAAGGAGGCGGGGGACACAATGTTTACCCAGGTTCGGGCCCTCTCTATGCAGGTAATACCCTACTTCCTGCTTGATTGATCTTGATGATATGAGTACTACAAGAGTTGATCTACCACGAGATCGTAGAGGCTAAATCCTAGAAGCTAGCCTATGATTATGATTGTCCTTGTCCTACTGACTAAACCCTCCGGTTTATACAGACACCGAAGGGGGCTAGGGTTACACAGAGTCGGTTACAGAGAAGGGAATCTACATATCCGAATTGTCAAGCTTGCCTTCCACCTAAAGGAGAGTCCCACCCAGACACGGGATGAAGTCTTGAATCTTGTATCTTCATAGTCCAACAGTCCGACATAAGCATGTAGTCCGGCTGTCCGAGGACCCCCTAATCCAGGACTCCCTCACTCGGAAAAATAACTTCTTTAAGCATCTTAATATAGGTTTTATGATCAACACTACTAGTTGGAATAGCTTGTACCCACTTAGTAACGTAATCAATAGCAACTAAAATATGTGTATACCCATTAGAGGCAGGAAAAGGTCCCATATAATCAAAGCCCCAAACATCAAATGGTTCAATAAGAAGAGAATAATTCATAGGCATTTCTTGATGTCTACTAATATTACCAATTCTTTGACATTGATCACAAGACAAGACAAACTTAAGAGCATCTTTCAACATAGTAGGCCAATAAAAACTGGATTGTAATACCTTATGTGCAGTTCTATCTCCAGTGTAGTGTCCTCCATATGCCTCGGAGTGACACTTTTGTAGGATTTGTTCCAGTTCATGCTCAGGTATACAACGTCTAATAACACCATCTACTCGTTCTTTATAAAGGTGTGGGTCATCCCAGAAGTAATGTCTTAAATCATAAAAGAACTTTTTCTTTTGCTGGTATGTGAAACTAGGTGGTATGAATTTAGCAACAATGTAATTAGCATAATCAGCATACCATGGAGCAGTATGAGAAGCATTTATGACAGCTAATTTCTCATTAGGAAAGCTATCATTAATAGGTAGTGGGTCATCAAGAACACTCTCTGACCTAGACAAGTTGTCTGCAATGGGTTCTCAGCTCCCTTTCTATCAATAATATGCAAATCAAATTCTTGTAGTAGGAGAACCCATCTAATAAGTCTAGGTTTAGCATCTTTATTTTCCATAAGATATTTAATAGCAGCATGATTAGTGTGAACAGTTACTTTAGAATCAACAATATAAGGTCTGAATTTATCACAAGCAAATACAATTGCTAAGAATTCTTTTTCAATAGTAGCATAATTTCTCTGGGCAGTGTCTAGAGTTTTACTAGCATATTGAATAACATTTAGTTTCTTATCAACTCTTTGTCCTAGAACAACACCTACAACATAATCACTAGCATCACACATAATTTCAAAGGTAAATTCCAATCAGGTGGTTGAACAATAGGTGCAGAAATCAAACCTTTCTTAAGTATTTCAAAAGCTTCTACACAATCATCATCAAAGACAAAAGGAATAACTTTTGCAATAGATTAGTCAGAGGCCTAGAAATTTTAGAGAAGTCCTTAATGAACCTCCTATAAAAACCAGCATGACCAAGGAAACACCTTATACCTTTAATGTCCTTGGGACACGACATCTTTTCAATAGCATCAACTTTAGCTTTATCAACTTCAATACTTTTCTCGAAAATTTTATGCCCCAGACAATGCCTTCATTAACCATAAAGTGGCACTTTTCCCAATTCAAAATGAGACTAGTATCTTCACATCTCTGAAAACTCGATCAAGGTTGCTCAAGCAATCATCAGAAGAGTATCCATAAACAGAGAAATCATCCATGAATACCTCACAAATCTTTTCACAAAAATCAGAGAATATAGCCATAATGCATCTTTGAAACGTAGCAGGTGCATTACATAAACCAAAAGGCATATGTCTATAAGCATACCGAAAGGGCAAGTAAAAATGGTCTTTTCTTGATCCTCCGCTGACACGGGTATTTGAGAGAAACCAGAGTAACCATCTAGAAAGCAAAAATGTGTATGTTTGGATAGTCTTTCTAGCATTTGATCGATAAAAGGTAAAGGGTAATGATCTTTCTTAGTGGCTTTGTTTAATTTGTGGAAATCAATTACCATCCTATAACCTGTAATAATTATTTGCGGGATCAATTCATCTTTATCATTAGGAACAATAGTAATACCTCCCTTCTTAGGGACACAATGGACAGGACTTACCCACTGACTATGAGCAACGGGATAAATTATACCCGCCTCAAGGAACTTTAGTAGTTCTTTCCTTACCACTTCTTTCATCTTAGGATTTAACCGTCGTTGGTGATCAATAACTGGTTTGGCACCTTCCCCAAATTTTATTTTGTGTTGGCATAGAGTGGGACTAATGCCCTTAAGATCATCAAGAGTATATCCAATAGCAGCACGGTGCTTCTTCAGAGTTTTCAATAATCTTTCCTCTCCCTGCTCTGAAAGGTTAGCACTAATAATAACAGGATATATCTTCTTTTCATCAAGATAAGCATATTTAAGAGTATCAGGTAATGGTTTAAGCTCAAACACAGGATCACCCTTGGGTGGTGGAGGATCCCCTAGGATTTCAACAGGCAAGTTGTGTTTCAAAATAGGACCCTGTTTAAAGAATACTTCATCTATTTCCCTTCTTTCAGTCATAAACATAACATTTTCATGGTCTAGCAAATATTGTTCTGAAGGATCAGTAGGAGGCACGACAATAGAAGCAAGACCAATAATTTCATCCTTACTAGGCAATTCTTTATCATGGGGTTGTCTATGAAACTTAGCAAAATTAAACTCATGAGACATATCCCCTAACCCAATAGTAACAACATCCTTTTCGCAATCTATCTTAGCATTAACAGTATTCAAGAAGGGTCTAACAAATATTATGGGACAAAAGTCATCTTGTGGGGAACCAAGAACAAGAAAATCAGCAGGATATTTAACCTTCCCACACAAGACTTCAACATCTCTAACAATCCCAATTGGTGAAATAGTATCTCTATTGGCAAGCTTAATTGTAACATCAATTTCTTCTACCTCAGCAAGTGCAATATCATGCATAATTTCTTCACATAAGGAAAAAGGTATTGCACTGGCACTAGCATCCATATCACATAAGCCATGATAATAACGATCTCCAATTTTAACAGAAATAACATGCATGCCTACAACAGGTTTATGTTTCTTAGCATCGGGTCTAGCAATTCTAGCAGCATGTTCATAGAAATAAATAACATGCCCATCAATATTATCAACCAAGAGATCTTTAACCATAGCAATACTAGGTTCAACTTTCATTTGCTCAGGAGGTGTATATGTTCTAGTATTACTCTTACGAACCATAGTTGAAGCTTTAACATGATCCTTTATCCTAACAGGGAAAGGTGGTTTCTCAATATAAGTAGTAGGAACAATAGGATCATTATAGGTGATAGTCTTTTCTTCAACTGTAACAGGTGCAACTACTTTTACTTCAATGGGAGGATTATATTTAAACCACTTCTCCTTAGGGAGATCAACATGAGTAGCGAATGATTCAGAGAAAGAAGCTACTATCTCAGAGTTAAGTCCATATTTAGTTCTAAATCCATGAAAAGCATCGGTATCCATAAAAGATTTAACACAATCAAACTTAGGTGTCATACCTGACTCCTTACCATCATCGGAATCCCGATCTTCAGAGTTGCATTTAATTCTTTCCAATAAATCCCATTTGAATTCAATAGTCTTCATCATAAAAGACCCAGCACAATAAGTATCAAGCATGGTGCGATTGTTGAGAGAAAGCCGAGCATAAAAATTTTGAATAATCATTTCTCTTGAGAGCTCATGATTGGGGCATGA